>NC_133971.1:34115344-34715344 GCF_031877795.1 Strix aluco
TGGGAATTAATTTTCTTAGTTACTTTAAAAATTGTCAGTCAGTGTTTGTAATAGCAAAAGTAACACCAGAATAAAGTGGCATAAGGTTAGCTTTTGTGAAGAAAGAGACTTCTCAGAATTCAAAACAAATTTTTAATTGATCATTGATTGTTAATTTTTAATTTTGTTTTTGTTACATCTCAAATGAATTAATGGAATTCATTATTCCATGGAAAACTGAGGTAATCTGCCTTTAAAAAAAGAAAGGAGAGGTAGGCACATCTGGGTAACCATAAAGCTCTTTATCCTGAATGACATGGGAAATAGAAGAAATTTAATGGAAAAGTGGAAAGTTGTCTCTGACACACCCTAGAAAACAGAAAACACCAGTAGCATTAATACTCCTAAGCCATAGTGGTCACACACACATCTGTTTGGCATGGAAAGATTCTACTGGTTTGAAATTCTGTTTGTAAAATGGGTGATAGAAAGGGGTATGGCAGTGTGTAACAACAGATGGAATCAGCACAAGTGCCCATTTCATCTAACCTCTTCACATGTTAGCTCTCTTCTGCAAGACTGCTCACATGCTAAACCTCTTAGTGGCTTTCAATAAGGCACTGTATTTTGCTACTGTTTCCATCCAACTTCCATTTATTGTGGAATATCTGTCCAAAATTATAAAACTTTAGAAACACAGATTCCACAGTAGCCAACCCTAGATCAGTGTTTGAGTCCTGTTCAAGATCCTGTGCAGAGCAGAGCTTCTGAGCTGAGTGACTTAAATAGCTCCCTGAATCCATTAACTTGTAAGTTTAAGATTTTGTGTCTCATAGTGATTTATTTTACTGTCCTCTGGCTAAAAGATTTATCTTGAAGGAAATACCTTGTTATTCAGGCTCACTCATTTTCATTCCTTTTACTAGTAGGCTCTTTACAGCACACAACATAAAGGTATTGAGGAAAAAACAAAACTAATGTCTTTTAAATAAACTTAGGATTATCTTTTCCTCATACCGTGTTTTATGGTTGCCATTAATATCTCTGCAGTCTTCTTGTAGTTAAAAGAAGCAGCAGCAGCACATGACCCTGGGAATCGAAAAGAAAGTAATCTGCAGAAGGGAACTAGAGTTGCAGACAGCTTTGATACATTAAAAGGATATATTGAAATAATTTTTAGCTATGTTGAAGCTATATTGAAATAATATTTAGCTATGTAATTTTTTGAGGGGAAGAGGAGCTGTGTTTGGAGTTAACTGGAAGCTGTGTCTGCAGAACATGCAGCAGGAAAACACAAGTCCATTCTGCCCATAGTCTGAGTGTAAGTGTGGCTTTGATCAAAAGCAAAGTGACCAGGCTAGGGAAGCTAATGCACCATTTTGGGTGACTGCCAGGAAGCGATAATTGTCTTTGTTAACAGCTCTAGTCATTAAGAGCTTTATTCTAAAACCAATAACCTAGTGAAGTCCTTTTATAAAAACACTGTGTATATAAAAATAACATGAATATTTGTATTTATCTGTGTATATGTATATGTACACAGATGTCCATATGTTTTATTTATATAAATTCTCTTGAATAAATTATGACAATATTGTACATATTACTATGGAAGACCATAAGCAAGGCTAGTTGTGTAAGGAAGAAGTATCTTGTTAGAACAGTATGAGAGGGAGGGAGGCACAGACAGGTGTTTAGGCCAGTTATCCCATCCAGACTGAAGATCTGGTTATGTCTGAATGCTAATCTGTTCTGTCCATCTATGCTGCCAGACTGTGTTACTTGAAAGGTGCTGTCACTTTAAGTTCATTATTTTCTTTGCCATGACTAACTGTTTAATGTTAAACATTTACAGTCCTTCATGGTATCTGCACTATTGTGATCATACAAACTAAGCAGAAAGATATATAAGCTAGTCTGTAACCAGAATTTCTTTTTTGCTTTCTAGACACAATTAATTTCCTCTGTACAGCACAAGTTTGTGCTGAGGACTGATACATACTCACACACACCTTCCCTATGGTGGTGCTGTGCTCAACCTTTAATTCTAAGTGCAGCTGTAGAAACTGTTCTGAAATACCTATATTACCTATGATACACCCTGTTTAGTTTATTTCTGAAATGCACCTGTTACTGTGCATAACAAATGGAGTTGTCAAACTTGATGAGATTTCATTGTGTTTAGTCTCTTTAGTTGGACCATTTTGGAACTGACTCGTTTACTCCAACAGTTACATGGATTGCAGCTACATGAGTACAAACTAATGTGATTGTGTCTGGGCTAAAGCAGATAAGAGGCAAGAAATGTTGTAGTGACATCTTTGTGTTATCAAGCAGATGATGAAGTAAAGCATAATAAAGAAAGATGATGCTTGGTGGACTACATTTTAATGTTTGCTTTAGGAAAAGCACATTCTTGATACGGGAGGCTTAGAACAAGGTAGCTTGGATATGGGTAGCTTGGAGGACAAGGACTCAAGTACGCAGAAATGCAAAGATTTACTCCCAGTAAGGCCGTTCCACAGAAATGCTGAAGTTGTGGGTTTATTTAGAGCAAAAAATAATTTCCTGTGAACTGAATCTGAAATATATGAGATACCTACTTTGTCTAAAAGGGTCTGTTTCATTAGAGCCCTGTTGGTGCTAGCTCTCTTAAACATTTCCTTAATCAGCCTTTTGGGAAATTTGCTGTCTCCAAGATTGCTTATATGCAGCAAGTTGCTGAAGTCTGTAGTTGCATTTGAGAAGTCAGGTAATTTACTGCTTTCATGACAGCCTAGTTGCTCAGCAAATGGTTTATAGTGATTTATGGGTAGGGGTAGAGGAACCGGCTTGAGCAGGAGGGCTATGAAATGGTCAATCTGTTTTCAGAACCTCACATCTGGAACAATGATAGATAGGCAGTATTATTAAAACAATGAATGGTAAATCTATTTTGCACAGTACCAGGTTAGCTATGTTAAATCCTGTGATACTGGATTGAGGATAATTTAGAAATCATTCTGGGGACTGGGGAAGGAGACTGAGAATACATATGAGAGTTACACAGATATTCTGTTACGAGCAAAGCTTGAAATATCTTTGTGTTGGGTTGACCCTAGTCAGGAACTAAGCACTCACCAGCTGCTCACTCACTTCCCTCTCCCTCTCCTGTGGGATGGGGAAGAGAATTAGAAGGGTTGTAATAAAGACAGTTTAATAAGTGAAAGAAAGAAACAAAAAAACCCAAGTGATGCAAATTCAGTCACTCACCATCTCCCACCAGTAGACTGATGCCCAGCCAGTCCCCAAGCAGCTGCTACATTTGAAAGATCAAACCCACATGTTTTATTGCTGAGCACAACATTAAATGTCAGGGAATATCCCTTTGCTCAGTTCTGGTCAACCATCCCAGCTCTGTCCTCTCCAAACATCTTTCCTAGCCCCATCCTACTCACTGAGGGTGCAGAGTGAAAAACAGAAAAGGCCTTGGTGCTGTGCAATCACTCTTCAGAAGCAGCTGACACACTGATATGCTATCAACACTGTTTTAGTCCCACATATAGATTGCAGGACTGTACTAGCTGCTATGAAGCATCCCAGCCAGAGCCAGTACAGTCTTCTGCAGTATCTAATAGAATAAAATACATTAAGAAAACTTTTTGAACTGTACCAGGTCAGTGTAATTTAGGATTTTGAGAAGATGGCATTTGAGCATGGAAAAAACAATGTCCAGATTGTACTTTTGGCAAAACAAGATGTAGTCTTTGCTTCCTTGAGAATACCGATTCCATTCCAGTCCATTTTGGATGAACAATACAGGTGCTGTTTTTCTGTACAATGGCTGTGGACTTGGAGAATAACACAAAATGTCTGTTGTCTGGCATAACAGATCTTCCTTATTTCTTAACTGAGTGAGGATGTTCAAATTTTCAATACACTGTATTGTCTTTTTTGAATTAATGACCTGAAAGTTAAGATGTTAGTGCCCTATGGAAGAAAAGCATGTAATATATGTGTATATATCAGACATTATGGCACACATTTTTGTAGAGAAGTACACTTAAATTATACACAAGGGAAAGTATTCTCAAAATGCATGTATTAAAGCAGTGACATATCTGCATGTATTTGATTAATACAGTTAGAGGATGTAAGAACATGTGATAAAATGACACAAATTACATGCTAGACTATCCCTATGGGTTAATCTAAAATGAGTAGTGTCTTTTCTCCAATGGTATTAAGCATGCATGCCCTATGTTGACACTATGGCAAAAGTTCATCTAGGTGGAGGTCTTACTGTGGCAGTGATGAGACAGAAAGTGTGTCTGTTGTAATGTACAAACATTTAGCAGGGCTGAGGTGCTGTTGGAAAGGGCTGGATAGTTGATTAGGTCACAAACTATCATTATCTTTTCACAGTATGGGTGGAAATAGCTTCTGGCTTTCTACACTTTGTTATGGTCAAACCTGGAATCATCTTCAGTTTGCCAGACTGCCTGTTCAGTATTTTCACTTGTTTCATGTGATGAATAGGAAGTCACACAGATTTTTTTTTGCCAACACTTGTGATGTTTCAGATGAAAAGAAAGAAGCAACAAATAAAAGCCTCACCTTCATGTGTAACCTCATTGTGGAAATTTGAGTAAAACAGTGGCTTATAAAGTTTGTCTGTTAAGTAAAACATGAAGTCAGTTAACTTGTCTGTGAAATGCAGCACTGTAATATTCCACTGTGCTTTACCATTAACACTTTTGTGTGTATGCGTCAAACACCACAGCTAAGTTGGAAAGTAGGACTTTGTGCTTAATGTGTATTTTTTATTTAGTTATTTTTTGCAAGTTTTTGTTCTTTATGTTAATCTATAATAAATGGTTGACTGTGAACTCATCACCTTCATCTAATATGGGTTTAAATAATTTGAAATTTACGGTTTCAGTAAATTCAATATTTCAACTCTCAGAGATTTATACAGCATCTTGCAACATAAATTCAGGTGTAGTGTGAATAAAAGTTAAAAGTCCACAAGCCTTTTTTCAAATGATGCACATCTGAAAGTTTTGGGTTACCCAAGAAGCCGTAATAAGGATAATTTGGTGTAAATGCTTAGCTGCCTTGATCTGCTAAGTAGCTTAGGGTAATTGTAAATGGAAATAAGTTTGCCTCTTGCTTCTCTGAATAATGAAATGCTATCCCCAAGAGCTGTCATAGCAGCTGTGTTTCTCATCTAAATAGCATTGTACTATTTTGTGTACAAGTCTTGTCATTCACTAGCATTCCTGTTAATGAACTGCTTAGGTAGCCTGATCAGGTTCACACTTGAACTATATTGAAAGTATTAGTATAGCATTAGGTTTTTGGGTTTTTTTTTACTAATTATTTAAATAGATTTGTCCTACCTGTGAAAGGTGGATTTTTTGTGTTTTTCTTTAACCCGTTCATTGCTTTCAGCCTGCTACCTCGAGTTTGATTTGAAGAAAATTAGTATTTTTTTAATCACTTTTGCCTTGTAGGTTAATCTCCGAGCCACTGATGTGAAGCTTATGCGCCAGCTACTCATCATCAATGAAAGTATTGAATCAATCAAGTGGATGATTGAAGAGAAGGCCATTGCCAGCAGAGGTAGCAGTTTGAGTGGCAGCTTGTGCAGCTTGCTGGAAAGTCAAGACACATCCCTCCACGGCAGCTGTAACAGCTTACAAGACTGTAGCGATGGACTGGATGGAATATCAGTGGGGAGTTATTTGGACACCTTAGTGGATGATGTCCCTGGTCACCAAACCCCTTCAGATATGGACCATTTCAGTGATTCTTCTATTATGGAGGACTCACAGCCTCTGCATAAGCATCCCAAAATTGATTCTGATGAGTACTACTGTTTTGGATAATAAAAACAAGTTCATGGGACACAAATGCACTTGTACTTATCCTTTTTCTTTGCTGCTATTTTGTTTCATGTGCAAAACCCCAAACTTCTTTGGAAGGAAAATATCATATGATACTTTGATTCCACTTCATAACTTTTCTGTTGCTTCTAATACATTTGCTCCTTGATGGGTTGGGCTTTCCTCCTCCTCACCTTTTTTAATTTATTGTTGCAATTTTTCTTTTTTTGTTTTAATGTTTTACAATGCTGTATTTACAGGTCTTTAAAAGTGGTGAAGGAAAAGCTTTATCTTTAAAATGAGACACTGAGTGAATGACAGCAATAATTTTGTATTTGTTGGCAATAAAATATCTTCTGATAAATATATGTTGTGGTAAATTTTCTTGACTACCAAGTTTGGCCTTTCCAAAGACATTGATCTTACTGAGCCTTAAATATGAACCTTGAAAATACCTCTACAAAATGCTTTTTCTTTTGTAAGCAATGATATTTGATTCTGTTAAGCTGTCTTAACTTGGAATATAAAGTATCTTAAACTTTTCTGTGTGGGGTTTCTTTCTTGTTGAACGTTCTCATCCTTCTTTAAATTCTGAGCTTCATTGTAGTCTTGCATTGATGCATTTCCATACTGGAAGCTCTACATAAGAGTATATTTTATTTTTGTACTTTCTACCTTTCATTTGCATTGAACCTGCAGTTTTATAGGCACAGTCTAGATACGTAAAAAAAAAAAAAAAAAAAAAAAAAGAGACATCCCACATTAAAAATATAAATTCTAACAGTGTGAATGCTGAGCCAAAATTCCTCAGCAGTTATTTTTTAAATGTAATTTAAAGACTTGACAATTTTTATCTTGAAATTATGAGGGATTTAGAGGGCACTGGTGAAATGTTTTACATGAGACAACATGCTAGAAGGAATGCCCTGTATTTTGTATGCATACCCTTATCCTTAATAAGTTTACTTTGCTTTTACTAAATATTATTACCAAGAGAAAATGCTGCCCTCTTGTCTTTTTGTTTCCTGTTTTACAAGTAAGAGTTTGCTTTAACCTTTTTTGTGCCTACTGGTACAGTTGAGAGCTATGGCTAGTCATTCATGTTGGAAGCATCTGAGAAGGAACAAACTGCTGTGGGGAAACTATCTGGCTTTGAGACTCCCCTGATCCATGCTTTTGTGCTGAAGACTAGGAGGCAGATTTTTCTTTTAATTGCTTCAGAAACATAAAGAAACAAGATTTTATCCTTCAACAGTAAAGAAAAAATAAGAATAAAAGAAATAGAATTGAACTGAACACTTTAACAGATTAATGAATGTGTATTTCTAATTTACAGATAGTGAAAAAGATATTGATACTTACACATCATCTAAAAGTGTTCTATCTTGCCATGACTGTATTCTGGCTGCCAGTAAAGCATGAAATTCCATCACCAAAGAAACTAATGTTTGCCAAGTATAATACAGGCTCCCTATTTAAAATATATTTTACACATTCTGAAGGAATAAAGCTAGTATATGAAGCAGTCAATGTATGTTGGTTTGGTTCATTTTGAGATAAAGTAATAGGTCCAGTAAGGTTCTGCTCTTCTAAGCCATGTTTCCGTGGATCTGTCTTGTCCAGTCTTGATCAACATCAAACGTGGAGAAAAAGTGAAAACTCAAGAAATTGAAAGTGGCAATTTCTGCTTTGTGATTAGCTCCATTGCTTCTCAATACAGTAGATGTCTGTGTCCCTCAGAATTAAAAAACAAGATATGTGTATTTTCCTTCAGACATCATGATTTATTCAAATAGAATGAGAGTGAAGAAATGTGTGGTTACCAGGAATGAGGCTTCCCAGTTCAACTTCTGAGATCAACCAGGGTATTGCAGATAGCTTGAAGGAAAATGGGGGCAAGCCCTCAAATGAAAATGCTGTGCTGACTTAACATTCTTAAGCTTTTCAGTTCCTTCCCCAGTTTATGACTGCTGGACATAATTTGAAAAAAGGAGAGTTTGAAGAAAAAATTATTTCTCAGTGTACCATTAAGTGCAACATCAACTGTGAATTCAAAATAGGTTTTATTACTTTATATTATTTGAATCTAGGGAATAGAACTAACTCCTTGGTGTAAAACTGTGACTATCTTGAAAGTTTGTCTACCTTTATTGCTTGGCATGGAAGTTAAATATCAGGATGTGTACTCCCTCTGAATGTAATGAATGGGCAATATATACAGCCTTTGCTTCTGCAACTGAGATTTTGGGCAGAGGGCCAAGACACATAAAATTTTTCTACTATGAAGGAAATTCAAAAATATTCTTAACATACCTTCTCAAATATCCCCTAGAGTTATGCTGAAATTTCTTCAAGGAAAATACAGACTTTAGCTGTCACCCACCCACCTACAGCTGTAATACTGGATAAAGAGTAATAGATTTATCATATTATGATTAAAAAGTTCATTTAAATGGGAATCAAAGCTGGCAGAAAAAAACCCTGCTACTAGAATTGGTGAAGTAAAAACTGTATGTGATTAGAAGCTTTTATTCCTGTGTGTCTCTTGACTGGAAGTGGAGAAAGAGTACAAATGACAAAATAGAGATGCTGGGAGACTGTTAGAAGGAAACAAGAATTTCCAGGTGTTGTGTTTCTCATATCCAGGAACATGAACACATTGGGTTTTATTTTTGAAGCATAAAAACCTCAGATATTTAGGTTTGACTTACATTCCTTAATTGCATTAACTTCATAGCCAAAAGATAGTAATTTACTCTTTGTGCTTAAGACAGACCATGAAATTTTATTATCTCCTAAAATGAATCCAATAATTTACAAGTGAACTACAACTTCACTATTTAGACAATGGAAAATGTTCAATGTTCCTTAAAAAATAGTCCCATTGGGTATTTAATTTTGTTTTTAAGCGGTTTACATACTTCCTGCAGCTTCCTCTTGACTTGATTGATCTTGTAAAATCTTTGTCTGGTTAAAAGGGGTCTGGATGTCCTCTTCTAGCATTTTGCAGACCTGGGTTCTTTTTTCCCTTGGGTTTCCTTGTAACTAAAACCAATAACTAAAAAACTATATTAGGGCAGAGTATCTGAAAGCACTTTACAAAGCTATGTCTGTTTCAAATAGATAAAAGCAACAGAATTTAAAAAAAAAAAAAAAAAAGAAAAAAAGTGGAAAATAGCAAATATAATTAATTTATTCTCTGCCATTTTCTATCATCTTGGCTTTTCTGTCACTTAGCTTGCTTCCAGGCATGACAAACAATTTCAAGACAATTTGTGAAATCATAGACAACAAGCAACACCCAGTCCACTCTTATTTCCATACTGCTGAAATTTTGTCTTTGAAAGACATTCCGCTATGTAAGCTGTGTAATTCAGAAACAATAAGGGACAGTCTTTCTGTTTTAAAATAACTGTTTCCTGCTAATAATAGGAACCATGTAGTAAATGGATGTGCCCTCGTTCACAAACAAACTATTAAAGATTAAAAAAAAGATTTCTGCCAAGACAGTCTAGCTGTGAAATTCTGTTGCACTTTCAAAAGAGCAATTAACATTCTTTGAAATCTCTCTGCCAGCTGCCAGGTCTAGTATTGATCTCAAGGTTTCATGACTGTGTCTCCACAGATGCTGTGAGAGGATGAAGAACAAAGCAGGAGCTCTTGGATCCAGAAACATTGTACTAGGACACAAGACAGAATAGCATCTCTGCCTTTGGAGGGCATACTACCATTATCCTGCAAATTGGAACAGGATGATAAAAAAAAAAAAAAAGGCAGAAAAATGGTGTGTCTGTCTTGTTAAAATGAACCCTGACTTTTGAAGGGAGTGGTAAAATGCTGGAAGTACTGTCAAAATGCTTGAAGGTTTGAAGTTTCAAAAATCCTTCTCTACATTTCCTTTTGAAAAAGAGAACTGGGTTAGTCAAGGTGGGTAAAGTACAGTCTGTAATGACTGGTTACACCATGTAGCTGCATCTCGTATAACCCTACATAATCCACGGAGAAACTGTGGGGTTTTTGTTTGGTAATCTTAAGCATTTACTAAGCTGCCTAAAAAGTCTGTTCTCATATTTTTCATGTTGCCAACACCTCTTCTGAACCAAGCGTAAAAGGTATGTCTTTGATATCAAATAAACATGAGATCAGTAGAAAGCATGTATCACCTTACAGGAAAGGAGGCTTTGTTTCACTTTAAGTGTGCTCTGTTACAGCAAGTTTGTCTTTCCAGAATAGCTATGAATTTACTATAGAAACAGTATAAGAGCATTCTGCCCTGAAACAAATAGATTTTCCCTTACATAAATTAAAAAGACATTAATACTGCCTGCACTTTACATTTCCATTGGTCAGAGATGAAATTTCCCTAGTAAGTATATCTACAGTGAAAATAAAACAATTTCTTTTTTTTTCCCCATGTGGAATTTTCTATGCTATGGCATACTACTAATAAGATAAACGATCTTCATGGAGTCTTTTCAAAAGCATGCTCTTCCAGCAAACATGTCTGGTCTTCAGGACTGACATTTCCCTATAGTCTTTCTTGGTTTCATTGACTCAGTCCTGAAAGAAACATGTCTGAAAAGATATTTCTGTTAGTTACTGTTAGGGGACCACATGATACAAATGTCTGAGATAAATACCGGTAATACAAATTATCTTTTTTTTTTTTTTCCCCCCAAAAAAAGTGGCTGCAGAAACTATGTTGGCATTCCCGAGCAATTTTAATTTTTTTTTCCTTTTTGTCTAACATCAATATGGAGAGAAAGCAGTAGGTTGGCCCCAAAGGTCTGAAATCATGCTTTCACCTGTAGACTGTAGAGCACATTTATCCTCAGTGAAAACTTGTCAGCATTGCTGGGTCCAAAATTTTATAGCTAAGAGCTATAACACTATAATACATTAAAACCCCTTCATATGATCACTGTATTAATCATCTTCTGGAAACCTGAAAGACCACTGAAACCTTTTTAATTTACAAAGTTTACAACTTTGATTTTGTGAAGGAAAATATTGTTAGAACAGCGTAAATGCTGGTGTATGAATGATGAACTCAAAGGACAAAGTACACAATAAAATTAAAAAATCTTTTGTGTTAGGTCTATCTTGTAGTAAACTGTGTTCTCTTCTATGTTGTTGGAGACAATTTTTCTCTTCAATGTTTATTATACCACTTGAAAACAAAAAGAAGTTTACTTTTTTTCAGATGGCATTATGTGAGGTTTTGTCACAACTGTTCAAAGTTGTAAAAGCAAACAGTTGTAGTTCCTTATTTAAAAGAGTGCACTAAGATACTGAGTTAAAAAATAGATTTTGAGCTTTAGAAATTTTCATTGTAACCTATTTATTGTTGAGCAATATGGCTATCCCTACTAATTTCATTTTAAAGAAAACAAAATCTCATTTTTGACTCAAGTTCTTTTTTATTTACATTCCAAGTCATATTCCAAGAATCAACACTACAGAAAGAGAGCAACAAATCCTATATGTGAAAGTATTTGTAGAAAATTACTTGTTTAATTATTTGTTCAAGTTTTGCTGTCAGAAGTGTTACCATCATCTTACCAGATGGGGTCTAAACAATAATGTATGACTTATCAGACAAATCAAAATTAAGCAATACAGCATAAAGTAGTACTTGTAATAAAGCAATTGTGCTGCCTTTTTAGAAAAGAAAAAAACAAACAAAAAACCAAACAAAAGACAAACACAAGAAGCCCCACATTTCTCTAGGAGTGGAAGGAAGAGAGACAATAATAATTATTAGTGCACCTAGTCCTGTGTGCATTCAAATGATAGTGAATCTCAATATGTTAAGGACAGATCTGACCTTATGACTAAGCTTGCAGGAGACATCCTAGAAGTTTTACACATAGAAAATAAATCTGAATGCCTCCTCTGCATTTTTCATCACAAACTATTTTCTGAACTCTCCCTAAAAGTATTTGTTAAACCAAGGAAAAAGAAAATTTGAGCCTAGCATTTGGTAATCTGGCTTCCTAGATGGCTCATTCTAGCCCTAAGACATGCTGATTTCCAGGAGACTGCTCGAATGTTTAAAGACAAAGTCCTACAGTTGTCTTAAAGTAGTATATGAATATAAAAAAAATATTTTACAGAAGTATTTGGTATTTATTTTTCCCCTATCCATTGTTTGTGAGCTATATCTTACTCATAGTTGGTACCTTTTTTTCTAAAAGGTAGGTTTTTCCTGTGAACATGAGAGGACTCTCCCAATGCTTATATATTTCACAATCAAATTATTTAGGCAAAGCTATTAGCTGCCCAGTTGATATCACAAATGATCAAATTAGGGAGAACCTTTTTATCTTTTGTGCATCTCAAGAACTTTGATTGCTCAGAAAACCATCTTTTCCTCAGGAATACAGTGCCTTTTGTTTCTTGACAACTGGCTGTCACAGTTTGCACAGTCAAGTAATCCTAAAAATATTTCAATAACGAGGTAGGAGAAGGGTAATTAAAATGCTCCACACTTTTTGCACAGAGAGGCTGTGTTTAGAACACTGATATAATCCTTAGGACAAATATGGCTTTCATTCTGCCACCCCACCTCCCCGTTGCCTGAAGTAATGTAAATATTTGCTTCAGTCCATGAAGCTACCCAAAGTCATTGCTGGGTCACTTTCTTTCTGTTATTCAACATGCTGATATCAGCATGATATCAGCAGAGATTTCCAAAATGACTCATAGTGCTGTATGGGAAGCTACCAACTTGTTTCAAACACTTCACGTAGAACAGGAAAAATAGAGTTGAGAAAGGCTGTTAGATAATAATTGTATTTTTTTCAAAAATAATGTAAGCCTAGGGATTTCAGTCTTATCATTCCACTTGTCATACTGTAGCTTAAATTACTTTGACAACTGAAGAAAGCTGAAGGGTAAGTTTCAGCTTGTAACAGCAAAACTGGTATTTTATTGATGACCCTTTACATGGAAGCATAAGTAAAAGAGAAAGATGCCAACAAAATTTTTATGAAAATGCTATCATGATACTTGTTCCTCTGAAATTAATTCAAATTCAGAATATACCCTTGGATTTTCTGAAAGACAATTTATTCTTTTTTTTGAGATGGAAAGAACATACAATCTCCAGGGGCTGTTATTTCTTGGTGAACTGGGACACACAGATGAAGGTGTGAATGAATATGGAGAGAATAATTTGAATGAACAGAGTAGGCCACTGTTCCTAGTGAAGTATGCACTAGCAATGGTCCTGGAAGCCAATTAAAATCGAATGGATTTCCAGAGGTGAACCTTACAAAAGACAGGATATTTGATACAGTATTTGTGAAGACTTCCTTCTGGATAAAAGTTTGGGGCTGTGGGTTTTAGGGTTTGGGTTGGGGTTTTTTTCATTCTTTTGTTATTGGTTTTTTGGTTGTTTTTTTCTTCCTTACTGAATGGTAAGGTAAAAACCTTACATTCCTACCAATCCATGGTTTAGGAAATCAAATACCTTCCCTTTTTCTGTCTGTATTTTCAAGTGCTTGGCTATCAAAGACAACAAGGCATTCACTGAATAATGCTGATCTGTAACACCATGACAGGAGTTGGACTTTCTGTTAAAATGCTGACATGAAACATGAAACAATTTAGTACATATTTGAATCTCCTCAGTGGAAAATCAACTTGAAGCAGATATACTGAGGAAGTTATTCTTGTACCAAGGTTTCCTTACATTTCTGCACAACATGAATTCTTTGATTTTTGTAGCTCTCTTTTCCATGATACAATAAATTATAGAGCTTTTTTCTGCTTCCCTTTGTCATTTGGGCCAACAAAATTCTAGCAAGACTGTTAAGCTCTTGCTATTACCTAAAGATGTAAGAATCATTTAGAAAGACAGAGAAATTTACTGTGTTTTTTCTCTAGGAGTTCAAAAATTGTGTAAGACTTACAAGGCAACATCCATGTCCTCAGTTCCTTTATCATGGCAATTAGGGCAATAAAAAGTACAAGTTTAGTTTACTCCACATATCTAAGTGGATGTTAATCTTGATATTATGACAGAAATATTTAAAGCCTGAATTGCCTGTTTTGCCATGTCATCAGGCTGAGGAGCCATTGACAATGTAAACATGATATATTGCCATGATTTAAGACCAGGTGGCATATGATCTAGCTTGGGAAATGCTTTCAGTGAGGCATCCTAGGAATGGCTGATTTGTGCTATCAATCCCAAATTGATTCTTATACTTTTATACAGATGTATATTAATCAGGTAGGACCTGGGGTGGTATCTGGAATGTACAGTACACAGACGACTGTACCATTACAGTCTGTCATGAACAATGTGCAATTCATTCAATTTATTAATGCTCTGTTTCCCCTTCAGGCAAATCATTTCACCAGTGTGTGATAACAAAGGGCTTCAGTCAGACACTTTTGACAAACTTGACATGTTATTGGACAGAAGCCATGTTCTCAGATATAAACTCACAGCTTGCTTTGCTGGGTTTTCTCACAACCAGGCCTGGAAAAGGAACACACGTTTCCATCAGTGCCAGATTATTTGATGCAAATCTTCAGAGGCTGTTAGCATGTGTTGAAATTGAAAAGAATTACTTAGCAAGAAAGACTGGGAGTTGGACAGAGGGGAAAAAGGATTATAACACAGCCAATGACAAAAAATGCTGGTGTCGTGTAGATTCCATGTGGTGGTTGAGAACCAAGAGCACAAAGTAGGATCAGTCATGAAAGACAGGAACAGCAAGAGTTGCATCTCATTTGTCCAGTCTATCTCCTTTCCACTGTTGAAGATGTCATCGCTATGTACACTTGTAGGGCAATCATAAGCCATCAGTCCTCTTCACTGGCTGTTTCTACACATCTAGGGGATAATTTCGTGAACACCTTAAAATGCTGCAGCTTGCTTGCCTTTTCTACCTCTTGTCCCAGACTGCTTTCCTTTTTCACCTTGGGGAGAACCTGGAAGAAACCTTAACCTGGACCTTGTAACACTCAGGGAAGGAAACCTGGCAGAGAGAGAACTGACCACTATTCAACCCACCTTCCCTTCTCAGAACTGCACTTCAGGCTTTGCCTGCTGCTGATTTGTGTTAGCCAGTACTGTAAATAGAGCTTTATTAGCCAAAAACTAGTGGTGAGAGGACCAAGTCTGTAGGTTTGGTAATTCCTTAATTAAGCAACAGCCTACATTTCGTTTATGTTTCAGCAGCTTGTATACAAAATATTGTGTCAAAATATCACAATAGCAGGTAAGAAAGACTAGGCTTTGTCATAAAGAAATTTTTTTTTAAAAGCAAAGAGAATTATCTATAATTTTGATATGGAGCAATAAGGTACAAAGGTTTGTCACTTTTCCCTGATAATGACGGAAGTTCAAAGTACGGTTTGGAATAAAGCCCAGAGTACCTGAAGTCACATAACTTTATCAAGGACTACCTTTTCCTGTTGACAAAATACTGTTCTCTGCTGTAGGGATCTCATTTTCTAACATGGCTTACGCCTTTCATCCTCTAAGGGAAAAAGTGATGTACACTATAAAGCTTCAAGTTTTCTAAGTATTTTATCCTCTATGTGTAGAATTTTATTTTTTTTCAGATAAACAAGTCATAGTAATTCCTTGGACAGTTAACTTCATCTTGGAAATTAGACAGGTTTGGGTTTTTTTTCCTGTGTACAGGCTCATTGTCCTTTTGGTGTTTAAAATTATTTTAACTGAATCAGTCATCTATTTTTTTGGAGCACCTTGTTTTCATAACGCTAAAACATAGAAATTGGTTTCTCTCTTTTGTTTCTTTAACTGAAGTTAAATAAGAATAATAGTACCATCCTCCTTTTCAGCTTCAATTTCTTTTCAGCTGAGAATGCTGATCATTGACAGTGATAGGGGACTTCCTTTCAAACTTCTGGAGTAATGCTGTTGGGATATTTTGGCCTTTTTGAAAAACAACCAAAGTGAATATTTTCAAGTCTTGAAAATCAATCAGCACTTGTTCTTTAATTTCATTTTAGAAGTGCTTCCCAGGAGGAAGATTTGCTACAGTAATAAGCTCACTCACTGAGACTCAAATATGAGAAAATCAAGTCCAGAAAAAAATTGTCTCTCTTGACACACAAGGTAATGTGGAAAGAGATTACTCTATGCCCCAGCATAATCTTAAAGAACAAGGCAAAGGACTATTTTATCTGTTTTACCTACTTGCCCCTAGCTATCTTAGCAGTTCAGTGGGATGGAGAAATGTACCTTTTCATGGGAAAGCTCTGACAGACTTTCCAAACAAATATTACAAGGCTGATTTTTAACCAGTCTCTGGCAAACCAGTTTCCTACTACTGTTCTGTAAGCGTAGGCGTCCATTTCAGAAAGATACTTAAGTATGTGGTTAACTTCAAGTAAGTGAGTAATCTCGTTGACTTCAATGGGACTATTCATGTCCTTAAATGTCTGGCTGAATCAGGAACTAAATCTTCCTGGTTATCCTTCAGCCTGCACAGAGCTGACTCTGTGCAGACACTGAATCTTTCCAAATGAAACTTTACCAAATGGTCTTCACTTTGTATCCACAGTTCATTGATTCACTGCCTCTGAAATGCCTCTATAACCATCACGTTACCAGAAGATAGTTCAACTTTCCATTGTTTCCTTCTTAATCTTTAGAGAGATCATCATGTAGCAATATTCTCTGAAACTCAGACCATACCAGGGTTCAGCCAAAAAGTAGGGAGTTTATTAGTCAGAGTATGAGTTAGTTTTCTTTTTTAAGAGCAAGTACTTGTTTTAAGGGATGTGATAATGTAGGCCAATTTTTCAGTCAGTCTTTCGGAAAAAATAGAACATGCATTGGGCCAGGAGTAAAGAAAAATGATAATCACTCAGCCATTGCTAAATCAGTGCTACTTTATGTCATGGCACCTGCTTAAGATGTTTAAAATTTATAACTTCTTTGTAGGTTTGCCAGATATCTTCAAATTAGCCCATGAAAATATGAGCTATCAACAGCTTTCTCTTTTTTGTTAAAAAAAAAAAAAAAAAAGGGAAGCTGTTTCATCATACTAAGACCGCACTTCTCAGTTCTTTCACTGAAGAGCAGTCCTACACATTGCCAGTATGTACTTCTGTGTACCGTGTGCTAACATACTGTAGTGTTGTGCCTGAAGACATTACATGTGTTATTAAAATCCAGAAAAGTGAGAGCAGGAGAAGGAAGGATAAATCTATTTGTATTTCTCTTAACTGTTCTGTATGGATACTGTTGCTAGGTCCTTATTATGTTTTTCCTGATATCCTCATTCCATGAGTTGTCAACTGGTACTGAATTAGGTCAAACAGTAGGCAAAGATTTTTGGAGGGTTTTTTTTGCTAATGCTTCTTTTACTACTGGAGTTCCACTGTTGTCCATCTATGCAAAACAAGCAACAAAAGTCTCTTCTTTTTTATTATCTCCTAAGAAGCCATGGAATAAAGACTTAAAGAGCCTATGAAGTCATGAGACTATCACAGACAAAGGAAAAGAAATGCAGCAGAAGGTATAGGGATATACAAGAGAAGCAGTATCACTGTGGAGGACTGTATGTGTCTTATGATTAAGAAGTTCAGACATGTTATTGGACTTTTCATACAGTGTCTCTGGAGCTGGGTATGGATTAACAAATGGGGATTCCTTTTTTCTCTAGTTAGGTGTGTCCTAACTCTTCATATTTTCTCACACACCCCATAAGCAGCAAATAGGTAGACATGGTAGTTCTAGGGATGAGGAAGCAGAAATGTATAGAAATAGATATCATTTAAAATGATGATATGAGAATAAGATCTTAGTGTGAACTACATCCTTCAAAAATACTCAGGGACTAACCCTCTTTCTCACAATAGCTACACATTTGCTCAGATTTACTCATACAAATAGTCCCAAGGACTTCAATAGAATGACTTGTGTGTAACAATAAGTGGCACACAGTGTACCAAAGCTTAGTCCCACACTGTGTAACCAGTGTAATTTATTTTTTTCTATCTGATATGTTATCTTCTCCTTTCTTGTGTACGTTGTGACCTCCAAAAATCATAGACCTGGTAGGGGAAATCAAACCTTAATCTGAGATCATAAGCACTTAAAGTAAATCCAGAAGATGTTGGTAGACTTGGAGCTGCCAGTCTTCTTACAAGAGAAAGGAGACACAAACCCTTATTTTACAGAACACATCCATTTCTATAATGCATTGGTTGTTTTATCTTAGAATGAAAGTTCCAGTTATTTAGTCCTCATTTCTTTAATATCATTCACATTTTAATTAAAAAGGTGATTCATGCTTGCCGGAATCTGCATTTATTTTGTTTTCAGTGGAAGTGGAGGACTGTTCAGGGAATGTTCATTTGATTCACTGTGAAGCTCAAGGACATTCAGACAAATGGTCGGCTGGACCACATGTAATGGATTATACCAAATAGAATGCAAGAACCAAGAAATCTGATTAATAGGCTGTGGAATTAAATAGGTATTGACCAGTGCAGAAGGAATCAATGGCTGTTGCAAAAAGAAATATTACAGTAGATTGCATCCCCAGGATATAAGCATATAAGCACACTCAAGTGTTTGAGCTTTTGAAGCTTTATTCTGTTTAAGCACTGGAGCCCAGAAATAGAAAAAGACCTTGGAATTATTATCTGATCTGATTGTTGCTTTCACTGAGAGACAGAAGCAGTACGGGTAAAGTTATTCTTGTCAAAATATGACAATATCTTTGTGGGAAAAATATGGGTGGCATAAATTCTTACAGAATTGTCTAAGTGTTTACAAGGGCCTGATCTAGTCTGACAGCAGCTGGAATCTCTGTAATCACATTAGAATAAAAACATCAATTTATACTCACTTCACTCTGAAAAGCTATGTAGTAAAATGGCTCTGGAGGACTCCATGGTGATTACACAGGAAAGGCTTCCAGATCATTGTGGAAGAACACAGAAATATTTTGGACCAGCATCTCAAAGAAGTGTAGGACTAAATCATAAACCGTATCAGTACAGATAGACAAAACACAATTTGCTTGGCAAAAAAAAATAAAGTGAAAACAGAACTATCATACCCTCTTCTCAAAAAATTTGGCATAGCAGTGTTCTTGACATATTTGTACAGCTTTTCAGAGATATTTCTATGTGTGAGGTTCATATTTATGTTTTCCCTGCAGAAAGTATGTAGCCTGGTGCTTTCAAAATATTATGCAGCTACAGTCAATTATTTTTCAATGTGAATCTCTTATATCACAGAATCATCTAGGTTGGAAAAGACCTTGAAAATCATCTAGTCCAACCATTAACCTAACACTGACAGATCCCAACTACACCATATCCCTCGGCGCTATGTCAACCCGACTCTAAAACACCTTCAGGGATGGGGACTCCACCACTGCCCTGGGCAGCCCATTCCAACGCCTAACAACCCCTTCTGGAGAGAAATACTTACTAACATCTAGTCTAATGGTTGATTGACTTCCTCTGTCAACAGAAATAGACGAATATTGATGTCATTTCCAATATTATGAGATACAGTTTAACTGTTTCTATTGAATTCAGTGAGAGTTTATATTTTACTTCAATAAGTTGTAGTAAAATACAGGTCAACAGCTTAAAACTGTATTGCCTAAAACTCAGAAAATAAATCCACACTTAGGAACGCAAGGAAGTGGTCCAGCTTCCAAAACACTGAGCAGCAACGTGAAACTACATGCTTACACTTTCTGCTCAGTGGAAAGTACTGCCAACACCTTAGGAGAAAGGTACTAATTTTAAATTCTCTGTGTCTGGAAATGTGTAGCAAGTACACAGATGAAGTGCACGTAGTGAAGTCCTTGAAATCTGTAAAGCAGGCCAAAACGCCCATTCTTTGCAGTTAGCTTGGAGATTTTGGCTCAATTGTGTTCATTAGGAGTCCTACTGATATGACTCTGGCTACTTATTTAACTATGGCTGGCTGCATTACACATACCCAGAGCAAAGATCTTTCCACTAAGAAAGATTAATTTTACTAGCACTATGTCCCCAGTGGTGAAGCTAAGTTCAGAATGCCTATTAACTTGATATTAATCAATTAACCATGCACATGACTGAACAGCTTCATTAATGATTTAACTCCATCAAATTCAGAAATGACTCGGACTTTATGAGCATCAGTTAAGCTGTAGATATGATGTGGATAAACACATCTTCACAGGAATTATTTATAGCCTAAATGAGTTCTATGGTAGAGATCTGGTTTTGTTTCCTGGCTTGTTTTATAGTCGTTTTTGCTGAGAAATGCCACTTTGCCACATTAAAGCTATTTATAAATCCAGCCCTAATTCAATTAATGGTTTAGGTTGAACTAAAAGGAGAATTATTTTGGAGATCTCAAGAAAGTTCACTGTGACTTTTTGTGAACATAGTGTTTAAAGTTTTCAAGTCAGCCTTAGAAAGGGGACCAAAACCCATCTTTCAAATGATTAAGGAAGTTCTTCCTACAGAATTTTTCTTCTTGAAGTCCATTATTCAGACTACTGTTCAGATGTGAAAATCCTGATTCAGATTCATTCTATCCCTGATTTTAATTCCTTTGTCTCTAGGTTGAGTGACATGGTTTATAGGTTAAACCGTTCCCCTAGGAAGTGACACATCTGAGTCTCAGTCCTGCTCTCAATAAGTATATATTTATTTTGTACAAAATGGAACCACATTATCAGGAGAAATTGAAGGACTCATAGAGAATACCTCCTCACCTGCTTCTAAGGGCATTCTTCTGTGAAACAGCAAACCTTTGTCCTAATGTCTTCTCTAAACCAAGTTGAAAGTGAAATAAAATTAAAATAATATTTCAAGCTAGATAAAATGCTTAATTTGACCTAAAACACTTTTTTTTTTTTTCTTTTTTAGTTTGACCTCTATACTAACAAATCCATTTCTGACAGGGAGTTGAAGTAGGATGAAAGAGGTCATCTGGAAGACAACACAAAGTTTTTTCAAGCATATGGACATTATGAAAGTAGATGTAGAGCCAGATCTTCTGTACATCCTATTTATCTTCTTCTTTGATGATAACAGTCCTGAAGTGTTTGAAGAATGTAATCATATCCCCTCCTAGTAACTATTTAGCCAAACCAAGGTATTTATTTCATCTGAGCTTTCCTCATAAATTAATCCCTACAACCACATGTTTATTTCTGTTGCTTTCTCTGAACTTCCTCCAGCTTGCCGAAATTTTTTGGCACAGGGGTGCTTCTAACCATAAGCAGTATCTGTGGTGTGGTCTCCTTTATACTACACAGACTGGAGCTATCTTATCCCTAGTCCACAGTATTGTGTCTCTACATGTATAGCCTAAATTTAAACTGGTGGCTTTTGTTGCTGCGTTCCTTTGCAAGCTCCCTTATAATTTGCTATCCAGTGTCACCCTGAGGGATTTTGGCTGAATCCCTCTGCTGGTAAATGTCTGCTTTTCAGGTTATTTTTCCCCTAGATGCAGTAGCCTGCATATTTTCCAGACTGGATGTCATTTTATTTCCTGTCCAAATTTCTAACCTTTCTCATTTCTATTCTGGCTTCAGTGTTTTTCTTTTACCACAACAAATCTTATAATATGGAAATCTCATTTACATTCCATTTCTCATTGCTTTCAGTTCATCAGTGAGCAAGTTAAATGAGACAAAATTTAAGGTAGATCTCTTTTGTGTCCACCATCCTCTCTCTGATACTGGCTGTTCTGCCTATTAAAGCATTATTTTTTTAACATTTTTACTACAACCCCTAACAAAATCTGAACATGTGCTATCAGACATCTTTTTCTTGCCCAACTTCTTTCCTGTGGTAGCTGGTAAAACAAGAATTCAGATTAGTAAAATGACTTTGGAACTTGGAGGCATAACTGTCAGTACACTCTACCTTGAGAATTTATATGTACATATTATTTTTGCATTTGAGAACTTCAGAATTTCAAATTTAATTAACTTGTCATTATTATTGTATTAATGCAAATGCAGGACTATGGCACAAAAGACTGAAGCTATGACTAACAGGAAATCTAGGTTTGCCATTCCTGGACTCTACCTACTACATCATATTAGTGAACTGTAAATCCTTGTCCTAAGTAACTCTCAGAGAAATTTAAATCAATGTAGAGAATGGATAATATGATTTCACTGAAATGAAATAATGAAGCAGTTGAAAAAGATGCCCTGAAAACTACAAGAATGAAGAATTTTCATTTCTTATTATAGAGAATTATTCCCAATGAGGTAAAAACTATGTATACATATGCAGAAAGAACAGTAATGTTACAAAAAGGTTTAATTTTCCCATATAAAAGTTAATTCCAAGGCTTGCTTCAAAGTATTTACTCTGTAATCACTCTGTTGAAAAAGGAGGCTGGGGCAATGCAAAATCACCACTCTGAGCTATTCTGAGCAAGCATCAAAAGGAGTTTAATAACAGTGCTTGCAAAGACTCTGTGGATGAATAATAAATGTGGAAAGACTTGTTATTTCTTAAGGAATGAGAGATGGTTGATATGGCTTTACTTGGAATGTGGAAAGGCGTCAGCTTTATTAAGTACAGGCCTGGATTCCACTTTCTTGTTAATGGAGAAGCACTGATGAGATGGGTGTCTATGATCTGAAGAGGAAGTAATATTTTATTTGACACCCTGTTACAAATAGGATGGAGAAATGTGCCCCCAAATGTTTTAGAGGTTTACTTAATCAGCAAAGAACATAACAAATGGTTTTCATGAAGAAATAAAAGGAAAGGGTGATGCTTTAAAGTTAAATTTTTGAAGTTTAGATTTATTAGATAAGGGGTTTTGGATGGGGGGGGTGGTGGGGCAGGGCAGGAGTTAAGGAAAAAAAATATAAAGCCTTGGAAATTTAAAGCAGTACCTCTAAAAACTGTAGTTCGGACACCTTTCCTTAACTGCTACCATGCAATTTGGTCCGAGGTGCCATGGATATTGCCAAAAACCTATGACATGTCAAAAAGGACTTCAGGAAAGTGGAGATTTATTTCCTTGAAAGGCATTACTCATAGGCAGTTAGATGTTAGTGCTACCATATGCTGTTGAAGGTATTCCACACCTTCATGTTTAGTGGCAAAGTCTGAGTTCTCCTTTATGGGGCAGCAAATTGCTGTATATTATTTTATCCTGTCATCTCACATGGTCTCTTCTTTCAAGAGATACCTTAGGAATTCCATTCCCAAGACAGTCTGGAAGTAGAGATTTTTCAAAATTCATCAATCCTGCAAAACCTTATGTAGACATAGAAATATCACAACAGATCCCTGGACAGGTCTTCACTGTTCTTGAGAAATGGTTTGCATGCTGTACTGCATGTCATAGATTTTAAAGTGTTTCGTATAGAATCTAAACATAATGATTTTTTTTGTCAAAATGTGTTAAATGTTTTTTCAAATATCCCAGAGTGATGATCTTTTTCCCAAGGAATTAAATCTGAGTAATTTACAGTCCTGCTGATAGCTCCTAAAAGATTGAATGCATGTGTAACCAGCTCTGTCCTTAACTTTATTTCAGATCATGGACAAGTAGTTCCATCTCCAGAGTTTCAATGTGGTGATCCATGTATAAGAGTGCATATCTATAAAGCACTATGAAGTAAAATTCAAAAAGCACTTTTTGTTGTATTTCCACACAGATTTCCTCGTTGTTTTTTGTGGCCTCAAAAAAACACTTGTGCTTGTTTCAGTGTCATTCTAGGTGTGCAGTGAGGCACTACCTCTTGGAGGATGCAACATACTAGTGCATATAATGAGAGGCTTCTGTCTGATAGGCAGAGGAAGGAAGCTCTTACTCAGTGCCATACAGCATCACAGTCCAAGAACAACTGCTGTCAGATTCTTTTACCCCTCTTCTCACCCATGAGGCAAGATGGGATTTATTTTGGTTTAGTTTCATTTTCAAAGGAAAGGGAAGTGCAAACTGTTTCCTGTGGTTTTTCAACTATGATAGTGCAGTGTGTAAAATTTCAGGCCCAGTGCTTTGTGCTTCAACTCCTATGTTTCACTTAGCATGCAGAGAGAAAAGATGTTTCAGGGAACAATTGCACCAGGTATGCTTACTGACCTGCAGTGTGTTGGTTTTACCCTTTCTTTGAATAGCAACATGAGGCTTGGTTGGACAGTTTTTATTTCCACCTCAAGGGAGTGACACTTGTGTATTCAGTAAAGCTCTGATATGAACATTATTGTGTCTTTCTTTCTGTGGCTCACATGTGTCTAGAGTTGCAAAAATATTTACAACCTGCTTGAGAAGAGCATGCTACAGAGCAACACTGCAGTCCTTTATGGATTTAAGACCTTATTTTTTAATACTTAAAGCAGTTCTGCAGAGTAGGATATCTTCACTGTAAAGGAAGTCAGACCAAGAATGCGTATGGCTCAGTTCACATTTTCTGATATTAAAAACATACTATACAGTAAGTATAGCCTCTATTGAATGGGTAAACTCAGTCAAAAAGATAAATGGGAAATTCTCATCCAAGGATGGCATGCTTTCATTAAAGGTCCATATTTTTTTAAAAGAGGTGTCCTTTGATTTCAAAAGAATTTTGAGAAGCATGTCTCAAATATGATCTGAAAACAGAGCCATTGGAGAATACTAGGAGGAGAAGGAGAATGTTCTTACCCTTCATAACATCAGTGAGGTTATTACTGTGTCTGGCAGACATATTTAAAAGTAATATATAAAATTGGAAGAGGTCTGCTGAGATGGTCTGAAGTCTGAATAATGGACTATATAGCGTAAGTTTTAAGATCCTTCTACTGTGGAAGATTTAAGGTAGCAATCCATCAAATAATCCAACAGGAGGTTAGCCCATGACTTGATCTCATTTTCAAAGCATCTACATAGGAGACATTTATGGGTTTTAGCAGAAAAAAAGCATCAAAATATCAAGAGAAGAAAGCTGGTAGAGGTGAATGCAAACTAAAAATAAGGCACCATATTAATAGTGGAGTAGTTTCTGTGTCACCTGAAATTATTAAATCAATACAAGCTGTCTTTTCAAAAGATACATTGTAATTCAAACAGAAATGATAGGTTTAGTGCAAAACCACTAGTGTTATACAGTTGTTCAGAATTTAATTTCTGCTACGTGGACTGGGTAAATTTCAGATTGTACTTCGGTCTTGGCCTGTTCCACTGCCTGTGTCTGAGATTTCTTTACTTTTGGTGTGAAATAACTCAGGAGACAGAATGTCACAGGACAGAAGTCCTACAGATTTTTTCCATGCACAGTGGTGTTTCTGATGTCTACAAGCTAATACTGAAGGTATGACATGGATACTGGGTGCTTTGCTTCTTGCATGTTACCTAGTGGGTATATCCTCATTTTCAAAGAAGAGACTGGTCAAGATATATGAAATTATTATAGGCACTAAGACATCCCGTGGGATTTGCTCGCTTGAACTAGAGACAACCTTAAGAATTAGCTCTCAAGTCATTCAAGCTTGTATTCCCTGAACCCCGAAGCAGAGATAATGGAGGTGAAATTGTGGAAAAGCTGCTCTGAACATTGAAAAACATGGTTTGTTGTAGTAGCAGGAGCATTGTATCCCAGGATTTGTGTCTTTCCCAAACCGCTATTTATTTCCCCAGCAATGTATAGCTTCTTGTTGTGTCTTAACCTTTTGAACAGCCTTAGGCTCCTGAGTGTCTTTCGGGAGGATTTATCATCAGTTCTTCCTTCACAATTAAGACATTTCTGATGTTAAACAACCCTCTATTGTTGTTACAAGAATAACTGCAATATCACGCATTAGAGATTTTCTGTTTATTGGTAGAGAGCCTAGACATCATAAAGTGTATGTCTCGAGTGTTAGGAAGACTAAGATTCTACTCTGTAATAGCTTTCTTCAGATACTGCTGTGTGGACATTTTGTATAAATACAGATCATTTAGACAACTAATCTTGATAAATCAATTTTACATAGTTTTGTTTTGGTTTTTTTTAATCTGTTTCCAGAGGGCCTTTCTAAATTACTCAATTGAAAGAGAAATAAAAATGTTTTGAAAAACAATATTCCATAGCCAAGACATTAAAAAAAATCATTATATCTCTTCTTTTATAAAGTATTTATTATTTAAAAGTTTGTGTTCTTAATCCTCTTTTTGTGTGTTTATATTAGAAGATGTTCTCTTTGTAACAGTTTTGACAAGAAGACAGTAAAATGTTCCAAACTAGTAAGAATTATTGAATTTTTGTTAAAATGTGCTGGGTTTAAGTCCACTGAAAATTTTAGTTATATCGTGGAAGGTGAAGGAATAAGTAACATATATAGTGAATTAATACTGTATTTCTGGTTTACTATGTGCTTGGTGTTGACCTAGTATTCCAAATCAGAAATAAGGATGTTAAAAAATAATAAACTATAATACTTAATTCCCTATGCATTTTTTCATTATCAATGAATGCTTGCTTGTAAATTGCTTTAATACATTCAATTGAAGGCACAATTATTCAAGTCAGTACACCAGATCTTTACCTACAAACAAGAACATAGAGAGCAGAAAGGAAGGACTGGCAGATAACAGCGGTCTCATGAGGCTGCTATCACAGCTGTTCATCAGTGAGCATTAGGAAGATATTTCCTACAGTTAATAAAGTATAATTATCAAAAGTTGGCATCTTAGTGGCTGGTGAAGGATCTAAACAAATCAGGTGCATTGCATTCCAAGGTCCTAGCCAGGAGTTTTTCAATCTTATGAAAGTCATGATTTTAAGCAAGGTTACTTCAGACTGGGGAGCAGACATAAAGGTACTTAATGCAGTTCTGCTTCTTGTTTCAAGGTTTATCTTTTATCTCTGTTTCACTTAATTGGTTTGATGTCACATTTACTTTGTCTTTCTCTCCATTAAAAAAGACAGAAGTCTTATGCAGAGTGAGATGAGAAACAATATGGAAATAATTCTTCATTTTAACAGCTCCTTTGGCTTCCATAGTGACAAATGTTTCTGTTTCCTGCCAACACATTGGCAAAAATTTTGCTGCCAATTTGTTCCAAGTTTGATCAACATACTTAGGATGAGATAAAGAATTTTTTTAGAGAACATTTTATGGAAGTCATTCATCATAACTCAGTGGAGAATCAAACGTTATTTACGCATATAAGAGCTTTTCCTTGATAGTCATCTAATAAGGGAGCAAGGGCAACTCCATTTAACAGTTATCTGTCTACAGTACTTCCTTCAACAATAGATTTAGAACAGAAGAAAGAAGAGGCCATACTCTCATAAACAGTTTCTTCCCCGGTCTACATTCTACTGGCAGCAACAGGTATAGTTTTCAGATGATCTTTACCAATACGCATGATGGTTTCATTTTATGCTTGCTCAAAACTAAGAACAAAGCCTCATCTTAATAAATGATCCTGTTATCATTTAATAGTATGAATTTAGGTCTTTCTTCCTTTCCTTTCCACATTGAAATGATTCACACGTTAACTCTGTCACCATGAGAATCCTTGGGGAACAAAGTTCTGTAAACATCTCGATGAGGTCAACATTACACTCATATCTGTCATTCAGTTTACCTTATGTTTCTCACAGCACACGTCTAGGTGATATGAGGATTTTGAAATCAACCATAGATTGAGATAATGTTACATATCTCATCTGTCCCCATGCCAAAATAAGAAAAAAGAAAGAAGATCCTTCAGGTATCCTGAATGCTGTGCATTTTGCAGTAAAGACCGAGACAAGACAGTAAGAGTAATTCCTGAGGAAATGGAAGCCTTCCCTGATGGAAGATAAAGAAAATTATAAGCTTGTTCTGAATCTTTCTTAGAAACAATGCTTAGGTTTTTCAGAATGTGTACAGTGTGACACAGTGGCCTGACAGTTACAACCTTCATCCCCAAATTGCTGCATTTAACTTCAGTTAGAGTTACTAGTCACTTGTAAACAGGACAGGGCTATTACAGTATTGTGATTTTCATTAACAGGGACTAGTCATATAAATCTTAGCTATTTCTATAGGATTGAGGATAATAAAATATATAATAAATGGTATCTAACCTTATTACTTGCTCCTTGCCCTACTTTTCTTCTTGCACACTATTGTTCTATCATCCTTACTGTATTTGTGAGTCACTAAGGCTTTTTAATGTAGACAGCATTATGCTGTGAATTGGCATAGTTCTGGTTAAAAGGACTACTGTTGATCCATGTCAGTTAGATGACATCTAAACACATTTCAGTTTACAGCATCTATGTAGTAAAGGCAATTTAGAGTTGATAGATGTTTTACGTGATATTTTTTGTTTTTATCTGCAAGAAGCAGAACAATTCTGAAATTGTTATTATTTAAAAATTATTGAAACATACCACCAGAATCATCACTGTGTGTTTACCTGCCCCAATGCAAATTGCAGCAGCCCTGAATGGAAATGGGACTGTTTATACCCCAAGGAAGAATGCTTAGGAATGTTTAATGGAGAGAATACCAAAGACAGAACATGCTGATAAATGAGTGTCCTTCCCTCCTTTCCCTCATTTCCTTCCTTTCCTCTTTTTTCCTTCCTCCTTCCTCCACTGTCTCTTATCCCCTGTCCCCCCTGCCCCCTTGTATTGCTTTGCTATAGCTATATAAATCAAGGTGAAAGAAAAACTGCAGACCTTCATGCTTCAAAGTTATTTTAATACAGGTTGAAACAAAATCTTGGATGTCCACCTATGTGTTAATCCTCACTTCTGAAGCTCACTTGTGATAACCTGAAGAGACCAGATTTGTTCTCCCCGAGTAACTATTTTCTCTCTTCTGGTTTATATATCTGTTTGTGTCTATAATTCTTAGGGATTAGCCTAAACCTAGGGTAGCAAGTAGTTTTAATTAAAAATAAATTGAATAGACCAATTAACTATAACACAAAATCCTTGTGAATTAAGACCCTGAATTCTGAACCTGAATAATGTTGTTTCCTGTGCAACTTTTAAACAGGAATGGTTTTGCTCTTACCACTGATCTTTGGTTTTAGAGCACATAGAATGCATCTTTATTATATTTTACATTTTAGAATTCATTCCTAAAACTCAAAATGTTTTGATCATCCTCTGGAAGGCTGAATATTTAAATCCCCATATGTCACCTGTCATCTATAAAATTGTGTTTATTTGTCCAACCCTGTGAAATGACAAATAAGATATAGGTTTCTAATGCTGCACAAGGATAAGTCTATAGTATAACAACTAAAGCATCATATATTGCTACTTATTCAGAGAATTTTACAATGTTAGAAATTCCGTCATGGTAGATCCTTGAGTCAAAGTCTCAAAATACAAAAAATGACAAGATTAACAAGATTCTCCAGGTGATAACAACAGATACATGTCTCTTCTGCTTCCTATGCATATCTGTATGTATCACATTTCATAAGACAATCATGTAAGAACATGATGAAAGACTTTAAAAGTAAGTAAGAGTTATTCAGCTTTCTCAAGACAAAACAGTTGTTTTCCTGTTCACAAAGCTTTTATAGAACTATTCTTCTTACTAGTTTCTGCTGTCTGCAGTTTCTTAAATCATAAGTCCTGGGTCACTAGACTCAGAAATTAAAGAAGTCAATAGTAGTATGAAGATATGGTCTCAAAATTCACCTCTACAGAATGAGTAAGAATATCTTGACCTGTACTTCAGCATTGCATCTGAGTTAAATGGTCTGTGTTTAAAAAAGAAATCACAGGCTACATTTTGGCTGTGATAAAAAATCATGGTTTAGGACAGGGATCCTCCTTTTAAATGTAATTTCAGTCTCCAGGACCTTTGTTTTTTCCTGCAAAAGATGTCTTTTTTTTTTTTTTTTTTTTTTTTTTTTTGTAGCAATGCAGGTTTTGCGAATTCAGACTTGTAAGCAGCAAGTTGTATTCCTATCTGATTTTCACTTTTGTAAGCAGTGAAGTTTGGTATTTGTTGAATGTCACTTCCACTTTTTCTCTATCTAAAATGGATAATAGTATGCATTAGGACAAATTTGCTGCTTTTCATAATAAGAGTCTGCCTTTAGCACAGGAGACCCTGTTACCAGTTAACTGCATTTTCTGCAGGATGTCATGTAAATTACTGCAGCTCTGAGGTAGCAGAATTCTGTACAGCACTTTCCATGTTTTGTCTCATCTGGGCAGTCACTAGTGATTAATGAGTAACAATTTAACTAAATTTTTGAAATCGTTGATCAACAACATATTCAATTAAAAGTATAGCACACCTTGATCTTTCTTGTAACATAGTCCTCACCTGCTAGTTTAGATATTATAAAATTTAATCTGATGAACGAGAGGTGGGAATGAAGAATGTAACCATGATTCTGAAAGTAATGAGTAGGAAGAGAGCTAGAAGTAAACAAACTGACAAAAGCAACTGAAAGTTGATGACTGCCCTAGCTATAAAGCCTTAGCTGTGTTTCAGACACAGTTTTACAGCTTTCTAGTCCTGGCAAGAGTCATTACCTTATATGCATACTGTGTTTTGTCTCTTTTAATGAATACAATACTTGTAGAATGCAAACTACCCTTTATCTGTGAACTCCAGCAAAACATCTAGCTTTAAAATACTCGAGAATTTCATTTATTTCCTCAGAAACCTGTGAACTTCCAGGTGGCTCTTGCTGTTGCCACTGTTAATGTCCCATATCAGTCAACCCAGGAAACCTCTAGACAAGAATAACTGAAATAATCCCTTCCAAATCAAATATATAATTAGGAAAAAATCATATAGGCTCCAATTAAAACAGTTCTTTCTTTCAGAACTCATTATCATACATAAAGAGGTAGATCTGTACATAAAATTGACAAGGTTTTAGTTTCCATATTATGATTCAAAATGAGTCTTTAACCTCCATGAAAATTATTTAGTATTAATGTTTTTCAAACTTTTTTGTTCCTCTGGATTTCTTCAGGGCTGGCCACACTGATTTTAAGAGCCAGTGACAAAGGTCATGAGATTCTCATGTTTATAGGCTCTCTTAGAAGATGCTGGTGTCATTACACAGGGAATCCACATGGATTACTGCTGGTACATGAGTCATTGACACATGGTTGGTACCTTTAATAATATGAAAGAAAGGAAAGTAATTTCTAAGCAAGTAGATTAATTTACATCCATTTTTATACAAGTAGATTAATTTCAGAGTTTGAGAAGCATCTTGGTATGCATATCTAAGAGGTTTCAGTGAAATTAAGGACAACATTAAAATCAAGTTAATCTTGAACACCTTCATGAAGCTAGTCTGCACAATTTTTAAAAAGTCACTATCCACTTAGATACATCTTTGAGTATTTAAGCACCTGGTAAACATGGCCTTTAATTACTGAGTAATAATTGGAGGGAAAGAGAAAGCACTCAAAGTTTCCTTTAATTCTGAAACTACTTTTAATTTTATACATAAAAACCCCTCCTCGAAGATAGAGCTTTGCACCATGCGTGAGCAGCTTCCCTTTGCAGCCCCATGAAACCCATCTGCCTACCACAGTACCATGAAGTGTTCCAAAAAAACGGTGACTTCAAGGAGCTCTCACATGCACTTCTTGCAAATTTACTTCTCTCCATTTTTCTCCCTTGTCAGAAGCCCCACAGCCACACACCATTCCCCAAAACATGCAATATTGTAAATGATATTCAAAAGGATTGAGCAAGTGTTAGAAAGGTAAATCTTTACCAAATGTCTCTTTAAGGACTCCTTCAAAGCACCCCTGTGTTTAGCTGTTTGAAGGTGCACCAGCCTCATGGCTTGACAATGTAACAGGAAAAAAACTTGTGTCACTAGGATAAACGTGTTGTTTCTCTCTTCGTACTTTGGCTTTAGATACCTAACACTCACAGTTCACTGCAGGAAACTGGGAGTCTGAAAAGCACACAGCCTTGGTACTCTTTTTTGTTGAATCACATGGACTGAAACTCCTCTCTATATAAACAATGAAATACCAGAAATGCCATTGCTGAAGAAGCTTATCCATCCTGAGTTTTACAGTGTCTGTCTGGTATGTCAAAGAAATTTGCAGATAGAAGGAAAACAGAACAATTTTGATGCCAGGTTTCTCAAAACAGCAGTCAAAGCAGTAGGGATGTATATGAAATAAATCACACTGTGAAAGGTTCCTAACTTTTCCCTTTTCATTTTTTCCCATTTTCTTTTCCAGTTCCTTGGCACATCTATGTCTCCTGAGAAAATTGTTTCAGATTCTTCTGTTTACACCAGAGGAAAATCTGAAATTTTCCACATAGAAAGGAGTTTTTGCAGTCTGCAAATGATGTGTATGTGACATAGTTGGTTTCTCCATTGCTGTGACTTTGAGAGAAGCCTAAATTTTATGAGTATTTTTTATAATGTAGCATTTACCAGGGTACTCTAGTTTCCCTAATTATTGAAAATCTGGAACAGAGAAGCAAACTTTCAAGATAACTCAGAAGCTAGTCTAAATCTGTGAAGGGAATATCGACAGTGTCTGAGAAAGGGGAAAGCATTAGGAGGAAATAAAGGAGTAAGCTAAGGAAACTCATTTTTGTCACTCAAGGCTGTCTAAAAAAATTAGCTTAGTCTCTGATTTCACACAGTGGCATATTTTGTTATTGCACTGAGATAAAACCAGAGCTGAAAGAGTTGTCTGGGTCTCATGGAACAATAAAGTAGCCTTTGATTTAAGAAACAAGGAAGAAGGAGCTGAAATGCCATGGCTTCAGAGAGCTGATAAGTGACCGTGATATTGTAGGAAAATGTAGGATGGCTTATTCAGACTTGGAGAGTGTGAAGCAAGAGAGGCACTAGCAACAAAAGTCGGACAGTTGATGTGGATGGCCTGGCTCTCTGTGCTACAACAAAGGGCATTATAGTCAAGCTCTTCTGCCTGACAGCTAGTGAATGAAAGACTTTAGGGTGAACTCAGGTGAATACATGTGGGAAGTATCTAATCCTCTAATAAATATATTAAGTCCCATGCGTTTTGATCTCATACTTTGTACAGCAGTTTGAAAATACAAACTTCTTGTGTGATTCTTTCTAAATTCCACAAGCAATATCCATTAATAAGCATTATTTTATTAATATTCACATGCAGAAATGTTTTATAACTCTTTTCCTATGCACTTGTCTATTCTGGGCTTAAGGAATGCAAACATCATTAAGAGAACTTTTAATTATTGTAGTTAAAATTATAGCTACATATAAAATTCATCTACATAGCATTCACTGTTCATTGGCACAAAACTAATCATCAAGGTCAGGATAAAAGTGACTTAAAAAGGATAAAAAAGGTGATGTGCCTTTTCCACTTCGGGGTGAATATTCAACATCCAGAGTTGAAAATCTAAAGGAAAAAGACAAAGTTTTACATCTGTTATGAAAGAGCTTTTCTTCTAACATTCTTTAAAAAAAAAAAAAAAAGTGGGGCATTCATTGAAAGTAGCAGAACCAGAATCTAGGACACAGCAATTACTGTGCTGAAAGAGCGCTCATGTGGATGAAATGCTTTGCCTCCATGTGAGCCAGTAGTGAAAGCACAAACATAGAAAGAAACGTCTGAGTAGAGGCAAGGTCTGAATAAGCTCTACGTTTCTCTGCAGTAAACATCTTTAAAGTAATCTTGATTCTTTGCTCACAATTAATTTTAATGCTGCTTAACACAGATGTTTCTCTCCATTTTATATTATGCATTCTCCTTGTAGAAAGAAACATTACTGTTGGGTATTAACCATCACAGATCCTGGTGAACCCAAGAGATTTCTGTGATTTAAGAAAAAATATTCTGTGAAAAATTTTCCATTCATCTGGAGTCCTTTCTCATCCACAGAACCACCAAGTCCAAGCACACAAGGATCTTTAGCACTAAAAAAAACAGTCTTAATACATGATCCTGTTAAGATACCTCTGATTTTAGTGTTAATAATGAACATGAAGAGGTTATGATATAGAGATATTTACAGAATATTTGCAGGCTAAAACCACCTCCTATGAAATCAGGCATCACCCAGTTAGCAGATTATAATAGATACTGGTTTAATATATTTATTTTATGATACAACAAGCTATTATATTCAATTCCTTCAACTGCAGTGATTTCTGCACATATTCACAAAAAAATTTTTGAGTATTTACCTAAATTTTTGACTATTTGTTCATTTTTATGGAATAATCTAGAGCTTTATTTGTCATCAAGTTCATCACAGATTAGCTACTCTTAACGTTTTGTCTCAGTACAGAGTTTTCAATGATAACAAGTCTGCAAACACTAATTGCCTCCTACAATATATTTGACCTTTTATGCGTTCTGTATTTTGACTATTGATGTTTTCCAGTTCAGTGTGCTTCACTGAGGCTATAAACAGAGCAGGAAGGATGTACAGCAGAGCAAATAGCTAAGTGGAATACATAATCAAAACAAGAGATGTCCTTTGAAAGTATCTTGTGTTAAGTACTATAGGGGCACCAGAATTGGATAGGCTTAATATTTTGCTTCAGTTTCGTAAACGGGAGCTGAAATTATGTTGTGCATGCACATACATATCTGCACTACACAGGTGAAAGACAAATTTATGCCCATATACTATGAAGATTTCAGAACTGTGTTTTATTACATACCCATCCTTTTAGTCAGCAAATTGAAAGAGTGTAGGGGAGCCTTTCAGCCTGACAGAATGCATTCTTTTTTCCTCATAGATTTTCTTCTTTAGTAGCTGTCTACACCATACTGCACAAAACCAGCATACCTTACTGCAGTGTAGCTGTGAAGTGCCTGCAGTTTTCCTTAGCTGGCCACAGTCCCCAGGTTATCTACATGACACCGGGGAAAATGGCAGGCAGTATCAAATCTGTGAAAAATATTTGTTCTGCTTAAAGAAACTTCAGTAACTTTTGAGAGCTAGGGACTGCCATATCAACTAGTCTACAAGATGCTGATACGTAAATCATTTTAGTTCTCAGCACACTGGAAAGGTCGTAACAGGGCAAGATCAACCTATCCTTTGTATTTGTGGATAGGTGTCCTGTATTTGGGGTCAGGAGAGGCAGGAAGATCTGATGGGGCTGAAAACATTCATACTTTTGGACAATTACCAATCCCTTGAAAAGTATGATGAAAGATGAAGCTATCTGGGCATCTTGGTGGACATATTTGCTACATGAGCATCAGCTCTTTTATACTAGAATTAGAAGAGATTTAGGACTTTAAGTGGACTTCAATAATTGCTCTTGATACCTTTTTATACTGATATTCACAGCTGTCATTACTAGGCATACCAAAGTTTAATTTTTCCCAGGGAGCTTATTAAAAATAGTTTTGTTCTGCTTTCTCGGTCTTTTAACAAGGATGGCTAATGAAACAATCTTCCTTTCTCACTGCAGAAATAGACTTTCTGTGGTCAGATATTCATCAGAATCACCAGCTTCATTGTTTCTGTTTGTTTTTGCCAGGTTTTATCCTGAGTTAATTGAAAAATGTTTTTAATTACATTTCAGAACTTCTGCTAATAGACTTTTCAGCCAAATTCATAATGGCCTTGAAAATGTTTCTGACATCCAAGAAGAAAAAAATAAGTAATCAAATACATGAAAGCTAGGAAAATCTTATTACTTTCAACATGAGGGCCTTTCATTTTCAAAAATTAAAAAAATCCCTTTCTAATAACAATTCTTATGACCGTCAACTTGAAAAAGGCCAGAAAGAGTTTGAATCTGGCTATACTTGTATATAAGCAGCTTTACTCTTTGGGTAATACACATATAAATTTGTATTTTGTCTCTTCTTAAATGCAAAGACATGGAAGACCTAGACACATTTTGGTTTTAGAATACTAGACAGTTAGAATAAAGACATATCTTAAAATTCTGCCCATATTAACATCATTACTATTTAATCTTACTTCTTTTTTCCAGATTATATATGAAAGACTGATGTTTTTCCTAGTAAAACTGCAGAGATTAACATAGCAAACTAAATGAGTTTTTGTTCTGGCCACACAAATGCAAGGTCGCAACTATTGAGATTTTGAGACACACTTTCGTTTGGTTTCAATTTATCACTGTCACATACACTTATACAGATCCAGAGCATAGCATTAGCAGGACATATGTAAAATTATCATTGATAGCTGTCCTTGACAGCCAAAACCAAGCAGATTATAAGGGGAGTTATGTAAAGTGCCATTTTGTCAGAGAAAATCTCCTGAATAGAAGTGATTTTTTATGTAGTTTGGGGGCAGAAAATACTAGAAATTAAAATCTTTTATCTTTTTCTTCATTCTCTTAGTCATAACTGCATGGAATATAATTGCCTCTAAGGACCAGATTTTGCCAGGAAGATGTGCAGAAGAAGGAGCAAAGGCTCCATGGGGGGCGGGGGGGGAAAGTTATCTACATTTTCTGGCAATTAAAGAGTAGTCTAAGCTGTAGATTTTGATCTGTAACTACTTTTATATTCTTTTTATTCTTCAGTATAAGCAAATAAGCAAATAAGCATATAAGCAAAATTGCTTTCACATAAGTTTTGCCAGTGCTCCTCTTCACTCTACTGCCATCCAGTCTGTTAGCAATCTCTTTTACAATGAAGCATCTGGAACCAAAATTAATACTGTTGTTGACTGAGATATTTATGACCACATTTAACTATGCATAATAGCCATGCTGACCATGTTGGAGAAAAAAACAAAATCCATTTCTTACACACAGGTGTTTGTTAGTTATACTTGTTTGCTAGGTATAATGAGAAAATGCAGTGGATGTCTACTTTGCACCACAGTTTTGCAGTTTTATTGTTTAACACTTCATAAGGAATTCTGGTTTTAGGATTCTCAGAGTCACAGATGTTATCCAGCTTACAGTTTTCACATGCAGTGCCAAAGTATGCAACTTTTGCAGAAGTACATATAGGAGTAAGAGTTTTGTATGTGCAGAACAATTATTCTATTCCTCATGTTTCTTTATTTCTGTCTTCTGCAGCGTTATTTATGCTAGAACACTTGGCAATAGGGACACAACCTTGCTTTCTGGTTTGGTCTCATTTATATAGATTTCAGTTTGGTGAAATAGGAGAGCTAATGTTAGCATTTATCAGTGTTTTTCAGCTGTCTTGGAGCTCTATTTATTAGATTTCTTCTAGGCAAAGTGGAAAGTTTGTGCACAATCAATAAACATTTAAGCAACGGTAGTTTATATTCTTTTCTTTTTCCCCCAACAGTTCATTTAACATCTGAAGGTGATCTGTTGTGGAATATCCTGATTAATAGTATCTCTGTTCCTTTGGAAATACGGAGCTCAGCACAGAATGAACTGCTTAGAAAAAGAAGTTAATGAGCTATATCTTCCTCCAGAGTTGATTTTATTTGGAGCAGCCAAATTCCTCTTTGCCTTTTTCTGAAAGGACATTATGGATAGATAGATAGATAGATAGATAGATAGATAGATAGATAGATAGATAGATAGATAGACAAACAGATAGACAGACACATATATAAATGTACATAATATTAATATATGAATTATATAGTCATTACATATGGTTATATATATGTTTATATACATAAGTGGGACTGTATCCTCATTTCCCCTTTCCTCCTGGCCACCTACTACATTCTTCAGGAAGGCTGCCAGCAGGAAATTTCCTTCAGAGCCAGTGCTGGAAGAAGCTTAAAAGGATTTAACACAGAAGCTGATGCTGTCAATTTGTTAAAGGTTTGAATTGTTGGTTCATTTGAAAATTGAACTCTGACCCTTAGAGTAATAAATGTCTTTTAAAGTATTTTTTTCAGTAGTTCATGGTTCAGTGGTCCACATCCCTAGGCATGAACACTTGTATTATCCATTACATTCCTTTTGTTCTTTCTTCCACTTACCTTATCTCTATGGCTTTCAACATTATGGCTGAAGTGGCAGCTGATATCCAAATTAATTTGCTTATGGAAGTAGAGGAAGTCTTTGTTTACTCTATTCGTGCTCACCCAGAAGCCTAACTTAGTTTGACTTCAGCACAGATCAGGGTTTCTGATCAGACTGGGAGATAGGACACTATACGGTTATGTCGTCTAACCTTCAGTCCTTTTTCTGTTACCCTTTTGGCGATCTGCTGTTCTGTAAAATATGGCCAAGGGTGAATATTTCTTAAATGGCTTCCTCCTGAATTATTTACTCTTTCCAGGTATGATTAGCACGTTGTTAAAAGTAGTTATTATTAAAGTGTTTTCCTTTCCATTCGAGCTGAATTTGTTCTGTTCACATGAAATAACCTGTGGTGCTTGCCACCTGATATTTGATGTATAGTATTTTGTAAGTCAGCTTTGTAGGAAAACAGTCCCATAATCGTGCAGTTGCCAGCACAATTCTTTACTGAAGTTACGGCATTTCAACTTGGGGCTGAAAATTCTTGAGTTCTTTATCTAAGAAACCATGAATATCATTCAGTTAAAATTCTACTTGACTAGATATTTTAAAATTTCAGTGTAATTTGTGATATTACAACAATCTTATACTTAAAGAAACTAGATTTAAATATGAAGGGAAGACTTGCTGAACATGACATTTGAATACTGGTAAGAGTATAAAAATCTGTAAATGTAAATAAGAACATGTTATAGATTTGGCAGGCAGGAGGGATGGGCTGTGTGATCTAGCAGTTTACCTGGATCTCGGATAGAGGACAGTGTTTTGATAACATTGTTTAACATAACCTGAAGTCCTATGTTTAGATGGCTCACCAAAAAGGACATGTCTTTTGGTCCCTCTTTAATGTGCTTGCTGAATTTCTCAGCTTTGGAAGAAATAACTACTGTTTGGCCATGTTTTGTGTGTCCAGCTCTGGAGTTAAGATTGAGTTATATCACCTGTGACTAACTTTTCCTAGTGCCAGTGTCCTACAGTGCAATGAAATCAGATTTCCTAGATAAGCAAGAGATATATATATTATGTCAATATCTTGCTTTTTCCAATTAATTTATGTGTTTAGTTCAGCAATATGCTTCTAAAGAGTCTCACTGACTCTACTAAGAAGTTCTTTATATGTTTGGAAGTGTATTTTCTCCAGAATGGTGGAATAAACAGGTTCATTTGAAGTGCCTTTCTTTTTTTTTTTTTTTTTTTTGTAGTATGTGTGTGTACATATATATGTGTACACACTACAAAATATTTGGTTTTATTTATATATATGTTTTGATACATAATGAGTTAAAGCTGTAAAGGAGAAACCCTAATTCATATTACAGCCCGAACACCTGCTGTTACCTGCTTTCTCTTGCTCCTCTCACTTACCGCTGTGTTGGGATGGTCTTTTTGTTCAAACAAGCCCATCAGCCTTTCTGGCTAAAGTATGAAATGTGCAAGGTGAAACTGAATCTCTCTGATGTACTTCTGCTGGGAACTGTGCTGTTCAGTGTAGGAACTCCTATAGTAACTTTAACAGATGTCAGCCTTGCTGAGGTAGAGTAGCATTGGTGTCAGTGGCATGGATACGGCCCTGAGACATCATCTCATGGACATACCCTCAAACTACCTAGGAAATTTATGCTTAATTGCTTCTCTGGTTCTCAAGTTACAAGCAAGTAACTTGCTTACTAGTTTTCCTTTTAATTAAGTCTCTGATATTTACAGCCCTCCACCTAGCTAGTGGCAAGAGTTGATATTTTTTTGATTACAAACTTCATTAAGACAAGCCAGTGAAAGCAAGCAACCCTGCTGTCCTGTAAGTCTGGCTTGAAGATCTTTGCAGTGTGGAAAGTGTTCAGCCCTCTGCAGAGAGGAGGACAGCTGCTACAAAAAGCTTTTCAGCACAATCCCTACCAGCATGACTGATACCACACCTGTGCCTGCAAGCAAGTGCCGCAGCTGCAGAGATACCTCTTGATGCGTCCAGTTAAGGCTGACCTTTCTGAGCAAGTCAAAAGCTGATTGATGTCAGCAGTTGTAAGCATAACAAGAGTCAGATGACTTTCTCAAAGTAAAAACATGGGGTCAAACAGATTCCCTGAAGTCAACACTACAACCTGCCTTCACTCTTTATGAACAAAAATGTTTCTTCTAGCAAGAATAAATAGAAGCTCTTAAATTTTGTTCCAGACACTAAAGGCCACAGTCACTGGATGGTTTATGAGAAGCAGTCCCAATCAAGACACAACAACTGTCCAAAATTATCTCATTATTTCTTTAACTCCATGCTTACCTAGCAGAATGAATGAGGAAGAGGTTTTCCTTTGGATACACTTAATGACCTTATCACCTGATCATCATTTATAGCTGAAAATAATGGAGATTTTGAAGCTGCATATCTACAGTCAAACAAACACCTATGTTGACCCAAATACCAGGACCTGAATCCATGCAGCACCAAATCCTATCTTTCTTTAAGTTAAACTGGCAATAGGTAAAGCCATGGAATAACATAAGATGCTGATCAGCCTTTTGGGACTGTTAAACCCAGTTTTCTGTCAAATTATGGCAAAGAGTGTTTTTCATAAAGCTGAATGCAGACTGCAGGTTGAGCTATGATATCTTTGCTGAAGCCACTCTCTCCTCCAGATTCAGTTTGTACATAACAACAAAGATAAATGAAGGAGCAGGCACTGAGGTGTTCAGGGAGGATACCACCTATTTTTTGATTTTGCACTTACTTACTTTTTACTTTCCATTCTGTCTTTCCTCTGCATTAATACCATCTTGGTTTACCCTTAGCTTAACACCAGCTATATGGTAACATAATCATCTATTAATATATGGTTTAATTGCTCTAATAATTTACAACACATACACCAGGGGTTAGTACTGATTTCTCCTCAGTGGCATCCCAATTACCTGTGGCTCTGTTTTATAGGGCCTGAACTTAGCAGGTTGGATTTCTTTGATCCAACACTTTGCACTAGGGATGGAGTTGATCTCACCCAACTTCAGCTGTGTAAAAGGGAGTTAACTACCTGAGTAGTTTCCCAGTTTAGTCATTGACAAACATCATATTCAGGATCCTAGTCATCCCAGTCTGAGATAAATCAGTCACAGGAAGCACTAATCTCAGAGATCATCTCCAAACAACAACAAGATCTCAAGGTTTGGTATCACTGAGAGTATCTTGTCATCCTGGAAATATTCCAGAGTAGGAAGAAACACAGGTCTGCAGTGCCTTTGCAGATTAGCTTTGAGACATAGGTCTCAATGCACAGAATTTGTGCTCCATCAGAAGGTCTGTGTCTGACAGTTTCTCCTCCTGATGCACCTATCCTTAAAGTAATCTATGATAGCTTAAGTAGCATTCAATTTCTAGGTTTTCAGCAGCTAATAACATCTAAACATAGGGGCTGAAATTTTTTTCCTCTGAACTTTGGATAAGTGTGAATTGTGTTTTGCTCAGCTATGATCTCATTTCCATAACAAGAGCTATTTTTTGGTGTCAAGAAATAAAATAAAGTGGCAAAGATCCAATGAAAGGCAAAGGTTTAATATATTATTCCCAGCATAAGGTGGAACAACTCCAATTGATTTATAAAATTGTATTTACAGAGAACAGACTGAGTGAAGATTGTCTTTTTCTGTCAATATATAGAAGATCTGTATTAACATAAAAATATAAACATTTTCAGCATGATGTAGTGGAAATTTTTTGAAAATTATTCAATTATTTTTATAAGATTTTATCTAAAAAGACCGGTGACAATTGGCAGCTAAAACATTTTTAGATTAGCAAATAAATTTTCCAGAAAATTGAAGGAAAAACTAAACAAATATCCTGAGGAGATTTCAGCTGCAGACAAGGAAAACGTGTCAACAATTAAAGTCTTATGTATGGACTTTGGAAAACAAGAAGCAAAGCAATAAGTGGAAATTTTAAGTAGCAACTAGACGTAATATATGCAGAGAAGAGGCTTTTGGTTGACTCAGTAGAAAGAACAATGGTTTGTTTACCCGGGCTTTTGGTCTCAAAATGTTGACTATGGACATATGTCCTTCCAGCTAAACTTCACTGACGAACTCCCTGCGTTCTGGAAAGGTTCAATATTTTAAGTCAGTGTCTTCTAACAGCAAAATACACAAAAACACCTTAATGAAAAAAAATCAGGAAAACACTTACCGATAGATCAAGACTTGAACATCATAGTTTACACACAAGAGCGTGACAAATGGTATTTGAATTTTCTAAATGTCATGAGTATCTTTTCATGGCTGCCTTAAAAAGCCATACACTAAAAATATTGGAAAGCCATAAACGTGGTGGAAGACATGATGCTGGTGTCTTCAGATTAAGTTTCTTGAGCACTGAGATGCCTGGCCAACAGCATCGGCCTCGAACACACATCAAAAATGCTAGCAGGACTAGGGCACAATACATCAGTGTTTCCCAATATTCTGTTTTCTTTAGGAATACATGTTTTTAGTAAGCTGCTTCTTGGTATTTACTTTTGACCTTTTGGGCTCTTTTGTCATTGGAACTGCTTTAGAAAACGAATGCTGACAATAAGATCAGCAGACACAAGGTCACTGCCTCTTACAAGAGCTCTTCTAACATAAATGACCCTCTTAGCTGACTTTTCCTTTGATATTGACAGCTAATGTAGTACAGACCAAGCTACTGGAAAAGAAAACCCATAGGATACACCAGAAGCTAATTGTAACAACTGACATTTCAGATAAAAATTAATTTTCTGATAAACAGCCCAGTTTGTAATCTCACCAGAATGTCCCCTCTTCCATCCTAACAACTCACTTGTAAACAATCCTCTGTCACTACTGTTCCATCAGCTGCTGTTACCCATATGTGTTTTTCTTTAGATTTTACCAGGGTTTACTTCAAAATGTAAACCTGCATAATGGGATCAGGGGAGGAATATAAAATTATTTATCCAAGAAGTATTCCTTCCCATTAACCACTTTCTTACAATGAATATAGTTTTATTTACTGATGTCTGGAATAATTTCAATGAGTCATGAATTGTTATCTAGAATACTATTTGGTAATTTGAATTATATTTCAGGACAATCTGATAATGTTCCTTTAATCTTCATGTATTTTGTGCTTAGAATAAGTATGAAGACGCCAAACTGAGCAGGCATACTGGGGAGGAACTAAGACACATCCTGACACTGCTGTCAGACAGACAGACAGACAGACAGACAGACATTCCAGTAATTCTTTAATCTCCACTGTTGTAATCCAGAAAACATTTTTAGGAACCAAGTTCGGAAAATTCCTAATATGTAACTTTCCAAAGGTTGTGAGAAATTGATTGATGGGTCTCTTCAACAACCATCTTCCTCATAATGCTTACTATAACCCATTGGCTAAGATGGAAGACAATTTGTAGCAACAGAATTATCAAGCCTACAGAAGTAATGGTCAATCTCTGATTTTCTTCCCTGCAGCTTATTGAGGAACGTCACATGAGGGCTAGGTCACTTCTCAGGTCATTTTGCTGAAGGAGTTCACCAACAGTTTCTAGATTGTGATCTGCCTTTTTTTCAGCCCTAAAAATAAAACTGGCCTTTGGAGCAGTTTTGGAGTGACATTCTTTGGAGCTACAGCAAACTCTAGGTTGACAAAATGGGAGGGTTCCTCTAACAGGCTGAGATATTCAACTTACTTTATCAGTGGGTGAGGAAGTCATGAAAAATAAGCTTTGCTTGAGGGTTTCCCCCACATACTTTCTTAGCATCGTCCCTCAGGTTCTCATTACTTCAGACCTCTGAATCCTTTGTGTCGCTATCAGGGTGTAATCAATCTTTTCCCTCCAGAATCACCTGCTGACTGCCTTCCCTTCCTCCAGAAGCTTAATGTGCCAGCACTGTATTACCAAGAACAGAGAACATGCACCAGAGAGAAGCCATCACACAGAGAGGCTCACAAAACCAGAAAACAAGACACTTCATCACTTCATTTTGTTTTTTCAAACTGCATTGGAGCATGGTTCTTGATAGTTCTCCTGACCTTCAAAATGTTAAGCCTTTTTTAAAGTCTTCAAAGTGACTGAATGCCTCAGCAGTAAAGTTTATACTAAATCTTTATTACAAGTCTTCTTTTCTTTTCAGGGCTCTGTGTCAGGAGACCTTGAAAGCCAGAAAGGTACATCTACATATCTCAAAAAAGGTTAGCTTTTTAGAAGACGGGAGGCCTTGCAGTGTTTGTTGATGCTCTGATCTGAAACTATGTAAAACACTTCTTCATTGCAGAGTACAAAATTTTCATTCAACCAAAAATGATTCATTGTCCATATTTGTTGAGCCATATGGCTACACTCTTAGCTAATTGTCTCACCTAAGGCTGATTTATGGTTAGACTGCTAACATTAATGATACTGAACTCTCAGGATATAACTCGTGAGTTGATGGAGCAACGTAGGGTCAAAGCATATGCTGAACTTCCAAGGCAGCATCATCCTTGACATCATAGGTTCATTTTAGCAAATGAGAAAGTTAAAAGTTTCCATGCTTGGCAGTTTGCATGAATGTGTGAAAATCTACATTAGTGAAAATGTTTCTTCTATTTCCGAGAGTTTGTGAGGAAAAATGAGCTAGCTGACCTGATTTACGTTTTGGCCCTATATATTTAAGTCATTATCTATCTATCTATCTATCTATCTATCTATCTATCTATCTGTCTATCTGTCTATCTATCTATCTATCTATCTATCTATCTATCTATCTATCTATCTTTTTATCTATGCCTGCATCTCTAGATATCTAGATAAACAGATAGATACATACCTACGTGCATACACACACATATACTTACATATGTATGGCATCTGTGGCATCACCTGTCTCTCAGTCTGTCTGACTACCCATTTGTCCATTGTTTATCTATAAATATAGAATACATTTACATAAAACACATATTCAGGGCCTTGGTTTTGAAGCACAGACATGCAGTTTGCTAAGGGTCAGATGCTTTCTCTGAACATCTTCTTCATCAGTTTTAAGACTAAATGAATCTGATCCATTCACTCTCTAATCATTATACTAGATACCTCTTAAAATAGTAAAGCAATAGATGATAGAGGAAATATGTCCCCCTTCCCCCTTAAAATTTTGATGATGTGATGGAGAAGAAAGAGTGTTAATCTCTGAAAAGCTGGTTAAACATATGCATTCCAAAAGCTATGTATAGACTGAAGACATGCACATTCAGTCCTGCACAAAAGGGTTATGATGCTATTCTATTTCCATTATTTTAGTCATGAGTGACTATTAACCAGCATTAATTTACCCCTTAAAGACATGGTATGGCAAGGAGGGCAGGATGGCTGGAGAGAACAGGGAGAAAAGGAATTGCTGCTTTTCTAGACAGAAACTCTCTGGTCACATAATTTTTACTCAAGTTCATTGTAACTATAGAAATGAAGGCTTATTCTGAAAGATGAGTCTGAAGGACACATGCGGAATAAACTGCTGGTCCAAAATGAATAAAACTCATTCTTTTCTTTTTGAGTCTAATATATGAGGTACTGATTGCATCAACATGAAATCCTTTGTTTAGTGCTGATTAAGCAGATACAGTCCTTTCCTTACCACCGCCACTTAAAAAAGCTTAAGTTTACCGGAGAAGAGGGAGAGAAAAATGGACTTCAAATATCAAACACACAGTGGTTTCTAGGAAGAAACAAAGGAAAGTATTAAACATTACAAATAATTATTCATTTTATAAATTTACCTCTGATGCTTTCCTAGAATCCAAAAGACCACTGTTCACAGATCAGTACAAGCAGTCAGATGAGAAGTCTCCAAATGCACTTTCCTTGATGATGGCAGGCAAAGGATCCCACACTCAGGAATATAAAAACTTAGCTATCAAACTTTCCGGCATAAAAAAGGAGACTAAAGTTGATTTTGTATAAGCTATCTTAGAAAGCAGACTCAGGATGTCCAAAGGTAAAGATAGGAAGACAACTGTTTCTTCCCCATTGGAAAGATCAGAAAGCATCACAGCAACTTTTTTCAGATATATTTTATTCTTTTGCTGTTCACAAACAGCTACTGTGATATATAAATCTTGTTTTCAAATAAATAATCCTGAGCCTTGCTTGGCCTTATATACAGATGGTTTGTTATTGCTTTGTTCTCCCGAGAACTGCGTTTTGAAACTCTGAGCTTGGATAACATGTGGGAGTTGGACAAACGCAGCTCAGGCTAGTGGATCTCAGTGAAGGAAAGGATAAATGTAATTTATAATTTGGAAAGTTAATTATGAACTGAATGTAGTGTAAGGCACAGACAAAATGAATAAAAAAATGAACAAATTTGTTTGCATGTAGCATTCAATTTACCATCTAGATACAGAAGACTTCTGGGCTTGCAATTCTCTAAAGAAGGAAGAAAAGTCATCAGCTGAGCCCAAAGGAAGACTGAGTCCGAAACAACCAGAGCTCAGTTAAGCTTGCTGAAGATAAGAGGAGGATCACACAGTCATGAGAAGTTGAGAATTGCAGCCTAAGTAGCCACCCTTCATCAGTACGGCCAGTAAAAAGTAATGGATTTCAGCCTTTTAGATTTTGCACACATTTTAATTTTCCTTGTAAGAAATATGCATCATACTTGTTTTATACAGAAGCAAACCACAATGAGATACCTGCTCACAAACCTAAGGGTCAGTAGTGTCTAAACTGTTGATACATATACCCGTGGTTTTGTTTATGTCTCCACAGGTGTAAACAGGACTGACCTACGCTGTTATTGATGCATTACTATGTCATCGTGACATGAATTAAGCCTCTAGAGTGGAATGGAGTTAGAACTCTAAAATTTTTCTTGTTCTAGGCCTCAGATATTTCTCATGATGATTCAGAACATTCTCAAACTTTAAGATTTTCTCTGTCCTCACAGCCAGAAACAGTTTTCAAATTCCCCTCTGCAATAGGATGTACAGTCACTGGAAGTCCTGAGGAAGTTAAAGGTGTTTAAATAATTATAGTAACTCCTATGCTGACAATAAGCACTCACAAAAAGGACAAACAACCGATGTAAGGCAATATAATATTCACTGATTTCTTATGACAAACATGGGACAAAGCCTCCATTAAAATGCAATTACTTTGTTTATTCACATTGGGCATTTGGACCCAAGTTCTGCTGTGGATTATACTACTATAAATTTAAACTAAATCCCATATGAGTGTAGTAATACAAATTCACAGAAATGCAATTGAAGGTGAAGTTTACCTGGCCAAACAGATTTATTTGGCCTCTGAATTCTGGCTGTCTCCCCAGATCCTTCACTACGTGTGATCTGACTGGCAAAATCTCATGTAAAAGGCTGTCAAGAATACAGATGAAGCATAGGGAAGAGATGACTACTTAAATTGTTATACCTGCCAATATCTTGGGTTTGCATGCAATTTGGAGTAAAGCCTAATATTTTGAAGTTTGTGACAAAATATGTTCCTCCCCCAAATCCTCCCCCAGCTTCAATTCATCATAGTGACTTCCATGTAAAAACATGTATTATATTTTTTATTTGCTATTATAAGATTAACTCAACTTCAGAAGTAATAACCTTTTTAATCTAGAAATTTTATTTCAGCTCGGAAAACAAGGCTAGGAAATCAATTCATCTGCCTAGAGAATATTTAGACAATAAGTTCAGGGCTGACTGTACCTTCTGCTCTTTCCTTACCCTTGCAAGAAGGGAATGCATAAGGGATTTATGTGTAAAATATGATTTTATTATCTCTTCATCAATAGACTTAGCCAAGGCTACTTAGCTGCAACTAGGTCTCTTGAAAAACAGCTTAATGAAGTTCTATTTCTCTTTTGGACTTATAAAACAGTATTTTCTCCACTGTATCATGAAATCCATCAATCCATATTACCAAATACCATTAGTGACATTAATAGGTATAAGTACCTTAAACAAAGAACACATCCATAAAAGCTGCCAACCTACTTTATGGTTGTGCCTTTGCACCGGTGTTTCTTCCCCCACCAAACATATCACCATACTGAGCTGAATCTTCTTTCAGTCTTCTGCTGCCAATCCTGCCAGAAGACAATAAGCATAGTGTTGAAATATCTTACAAGTTACTTGTGACTTTTTATTTTCTTTTGTTTCATTTTTACTTTGGGGCAGTGTCTGAGAGCAATAAAATACTTTTCTAAGAAGGAATGTCTTCATTTCAACATAAGAAATACCAAACTATCAAGTATGTAGTAAGAATGTTTTTGCTGTATTGAGGTAAAAAAATACTAAAGTCATTGAAGTAATTTTGTAAAAGCTGGTGAGTGTTTAAATAGCAATTACTACTTAACCGCCTGAAGTATCTTGGATAGTTTAAAGACTTACCATATTTCCCAGCCTTAAGCTATTTGAAATTCAGGATGTTTTTTCTCATTACAGTTTACCATAGGGTGATTGGTGTTCAGCTCTTTTCCTATAGGACACAGGAACTAAAATTAAAGAATGCTCTGGCTAGTTTGGAAAACAGAAGTGCTGTTGCTCCTTGTAAAGCTCTGCTTACTAGAGATAGACTGTGAACTTAATTTACTGCCTTTTCTACAGATGGTTCTTTAACTTATTTTCCACAATTAACTTACAGAATCTAGAGACAGAGATTAGTTTTAAACTTTGGTGTTTCACTCTTAAACACACAAAGAATAAAAGAAATTAATCTTAAATAGGGTCTAATTATCAAGTCCCAGTGACAGAATTAAATCTATTTCACAGTTTGCACAACTGAGAACTTCTATCTTTCCTAAGTGAAAAAATGATGCCGAAGGTCTCTGGTTACTTTCATTCATACTCGTAATTTTCTCAGCAACATTTGCTGTGAAAAGTCACTTAAAACTCACTTTCTAATATCTGTAAAAGAAAAAGCAAGCTGAAATAAGATTCTGACTCATGTTTAAGGGATCATTTGATTTAGAGTAATTACATATTTCTTTTCAGAAGTTTTCCAGTATCAGAAAATTGTCATGATAATGTTGCATGGGATCTTTGTAGCAGAAGTCTAAATTCAGTATTAAGAAATCCTTAAGTAACAGAGCAGAAAAATTTGGAATGCCAAGCTATTTCTTCCCTTGTTTTCTCCATTTTGTTCCTCACCCTGGAGTGGTCCACACCGTATTCCTTTGATCCCTTTTTTCAAAGACTAGATGTATGCAGTAAAAAATCTTGAAAAATACTGCTTTCTTCATTGACCCGTATGCTGACTAGTACAACCTCATTTATCTCCTGTGCTTAAAGGAGAGGAAGAATTAGAATCTCTATTCCATAAATTAGGATGATGAATGAATTTGGAAGAAATCTGAACAAACCATACACTTTCAATTTGTTGCATTAGTCACTGTTTGCAGTTCAGCGCAAGCTTTTTCAATCTTATCAGAGTAAGTGAACCATAAGATATTCACACTTGGGAATGAATGAAGAAAATGGAGATACAAATGAAAAAATATAAATCTCTGGTAAATTTAGCTCTGTCTTTGCTCATACCTTTTATCCCATCCCAGTGATATTTAAAATGTTCCACTTCATCATAAACACTGGAAAATGAAAATTGTCAACCTGAAAATACACATTCTTTATTTTCTGCAGTTTCAGGTGTGAGACAGCAGTAACCCTAGGCCAGTAATATATTCAAATCAGCTTCTCTTTTTAGGCACATACCTAACCCCACTGAAACAAGTAGAACTACTTGCATATTTAATGCCTTGTTGGATTACCTCCAGTATATGGTAGTCATCTTTCATCATATACTAGCTAAAGGAATATGCATGCCACTTTAATTCTAACTAAATTATAATGTTAGTTTGATTAACCTAGAAAAAAGATTAATTCTGATGTGTAAAGAATGAAGAAGACCTAGGACCATTAGTGAAGACACCTACTGATACAAGGCAATATATGAAAACTTTATATTTAAATATCTGTCTCTTCCTTTGATCTCTGAGTTTAATTATCCCTCCCACCACAAACCCAGAAGAAACATCTGGCTTTGTAGTTTCATAAGTCTTCTGACATCTTAGCATTCTAAACATGAAAAAAGTGCATTAAAAACATAGAGAAGTTATTTCAAGTCAGTTCAAGCTAAATATTAGTGTCCTAATGAGTTTTATTTGCTTCAGTTTTGAAATACATAGGTATTTGAATTAAATAGCTCCAGGATACATGCATAGTACTTCCCTTATCTAACTCAAAGCCACTGAGCTTCCAAACTGGGCTCTTAAGAGCAAAACTGTCATACATCTGTCCTTTGGAGTTTTGTGTGGACTATCTGGGATTGTCTCAGCTATGCCCTGTCCTAGAATCATGCCTAGCATTTCTTCCATCCTAGAGAAAGTGGAGAATGACTCACAAATTCTTTGAATGGGCAACAGAAGGTCATTTCACAGTTGACTGGGCCAATTGGCAAAGGGGTTCTGCCCAAACATGTGAGACTCCATGCATGCACAGATAATCTGGAACTGTTTAGGTGGTCTATGATTGTTCTGTGTGTTGGTCTTCATTGCCAGTGCTGTTCAACCTTCCAGAAGCTACTGTTTTGAGGAACTGAGACACAGTAATGAGCAAGTTGCAACATGTTTTGAGTAAAGCTATACCAAATTTTTCACAGACTGTAGGAGAACAACTTTTCAGGATTCACATGTCTACTCAACCAGTTTAAGCATGAATCCTTGGTGTGTTTTTACAATGTACTTACATACCATAGTATGCTATGATGCTATTACAAAATGCACCGGAAACAAGTTTTGTCAATGAGTGCTTATCCACCTCAAAACATCTTAAAAAGATAAAATAAAAAATCGCTGTCTAGAATTGACATCTCTGAAACGTGAGTTTAGTTTAGAATTGCAACAGTAGCCTAGTAGAGTAATTCTGAAGACAGTGTTTTTACAACATTGTTTCCATATGGCTTAGGATATAAAGTAGAAGCTAACAATATGTGAGCGACCTGAATTAAGACACAAGACAACATAGGCCTCTGGCAGTCCCTGGGACAGGAGATCCCAAAAGCTAATCAGCTTGCTATCCATATACCATATTCTGAGCTCTTCTATCCCTGAATCACCTAACCATATGCCATATTTAGACTATATACTAAAGAACAATAACAGTATATCAATCATAGCCTAGGAACAATCTCATAGAAATATGGTGCTCTCTAGGGGAAAGGAACTGTCCCCCATCATCTGCATTAAGAAAACCACAACATGCTATTCAGAAACTATTAAGTGTAGAAACTGCATGTGCTGTTCTTTTGTAACTTTGTTTTTAGGTAGGAAAATAAGTTACTAAAATTTTACTTTACAGAACAGGGTAATGTTGTTGGTCATTTCCTTACTCCTTGTCTAGTGATAAGTCTAAACAGTAGATAATCACCAATAACTAGGACTGAGAACAGCATGCTCTTCCTTTAGAGCAGGAAGCCACAAAACAGTCATACAGAAAAATCTTTGCACCTGCCACTAATCTATGAAAAATTTAAGTGTATGATTTTATTGTGAGTTCACCCTGGTCAATGGCCAAACACACACACAGCAGCTCATAGAAAGAAGGCAAGAAGACTTCTGAATCAGGATAAAGACAGTTAAACAGATGAAGAAAAAGCTATGAATAAAAGCAAAGCAAAATAAGGAATTAATTCACTGCTTCTCAGTGGCAGGCTGATGTTTAGTTACTTCCTGGAAAACAGGGCTTCATCACGTGTAATGGCTACTTGGAAAGACAAAGGCCATAACCATGAACATCCCTTCTTCCACATGTTTCCACCAGCTTTTATTGCTAAGCACAGTGTCATATGTTATGGGATATCCCTTTGGTCAATTTGGGTCAGCTCTTCCAGCTGTGTCCCCTCCCAGCATCTTGTGCACCCCCAGCCTACTCGCTGATGGGGCAGAGTGGGAGAAGGAGAAAGCCTCAGTGTTGTATAAGCACTGGTGAGCTACAGCCAAAACACAGTGTTTTATCAGCATTGTTTTAGTCACAGATCAAAAACATAGCACCATACATATGGTCTGCTATGAAGAAGGTTAACACCTTCATACAACCAGGCCCAGTACAGATTTCAGCCATCCTGTAGCAGTTAGGACAAAGAGAGCAGTACTGGCTAAAGCAAAACAAAAAAACCCACACACCTCATTTACATATGAGATGAGAGAGAGATTATGGTGACTGGTGAGCTGAAAAACCTAATAATTACACAGACCACTAACCAACTGTCTCTGAGAACATTAAAACAAACCTTTTGGCCAGAGTGAGGTCTGGGAGCTATTGGGTGCCCAAGGCATTGAGACACAAGAGCAAGACACACAAGTGAAACCTCCAAACTCCAGATGCCAACTGTTTTGGAGAATGTTTTCATGATTGTTTCACATAGCAGTTCTCCTCCTGGGAGACCATCATGGTACTATCCCTGGATAGGAGCACCAAGCTCAGAAGAGTTGCTCCTCTGTGGTTGCTTAAACACAGGCAGAGAGAACTGTATCCAAATTGAATACCTGACAATTAATATATAAATTGTGTTGACATATACCTGCATGATCATGTTGTCTATAATGTACATTGCTGTCTCTCGTTGAGAGATATCTGAGTCTCTTATATGCTTATGGGGTGATATAACTGCTCATTCATGGTGGTGTAAATAAATCTAAGGATCTTGCAGTAATCTGTTTCTTAATCGCTCAAAAAAGACAAAACACTACACTTAGATTTAACAAATTATAGGCATTAGATATGCCACTGAAAAAAGCTACTCCATATTGAAAAATGAAGAGCAAATAGACTCTTTAACTTTGAGAAATTGCCAAGAATTTTATGCAGCCTTTTACTGTATTTTTCTTCAAAAGCCAGGAGGAATATCAATTCATCATTTATAAGGCAGATGACAATATTTTAGTTTGGTGTTTGTAAAAAAAAAAAAAAATCTTCTTGTATTTTGGGTTTTTTTTTAACTCTTTAAGTAGATATTCTGGAAAAATATTTTAAATCTTTAGAGGACTGAGTTCCTCATTTTTCTAGATGATATTTGCAGTCCAACTGTAAGGAAAACTTGACACAAATTTTCCATTGATAAGACATGAAAGGGAGTTTTACTTATGGAAGTCCTGTAGTATAAACTTAATTGTCTTGAATTATTAGGCTTTAGTTACTGTAGCTTTGGTCCTAGTCAATTCTGTCAGATGCAGACATAAAACCATTATTTCCAAGTTTTAAATTATAAGGCTACAGTCCTGTATAACATGTATTCAAACAAAGCATAATAAACTGAAGGTTATGAAAAAAGAAAAACATAAGATAGCTTTTCAAAAAGCAAGTAAAAAAGCATGAAAGTTAGAAAAAGCTTTTAAATTTAGGTCTGAATCCCTTATCGGCATAATTCTAGATTTAATTTGCTTTAGGTCAACATTTAACATTGTACAGTACCCACATTTTCACCTTGTTCTAACTGCTTTCTCTGCTAGTGAAAGACTGACAATTTGTGCAAAATAAAATCAAAACACTGTTTGACACTGGCACAAGAAGAAGTTTCTGAAGCATGTTCGTCTGGGACAATGCCACCAAGACCACCAGGAAGGAACACTTTACAGAATATTTTGCAGGAAGCAAGTATAGTTTAATATAGTGCATATCAACACCATCGGATAGCCTTTCATGATCTCAGGGGCAGCTACCTGGCATGTCCTCCCTCCCTCCCTCCCTCCCTCCCTCCCTCCCTCCCTCCCTCCCTCCCTCCCTCCCTCCCTTCATTCCTTCCTTCCTTCCTCCCTTCCTTCCTTCCTCCCTCCCTCCCTTCCATCCTTCCGTCCTTCCTGCCTCTGCAGTCAACAGGTTTGTCAGTGGTCAAATAGACATTCAGCAGGATGCTCTGGAGGACCAACAGAGGGGAAACTGACCCCATGTGCTCCTCATGCAGCTGGACAAGCTTCAGGGCTACTTGGGAAGAGGCAGTCATTTGAGAACTGAGAGGCAGAAATGGATCATCTTGGGTCAGTTAAAGTTTTAGCCCAGTTTTGAACTGAAGCTCCCAGGGGAGCTGAGAAGCAGAGCTGCGAGCCAAGCCTTAATTCACTGTGTGGAAAGGCAAACAGAGAACTAGTCCTAATTAGATAATGGGAACCCCTTTTAATGACCTGCCCATATGTTGCTGCATAGATCATCTATTATTAAGTAAATATGCTCTCTGGGATTTGAGCTCAAAAACAACACCAGGTAGCTATTTACTAGTGAAGAGAAGTCATACAGTCAAAATTTACTGAAGTCAGGTCATATAAGGTAAAAGTCATGATCAATTTGCTGTTTAGGCAATAGTGGAGTGAAACTCTGTGTTATTTTTCTTATACTTGGAGGGGATGTGCTCAGAAGATTCAAGTGAAGTCAAGAATAGCAGGACATAGCTGTTACAGGGTAAGAGTAGTGGAAAAAAAAGCACAATCCACTTCTGAAAAACATGTTATAGCTCTTTCAGTCTTCACCAGCATTGTAAGGGGTTATCTGAGCACTAACACCATTCCAGCTTTGCTGTCCAAGGATCTGTAGTGCCATATACAGGCACAGTTTACTGCACAGGATTTAAAAGAGTGTGGCCAAAGTTGTAATTCCTTGCAAAGGGATCATCTGCAAAGCAGAGCCCCAGTTCCCAACTTGGGACCACTTCAGGACAACTGCAAACTCAGTTGTGTGTTCAGGGGTAATCTGAAGGTATTAATTTGAAAGCAACTCAGACATTTAAACTGTGCATCTGATATTATGAATTAAACCTGATTTACTACCAGATGATGGAAGAGTGAGCTGAGGTCAAACACAAGCCTTCACTTTCATCAGAAGTCTTATGAAGTCAACAGCACTGCTCTTTCAGTGAGACTCTTCAAAGTGAACCAGTACCAGAAGCTGCTGAAGAGATGTGAGCAGCATGTTGCAATTGTGGCTGCATTTGAATTCAGACACCCTTCATCTTGCAGCTTCCAGCCCTGATCTCATACCTGAGCCTTGTGAACAGCCCTGGTTCCTTGCAGTTTCTTCATTTTACTATGGAAAGTCACATACACCAAATACAGACCAAGCATTTCAGGTCAAACACAAACCTAGAGTAGTGCTTAGGGATTCACTGTCAGCAGGTCACGTTTTCCTGAACATGTTGCACAGTGAGCTCCTTTGGTCAGCAGATTCAGCCACAGGACTGTACCTAAAGTCAAACATCCTCCTACATCCCTAACTGCTGCATAGTAACCATCTAGACCAAGAAAAAGCTCAAAGGTTGCTCAGGCAAGGATGTGATTTTTAAAAGGCTGGATAATTAGTCCTCATGACAAATTGGTGAGAGAAGAGAGCTGACATTGGCCCCGCAGTTGCCTGTCTTGGACCACAGACCAGCACTGGGGACAGAGAGAGACAACCACAGCTTGAGAAGTCCCAGCTGCCCAAATGGTTGATCTCACTCTCCCCGACCCAGCATGGCTGTCTACAGTGAAGGCTGACAGTGGGTTGGGAGACAGAAGGCTCTTCCAGTGACATAAGTCTGTCTCTCCACCATGGACAGCAACAGCAAGACTAGGGGGTAGTGTAGGTCCTCTGCAGCTCGATGATCCTGCCTGGGCTTGGTCTCTTCTTCTGACTCTCCTGTAGCAGGAGCAGCCTCCTCTTTCTGTCCCCACTCATGTGATAGCAAAGTAGGACCTACTGGGAGTGGTGAAAGAAAGAGGGAGCTATCATCCTATATTGGGTTTGCATAGCAAGGTTTTGGTAACCAGGGGTCTACAGAGGTGGTTTCTGTGAGAAGCTGCTCAAGCTTTTCCTATGTCCAATAGAGTAAATGCAGCTGACTCCTGTCACTGGCCAAGGCCAAGCCCATCAGCAACAGCCCATCAGCACCTCTGTGATAACATATTTAAGACAGGAAAAATAAGCAGACTCCTGGCAGGATTTGTGGACCCATGGAGAGAGGACCCCATACTGGATCAGGTTTTCTTGCAGAACTTGTGACCCCATGTGGACCCATGCTGGAGCAGTCTGTTCCTGAAGGACTGCACCCCGTGGCAAGGACCCACACTGGAGCAGTTCATGAAGGACTGCAGCCTGTGTGGAGGACTCACATTGGAGAAATTCACAGAGGACTGTCTCCTGTGGGAGGGACCCCACACTGGAGCAGGGGAAGAGTATGAGGAGTCCTCCCACTGAGGAGGAAGAATTGGCAGAGACAACATGTGATGAACTGAATGCAACCCCCATTCCCGATCTCCCTGTGCCACTGAGGGGGAGGAAGTAGAGAAAATCAGGAGTGAAGTTGAGCATGGGAAGAAGGGAGGGGTAAGGGTGAACGTGTTTTAAGATTTAGATTTTATTTTTCATTATCCTACTCTGATTTGATCGGTAGTGATTTTGACTAATTTCATCACGTTGAGTTGGGTTTGCCCATGACAGTAATGGGTGAGTGATCTCCCTGTCCTTATCTTGACTCACGAGCCTTTTGTTATGTTTTATCTCCCCTGTCCAGCTTAGGAGGAGGAGTAATAGAGCAGCTTCGGTGGGCACCTGGCATCCAGGCAGGTTTAACCCACCACACATCCCTTTTCCTGCCCCAAGAGAGCTCCTAAACCCTTCCCACCCCACAACCCACAAAATCCTCAGCACCTTGTGAAGTGGCTACATGTGCTCCTACATCTTATGTGTGGGGGAACTGAAAATGAAAAAACTTCACATATGATGGATGCTTTCTCATAGTTAGCAAAATATGGGTGTCTTTGGTAATGCTTAGAATATGAAGAACATCACCACTTTCTAAATTAGAGGACAGAGTGCTTGAAACTTCAGTAAATATCTAGGCCAACTTTGACAGTTGAAAGTGGAGCCTCTAATCAGTTCCTCTGCATTAAATCACTGGTTAAAATTATCTGTGCTCTTACTGTGTCCCATTAACATACAAGGATCAAAGAAGAGGAAGAAACAGCAGCTTTAACAAAGTTCAGAGGAGCAAGAGAGCTGGGTGAGGACAAACATCTGAACAAATTGCCATCTGTGGATAGCATTGGCAGTCACTGAGTATAAGGACAAGCAGAAAGTGCCAGTGGCAGAAGCATCTCAGATGAGAATCCACATTTCGTACCCTGGGCTGAATTCAGGATTCTTCAGCCCTATCCAACCCCCTGCTGCTGCTGCCAGTAGTGAGTTCTGTCACCTGCAGGTCCATCGATCACACAGGTGTTTAGTAATAGCAAAGCATACCCAATAGCTTAAAATAATTTTCCCATCTTTACTGAAAACTGTCCTCATCTAATAGGTTCCCACACCATCAGTAGGGATACAGCTACCATTAGAAATCTTGGCAGCATCCTGGCAGGTCAAGCAGGCAGCCTAACCACTGTCAGGAAAATAAGGTTATTTCTCTAATACCAACTGATGCATGGAAGATTCTTGTGTTTGCTGTCCTTTGTCATGACTTAGATGTAGAAGGAAGGGTGGGAAGAGAAAAGATTGTTGGAGCATATTTCACCAGTCTGTTGCTGCTGTCCTCCTGGTAACAGTCCTACTCAAGTCACAGAAGAAGGGAGGTTTCTGTCAAGCTGTTTTGGGTATGTGTGACGCACAGGTGTTTATCTTACATTGTACTCAGTGGGGAATGAATTATTCATTTTGATTCAATGTTTTTAAATGATTGAAGAGAGGTGCTGTGTATTTCTATTCTTTGCCAAAGACCAATGTTTAAGTGATGGTATGGAACAGTTTGTGCCTTGCTCAGAGATTGTGAGATATTAAAAAAAGAGAGAGAGGGTGCAACTTAGTACTTCACACAACAAGCTACACAATGTATAATGCTGGTACTACATTGGCTGTCATCCCAAAGCAATAAGATGGAAATATGAAACACTTAAAGTTCCTATTTCATTATGCAAAAAAGCTGAGTGTACTTCATAAGCCCCAATTCTGTAGTTCATCATATAGAAAACAGGACACATAGAGTCTGCTCACAGCTGTGACAGGATGATCCATCCATTCATCCCAAGTCTAGCTCCTGAGTCCAGCTGACAATGGCAGAAAATAGATACTATTTTATATTACATTATGTTTTTAATATTCAGGGGGGCTTTAAACCTTGCATTTGGGCCTGTTGAAATTTCCTACTCCTTCTGCAGCCTGTACTAAATACCAGTCCCAACTCTTCTCAAATGCCTCTTCATTCAAAGGTTACACCACATGGCTGTGAAGGAACATTATTTTCAAATTTCATTTCTATTATTTTTTAAAAGAGATCCCTGATGCCCTTACAAAGGGAGATAAAGTTTATAAAGAAATAACATTTGAAAAAATTGAAAAGCTCTTACTTCACTGCACAGTCTAATCAGTCTGGAAAATACATTGCACATTTATTAAATGCCAGGATTTCCTCAGGGGAAATCTACAGGAAAAACAAGGGAAAAGATGCTCTTCTGCCATTCTGCTTCTCCTAATAAATCAACATTAACAATTATAGAAAGAGAAGAGCTATTAACCACATGCCAATAATTCTGCCTTCATTTGGCATGGAAATTAGTCTCATGCATAGGAAGACTGTCACCCCTTTTCATATAAATTGCCCATATTCACCAGTGGGAACTAAACCCTGGCAAACTTTCCCTGGAGAAATGCCTTTAACCTGAAAGGCAGAAGCAACTGTGGGTTCAGTCTGTTTCACCACAGCATTCCTATATTGTGCCCTTGCAGAGCACTTGACTATCTAGCATGTACGGCACTAACCCACTCCAAACTGTAGAGCTGCTTTTTGTCCCCTATTTGTCTTCAGGCTGGGAAGATATTTCCATGGGGATGTTATGGTATGGTGCTTACAGCGTGTTAATGTTCTGAACTCAAAGGTAAGCTCAGCACAGGTTGTGCTGCTCTTCTGTCTATGTCAAGAGGTTTGCTGGAAAAGGACAGCTGTACTCTACAGCCCACTCAGTAGACCTGTTGTTAGCTACCTCAAAACCCTAGCTTTGTTTTTTAAGTAGTTCATTAAGCCAAAATGACCATGAAAGGATTATGCCTAGCAGTTTCACAAGAACATGTAAAGAATGACCATAAAGTCACAAAACTGAACACAACGTTCAGTCTTACTCTAGTTATCTACTTATGGAATAGCTGCTACAATGAAGTGTGAAATACAGAGCTAACAATAGCTCCAGATTTAACTATAGCACATTGACATTGTTAACAAAACTTGATTTACAGATGCATTAATTTAAAACACTGACAGCAGGTATTCCCACAGCAGCCCTGCATGAGCAGCAGATACTGGTCACTTGAATTGCTTCTTTTTAATTTGCAAGGCCAGCAGTATGTTTTTAGTGACTTGGCTCTGTTACAGGAATTAAATAATAGAGTAAATTAGCTAATGTGTGGCATGCACTCTACGTTTAACAACAGTGAGGCCAAACTTCACATCCAGAGGCTACCGACTATGGCTTGTTTATTTGTATGGTTTTCATATGAAATTGCAGATACGTTTCAGTGCTGCTGTGCTGATACACTAAAAACTGATGTTAAATATCCTGCCCATGTCATCTCCATCACCATACAATTTGCATGCATATACAAAGGAGGAAAATAAGGGGTTACTGTTGTCTGTTACAGAAATCAGCATGCACATATTAGAAAAGAACCTGATTCAGATTTATACGGTGGTAATTTCTGAGCTTGTCACCATGTCTCCCTGTGCAAAGCAGCATTGTACTTCTTGCAATAATGCAACTGAAATACCAGTAGTAAAACAGCCTTGCTCTTTGTGCAGCCCCCTCACTTCCAGCTGGAGTACATGCTCTTTTCTCCAGTAGCTTTTCACCCACACAGCAGAGCACTGTCAGGGAAGGCCAAAAGAAATGAGATGCCCCCATAGTGTTTTCATCCTTGCACCATGAAATTTGTATTGATTTTAAGTGTTTATTCTATATACAGAGTTTTTAACTGCATCCTGCAGAAAGCTTTGAAGTTGTTAATTTGGTTCAGTTCTTCTACCCAGTTTTGCTTTTGCTTTGATCCTGCAGTCTGCAGTCTAGCCCTTAAATGTCCATTCTTCTTTCAATGTATTTCAGTAGCTTCTTTGTATTCTTATGTGTAAACAAAGGTTCTCGGTACAGCAGTTGGAGGTTTTTTAGGTTTTCTATCATCCAGGCTTTCATACAGGGAAGGGCCTCTAGCATAACAGGGTTCTCATTTTTCACAGATCTCCAGTAATAGAGATCTTATAAAATCAGCGAGGTTAACACCACCACAACTCCTGCACCTAGCACACAGGACACTGGCTAATGAGTAACTTCTTAACTTGTTAACAGTAAAATATCATTTCTGCAAACCCAATCTGCTAACTGATATTTCAGAAAAGGGATAATTTGAAGACTAGCTGTTTGCTCTGCATAAAAATATTTTAAAGCCAGGCCAATTTGTAATTTCTGGCAAGAGATGTCTCTGAGAATGTTGTGTCTGAGATAAAGATGGCGGACCTGAGATGCAAATCTAAGCACATTTTTCCATTCTCCTTTCTCTCCCATACAGATCTTTATTTTTAAATTCAAATATTTTTTTTAAAAATGTCAGGAATATATTCAATCATTTTCAATGAAACAGTTCACTTTGTTCTATTATGCCAGTCTGCAACTAAAAATTTACAAGCTCAAGATCATCAGTAGGACACAAGATTATCAATGGGAAAAGACATGATACATAATAGAACTGTAAAAATACATTTCCATGTTGCTGTAGTGACAAGACAAATAGAAATTAGGCACTGAGAAACACTTTCAGACTGAGATTTGTGTCCAAAGTACACAGAAGGTTATTGGCAGCTATTTTACCATTGGGGCGCTCTGAGATGGGAGCTTGAGCAGTCACTGCTCACAGTGGCCCCACAACAAATTGCTGCAGTCTGCAGTCTCAGCACCTTACAATCACAGTTAACAGCTGCAGGTAGATAGGGCAATAAAATCTGTGCACAATCAAGAATTAGTTTGGATTTTGGCACAATAATGAAGAAAAGGGAGCTGAGATGAAGCCTTGAAGTAGTTTGTCTTGCAGTGAAAATGGTTCATCTAGGCTAAATACCTGTGTGAAATCAAATTTCCCTGATTTTCTTTTTTTTTTCTTTTTTCTTTTTTAATTACCAGTGATGTCATTTTGCCTAGTTTGAAATAAATCCACCTTATGGTGAAGACAGTGTTTAAGCGAAATTTTCCTTGTATGTCTTGCTACCCAGCTGATCACCTGAGAATTTGCAGTAGGTACCTGACACTGATGGGGTTTTTTTAAAAACTAGTGCGTGATCTGTCATCATTTTGCCCAGTAAAGTCACACTGATATTATATTTTGTAATTTTACAGCAAGCAGATTATTTCAATTTGAGTTTATTTTTACTTTATACTTCTTTCTGCACTTTTAGAAGATTCATCCTGGCATGCTTGCTTTACTCTGAAACAAATGTCATTGTAAAACTATTAAGAATAACTACGTTTCAGTTACACCTGACATTAATTTACAGAAAACTCGATTAAAACAGAAAAAGATATGTAAATCAACCTGGCTCAAAAAAAAAACAAAATTAGAGGAAACTAGAAAACTTACAATAGTGAGAATATGCTGAACAAGAAGGTTTTGTTTGTTAAACCTTTGTCTCTGACTTACTGAACATAAAAATTTCTGGACTAACATGTTCTGGCTAACAAGTTTTTCCCACCCAGTGAAAAAAGACCCTAAGACATATTAGGCTTTCACAGATCTTCATATTCCCACATGTTTTGGGGATTTTGGGATAGTTTTTAAAAAGTGGGAGAAGCTTCTTCTAATATCTGAGTTTGAGAAGAAAAATGCACAAAACAGTATATTTTACAAAATTGCACATAAAATGCAGTGGTATTGATGAAGTAGGTATATGTGAACTTTTCTGAAATTACATAATAAAAACCTGAAAGTTCCTCATTCTTCTTTTCTCTCATCTCTGTAATATTGCTGTTCTAATGTTTCATGGTCAAATGCTATTTAGAAGAAAGGAGGCAACAGATCTTCCTACTACTGCAGTTGTTGAACTGTCTGTTTCTAAACAGAAATACAGAAAAGCACAAACATAAAATAAAATTTAAAAATTTTAAAACCTCATAAATTTCAAGACAATCTTAAGCACGTTCTAAGTAATGGAGACTGTTTACTGTCTTGTAATACTTTCTGAATATTTTTAAAATTCAGGCCAGGCAACTTTAAAAGCATACTTTATCTATCAGACATCTTAAAAAAATATGGAGTGATAGAAAAAAACTGTAACAACAAAAAGGAGAAATTCTAACCTTCTGGTCTCTCAACTCAGAGCAGGTTATGATGCCAAACAGACCCATTAAAATGAGTGTGGTGGAGTACTCAATGGCATTCACACCAGCTTCAGAGAAAAAGGAAAAAAAGCTGGGGGGCACACAATCAATCTGGTGGCAGAACACATAGCATTGAGAAAAATAATCCACCCTCACTCTGTTGGTCAGTGCAGCTTGTCAGGGGTTAACAGAATGAATTTCAACATCCAGCATGTGCCAGTAGTTTTTCTGCTTGCCATTTCATGAGGCCCTTGCTCTACTTAATTGTCTTCCCATTCTTTCACTTGTGGGTGGATGTGGGCATTTCAATCACTTCATCTATTTGCATCCTCACTTGACCCATGCATGTGTCTTCCCCAAAGCATCACTTGCCACAATCCATGGTCAAAAGACATTGGAGAGCTTTTGTCCCCTAGAGCCCCAAGTGTGCTCACAATATTTATGATGGAAACAAACTATCCAAACTATCCCCAACATTGATCTAACTAAAACACAGGCCTATTAAGCAGAGACTTAAAAGTAACCATCCTAAAGTCCTGTAAATTCAACAGACCATTGTTGTTTTAAAGTATTTGCTTCGGTGCTCAGCTGAATAGGAGAGTCAGAGCTGTGGCTCTAGTTTTTCAAGGCTAAGAAACCCATCTACTCTAAGTTTTAAGCAAAAGTATACAAATACCCAAAAGTCAAAACACACCTTTCCTTTATATGTTAGATGCACTGTAATTTTTCTTTGTATGAGAGAAAAGGAAATAGTTAGAGCTGATTGCTGACAGTCCCTAGCATGTACAACTGTGTTGCTTTTCTTTCACAGGCAATGTCAGAGATTAAATGGACTCTATCAGCAAACTGATTAGGACCTGACCTAATTCCCCTTAAGTAGCAAATCTGATTTTAATGAAGTAACTAACTTCACTGAAAGAAATTTTTAAAAATTACTTGGTTTTCCTTTCATTCACATTTTGCTCTCCATTGTTGATTTTGGTTCTGTTCCCTTGAAATCTTGGTTCCAGTGTCAAATCACCTGAAGCACAATTAGTAAAGCCTGCCATAAAAACACAGTATTAAGCACTATACTTCCTATGGAAGTATTTTTTGTGAATGTTTATAAACAGAGTTTTCAGTTTGGGTAACATCAGATCATTTTGTGGAATATATGTCATCTCTCTGTAGTAAATCTGAAAAAATCTAAAGCGGACTTCAAACACAAAAATGAAATGAAAAGAAAAACAAACCAGACTAACTCATGTGAGAAATTCAAACCACACATTTACCTTGGTCCCATTTGTTCACCAGGCCCATGTACCACTGTTCTTAACATATTATTATTTTTCAGTCCAATTTCAGTCTTTTTTTTCTGAGCACAACCTTTCTGAAAAATGCTTCCTTTCTTCACCAAGCCATATTCATGTTATTGAGAGCTGGTAAATATTCTTGCAGTACCTCTTTCCAACCTTCACTGTTTTTTTTAAGGCTTTCTATAAAATTATCAAGTCAGAATTAGTCAAAATGTTCATTAAGATCAAATAAATTTACAAGCAACTGCTGTCATAATATAATCTGCAGGAAAATCTCTTGCATTTGAGTCATCTCAGCAGAAAACTAGATTTTCCACATTCATTTCCATGGAATCACTTTTGGATCTATCCCTGACTCACAAACATTTTAAGTTGTATTTAAATGACCCACCAAACTGCATTGTCTGATGCACATGGTCTGTCTGTCTGTTTGCCTACAGATATATAAACATAGATATGTATATATATCACCTTAAAAATATTTTCAGATGAGTATCCCATAGATCTTTTTAATATAATGATACTTAAATAGCCGTGTGGAATCTTGGTGATCCCCAAGATCCAAGTACTTCATGAACTCATACTCCATGTGAATAAGAAAGGCAGGAGGGAAAGATACAGTGGAGTGAGAGATACAGTGAAGTGTAATAACTCAAAGCAGTAAAAGATCCATCCAGTCTCATTTTTAAGTATTGTTAAGCTATCGTGACCATTTTCAGAAATAGCTGTACTGAAAAAATTAATGAGTTTTCCACTCAAGACTTTCATCTGCCCTAGCATGCAGGCAGCCTTGCAGGTCCCATGTGTATACTTCACACATAAACAAGCCCCTTCATGGCACACTCCAAATTAAGAAGATGACACAAACACTCAGAGTCTTTCATTGTCCTTACTTGGTCTGTATAGTCTAAAAGAATAAAAATTTTTCTTTGTCCGAAGTTGTGTGAACATATCACAGACAATGCTGTCTTCCAATGAATTATTTTCTGCTTGAGAAAAACTGTCCCCTTTGATTTGCACATTCTCCCCAACATCTGTCTTTATTATAAAAATCTCTTGGCTTATTTAGCCCTTTCTTTCCTCACATTAAAATCTTTGACTTTCTCATGCTTACATCATGTATATCCTCCAGTGTATTTTTCCACTCAAGTCACTTGCTGGCACTAACATCTCCTGGCAAACACCTAAAAGCCAGTAGGTGCTTCTTTTCTGTATTCTCTACAGAGCACTGGGAGTGGGAGAGTCTGTACTGCCACACTCCATGTGGATATAAACTCCCCTTTACAGTGTTTACTGTTAGTGACATCCTGCATTCCTGAAAGCAAGAATGAAACTGACAGATTTCTTCCTCATACAATACTCTCAATGAGTTTTTGAAAGCTGTATACATGAATCATACAGAGATGAGACGAAACCACTCAAGCGGAGCCCTTTTCCATCTAACAAGGACATGCAGAGTTGCGTCTTGCCACCTGAAGGTCTTAGAAGTACCGATTTAGGAAAGCGCAGCATAACAGTTTCTTCAACTCATTTTGGAAGAAGACTGAGACAGACCGTGACTATGCCCACTTCCACAGTGACAAGCCACTTACAGGATTATTCCAGAGAATCTAAAATCACAGTATCTGATCCACAAAGGCTTTTTTTTGTGAGGTTATTCTCAATATTCTCGAGTGATTTGATATGCCCTTACTGTAATAGGGCTTAACTTTGTTTGAAAGTCCCAGGCTGTCATCACACAAAGCAGAAGTCAGAAGCAGAGGAACACAGGAGGCACCAGGATGAACATGTATGCTCAATACCCATAAATATTGATGGCACTCTTTTCACAGTGTTGAAGTGTAGAAGTAGTCCTCATCTGCCAATTCAACATGAAAAATAAAGGATGTATGAAACAGTGTATACAAGAACACACAGGAAGTTTAAGAGCATGAGGAACTCGGATCAGGTGTTTCTGAGAGTTGGCCCAAGTTCTTAAGTCCATCATCTGTTCAATAGACCCATTTGGTTACAGGTAGTAAGAAACATCTTTTTACTCCTTACAGAAATATTTCTATTCTGACAAACAATTTTTTTCTTTACGTACTGCAGATTTTTGCCTTATGTCTTGACTGTGGTACTTGATGTCATGACTTTTGATTTTTTGAAATATTCTTATGCACCCATGCACCAAAGGTTTCTATTGTTCTCCCAAACAAATTCCCAGAAATGTCAATTGTATTTTAAATTAAAGAAAGGAGAACAGAGTGGTGTTAGTACGTATAAGCAGGGACTAACCAAATGAAACAGGTCATTTCATAAAACTGCAAGAATAGAAGAGGTTAACAAATTTTGTTTTCACTCACAAGTCTAGACCCCAGTGAAAGGTCTGGTAGATCCTCTCTCAAAGTGACGTAGGCTTTCATGGCCTGACTACTTTACTCCTGTGTGTGTTACCAGTTATGAGCAAGTGGCTGTGTGGTACCTAGTTGCTGGCTGGGGTTAAACCACAACAGTCCTTTTTTTGATGCCCAGTGTGGGGCTTGAATGGTTTGAGATAACAACGGATTTGGTTAGAATGTGCTAGATCAAATGTATAGCTGTTATTCCTGTTTAGCTATTAATTGTCAGGTTTCTGCACTTGCTATGGGGCTTGCTTGCCTTACTCTATAATAGAGCCTCGTGCTCATTAGTGGCTGCTTTTTGCTTTCACTGGTTGTTGTGCTGATGTACTGCTGATCATCTTACTCTGCTGTGCCTGGGAACATTCTGGTAACAGCAATGGTGATGCACCTGGGTGGGCAGATGGCCAGGACATCGCTGCTGATTCTGTGCTGCTGTACTGGACAGGCTGGAACTCCAGTGTGAACTCAAGTCAAAGGGCCTGTAGCCTCTGGATGAGTCCACACAGGACCAGGACACCCCAAAGCATCTGTGGCTGTGAACAAGCCAACACCAGAGCAGATACATCTCGAAGTGGCTGTGGCTGTGGTTATGTCTGTGCCACAACAGGTATACCTCTGAAGGGATTGCAGCCCAAGGACAAGTCCACGCTGGAGAAGGTACACCTCAAAACATCTGTGGCTACGGATAAGTCGATGCTGCAACAGGTACACCTTGAAGTATCAGTGGCTGTGCATGAGGTCATGCTGGACCGCCTCAGAGTGTGTGGCCATGGATAAGCCCACAACAGAACAGGTATACCCCTGGAGAGACTGCAGCCATGGGCAAGGGCCACGCTGGAGCAGGTATATCTCTGAAAACATGGTGGCCTATGGATTAGGCCAGGCTGAAACAGGTGCACCTCAAAGCAACTGTGGCTGCGGATAAATCTATACCACAGCAGGTATGTCCCTGAAGAGACTATGGCTCATAGATAAGGCTCCACTTGGAGCAGGTGCACTTCTAAGGGACTGCAGGCTGTGGATAAGTCCAAGCTAGAGCTTAGGCAAGGAGAGGAGTTCACTGCACTGTTAAACTCAATGGTCTGGTCTAAAAGGACCAAAGGTGGAGACTCTAATGGAAATACCTTTAAATTGTTGTAACCCATGATTTGAGTTGCATGTTATGGAAATTACTATAGCAAGAACCACCTGAACCAATGGAAAATGAGCCTTACAAGAAGCAGTGCAAGTGCAGCAGTGACCTGACCTGAGCTGGCTTTGGTGCCTGATAACTTCACACAACACACCAACTCTCCTGTTCTGAGTGACCACCATAATGGATGGAGCCCAAAGTTATGGACTAAATTATGTCTATTGACATTTTGTGAACATTTGTGGATGTTTATGGACATTTTACAGACACTTCACAAGGGTGTCCCATAGACTAAGGGAATAATAGCTTTGTGTATGTATCAAGAGAGTGGTGGTGATTAATTGGGATGTATTGCAAGTGTGGGACCTCAGCATGATGTAAATGGTATAGAATAAGGGACAGATATTGTCCTGGTTTCAGCTGGGATAGAACTAATTTTCTTCCTATTACCTGGTACAGTGTTGTGGTTTGGATTTAGTATGAGAATAATGTTGCTAACACACTAATGTTTTAGATGTTGCTAAGTAGTGCTTATCCTAAATTGAGGATTTTTTCAGTTTTCCATGCTTTCCCAGCAAGGAGGTGCACAAGAAGCTGGAAGGGACCATGGCCAGGACAGGTGACCCAAACTAGGCAAAGGGATATTCCATACCATAGAATGTCATGCTCAGTACATAAACTGGGGGGAGCTGGCCAGAAGGGGCTGATCAGTGCTCTGGGACTTGCTGGGCATCAGTAGGTGAGTGGTGAGCAATTGCATTGTACATCACGTGTCTTTCTTGGGTTTTATTTCTCTCTCTTTTTTTAGGTACACCTCTTCATTACTATTATTTTCATTTTTCATTTTCATTATTTCTATTCTATTCTATTCTATTCTATTCTATTCTATTCTATTCTATTCTATTCTATTCTATTCTATTCTATTCTATTCATTTCCATTATTAAACTGTTCTTATCTCAACCCATGAGTTTTACTTTTTTTTGATTCTCCTCACCATCCCAGCAGGGAGGGGAGGGAGGAGTGAGAGAGCAGCTGGGCAGTACTTAGTTGTCAGCTGGGGTTAAACCACGTCACTTTTGTAGCCTGACTACTTTATTCCTGTGTGTGTTATCATTAGTAGCTGCCTAAAATCAATACTAATAAAATAGTGCCCAAGCATTAAGACATTTAGAGGCTGTTGCACATTTGCAGTCAAAAGCTGATTCCAGCTGATTTCCACACTATGCTGCTCAAGAGTATTTTTAAGTCACCATTGCCCCCAGAGATGGCCATTTTCTGTTGTTATTTTGAATACACATGGTGATCTCAGCTCTTGGCTCAAAGGTTTCTGCATTCTTTTGTAAGCTCCTACACAAAGGCTTTTGTGCTTCAAAACAGATGCCCAAGGGACTGTGTCATTGTCTCAGTAGGCTGGGCTAGAGAAAGCCAGATGCCTGCAGAGAGACTGATGTCCTGTTGATAAGTGTGGAAGCTGTGTCCCTGCTCTTCTGGGAGACTCTGGGGAGTGTCTCCTGGCGAGCCTGTGTAGTGAGTTCACACACAGGCTGTCTCCACTGACAAGAACAAGTCAAGCAGGTTCCTCATCAAGGGCTGCTTTCATGCATGCCCTTTACCAGCCAACGATCCCACATACTAGAAACTAGAGCCAATTTTAGGAATAAAAAATAGTAATCTGGGCAAGTTACACCTCTAATTCTCTCCATTTTTAACAAAGGAGAAACAATTCATTTGCTGTGGATAATCACACCACATCTAGACAAGGTAGATGGATAGTGTCTGGACAGAGAAGGTCAAATACTGCCAGACCCTGGACTAGAAAGTCTTTTTGTACAGCCAAAAGGGAGAGTTCCTCTGGAGATGATTCAGTATCACATTACTGTTCTTATCATAGAGTGGTCACTTGCATCTAGTGACATTTATTGAACCCCTTCCAGTATAATCATCTAAGATGAAAGAATATTTATCTTCAGGATTGCAGAGGAAAGATGGTCATAAAGAGTTTTCAGAACTGCCAGACAGTGATAGAGTACTCACACCATTTCTCCCTCCTCCCATCACCTCATAGTGTACATTAGGTGACAAATCTGATCTCCCAGTGAGTTTTTACCTACATCTCCAGTCTTACCAGAATAAGGCTGGATCTTCTGTTTCAAGACTTTTTCACATGAGTAATATCAGTGTTGCCAGTAGGACCATTAATACAGATGAGCATTACTCACACATACAAGATGTACTGGATTACATCCAGACATGACAATACCATGGAAACACCAGTCTGGATTTGCCCAGATAAACACACTAAGGAAGCAGCAGTTATACAGCTAGCAGAAAAATAAGAAACAAAACAGAGAAACCAAAAATACCACTCCGTATTAGGTAGTGGTGGTAGGACATTCCATACCTGCTATTTCATAACCCACCCTTACTATCTTGCAAATATTTGTCACCCTTCTCAAAGCAAATACATACTGTTAGGACACAATAAACAGTTACCACTGGTCAACTGTGCCTATGTGTAGGTACAGTTTTCACCAGTCCTAACAAAATATGAGCACCATGATCTCCACTGGTTAATTTTATGTAACAAGTCTCTCTCCTCACACTGAAGAAAGCCTCATTTTATACTCCATTTGTGGGATCCATGAGAACTCAGAACTGGTTTTTTCCCACAAAATGAAGTTGTTTAAGATTCTCTCCTTCTACTTTTAAATACAATTTACCCCACGTAAGTTATTAAGTGTGAATATATAATATGAACACAGTTAAATAGCATTCTATCAGAAATCTTCAAAAGTTTTGAAGGGTAACATCAGATATAGGTCAAACACGAGGTACCTTTTATTTCTTACCTTATTCCTTCTGTTTCTTAGCAAAAGTTAGCATCTGTTAACATCTCCTAAACCCTGGAGGTGCTTGCAGGAGTTCTCTAGCCAGCATCCATTCATAGTCACCAGGTGGTAGTGAAGAATAGCATCACCACCGATAACAGTGTCATCACTATATCCAGTACTGGAGAATAAGATTTGTTTGGACTACCATGTGAAATGATCAGGCACACCATGATTTGTATCATGGTGCAGTCTGGTAATTATGCAATTTTATCCAGTTATAATAAGTCAGGTCATGACTTAGAAACCGAGGAGGAAAATGGTTTAAAACACTTTTGTCTAAATACAATTAGAGCTCAAGACAAGGAGTGTCAAGTTTTTCCTGGTTTACATAAGGAATGATTCTCACAGTAGGGAAGGCAAACATTTGTAGCTTGCCAGAATTAACATCACCTGGTTGTTATCAGTAAAATTAAAAGTTAAGCATGTGCACTGTTTTCTGCTACCGGTTTTTCAGGCCAAGTACAGCATCAGGAAGACAACACTGCAGTGTGTCATATTTGGACATTTTCCCAAGGAACAAGAAAGGCCAGAAAAGACATCTCTCAGGCCATGCCAAGTGAGGCGAATATAAATACATCCTTCAAGGACAAGATTAGCAGCAAGCCAAACAACAGGGAAGGGCAAAGAAGCAGTAAGTACTGCATCAGCATTGGGAAGAAACTGAACTCACTTTCTTTTCTGAGAAGATCTCTTCTCATCTGACTCCTGAATTCTAGTATTACATTTATGCAAATCATCTGTATGAAAAAGGAAGGATATCAAATAAGATCTTATCAACTGGGTCTCAAATCACTCAATGGTCATACACTAATAGCACACATTAACTGGATGCAACCAAAGCCAGCAGAGAAAGTAGTTTGAATTAAATTTCTCTTCTGCTTTGAGCTTTGAGTCTGGCTCCCAAATGCTGTGGGCAACACAGAAACCCAAAACTATCTTGGAAAATGCAGTGTGTTAAGAGGTATTCCAAACACCTGTGGCATATTTTTCTGCCACAGTGCAAAGCCTCACAGAAATACTGCATATTCTGGGCTGAGTCACTGTCATATTTGACCTAATAAGGAGAAACCTCACCATGAATCCAGAGTCTTGAGTGTCATGTTCTCAACAGCACAGCTCAGAACAGAGATTAGGGGAATGTGTAAAATCACAAACTCCAGACTTTGTGCACCCAAATATTTTCATTGCAGTATCTTTTTGTTTCATGGGGGAGGATAGATAGGATGGGCGGGAAAGACTCTACTTCAATGTGCAGGTATCTTACTGCACTTGCTAAGAAACAGGGAGTATAAGAGAAATGTCCATCAGACAGAAAGGGTGAAATAGGCACAGCTCAAATCCATCCTGGCTGTAATCTGCAATGACAGCTTTCTACTATGTATTTACAATAAATCATTATTGGTTCTAATTTAGTAGTATATTTGCAACTCCAGATGTTTAACATTCCTTGTAGGAGTATAGATACATTAAAAAAAAAAAAAAAAAAATCCTGAGACATGCTGGGTCAGATTGTCTAGACAATACAGCTACAGTAATTTATATTTAGACAGATTTATTTGTTTATGCCTATGCTGTAATATACCAGCATTTTTATCACAGGTGTTGTATTTAAATTCAAACTTGGTCACTACCATTTTTATATTTTAACAAATGTCTAAAAATCTGATAGGTCAATGCATAAGGTTCAGCTGAAAATATTCCACACAAAAAATCAAGTGAACAGAAATGTATCATGCATTGCAACTTCATTTTAAACAAACAAATCAATGATGTTCAGTCTGTAACCTCAGCATGAAAGGTAATTTATGTAGAATAACAAATCAATGTCCCCTGGGTTTTCTGAAAGTTCAGCTGATGCTCTCAATGGGGGTCAGTGGCATTGTTTTAATGGGAGGGATAGCATAACAAAATATGTTTGCCTCAATTAGTTGTAAATCAACATAATGGAGCATTATTAGTATGCCTAGACACAAGGAAGACCCTAAAATAACTTTGAGAAGGGAATAATGTCTTCAGTTAAAGTGAAGCTACATTGAACTGAATATTTCATAGCACTGATACAAAGGAGGTGTTTATAACCTTCCATAAATAATTTCTCAAATATAATTTATGGGGTGGCCTTAAACTAAAGAACAACAGCCACCAGTAACATGTTTGATTCTTTAAATGGGGCTTGTTTGGTGTGAAAGACAACTTTTCTTCTTTGTTGGCTTTGGCACGTAACTTAACAAATCTTCCTTTCAAAATCCTTCAAGTGCAGTACCTGCAGGAAATAAATTAAGTTCTTAGAACAGCACTGTCTTTGTATTGCATATGCACATTCACATGCTGATATCAGCATGTTACACAGGTGATCAAACCATTTGACAGTAAAGCATGGAAAGAGTACTTCCATCAGGTTCTGAATACCTATAAACTGGCAGATCCCAGCGATAAATTTGTTGGCCCAATTCGTTAGGAGAAGAGGAAAACCTTTTCTTGGTCTAAGCTTTGATATGTGACTGAGCCAAAAAGGAAGATTCAATTTCTTAATAGATACAAGTTACCAGAAAATTTAAAATCAAATGAGAAGTCTTTATTTCCTGAAAAAACCCACAACCCTAAACAAAAGAAAAAGATCCATGACACGTCTCTCAGATGTCATTTGTTTCTTTAAGAATGAAGCACAACATGAACAATTAGTTCAGAGAGAGCAAATACATAGGTATATATAGACATATATAGACATTTGTATATATGTATGCACATGAAACAGGCATAGATCAACATTTTATGTGCTTTTCATTACTCAGAAATGTCTGGCGGAGCTGAGCTGCAGTTTGACATTGAACTGAAGGTTGGTGAGAATTTACTAGTGATTCTACAAATCATCCATGTTGTTGACAGGAAAAAAAAAAGGGAGTTTATGTAATAGAATTTTGCAAGAGTGTGTAGAGAGTGAAATAATACAAATACAAAAGGCAAACCTTGTTGATTGCTTGAAAAATGTATGCAACCTAGACTAAAATGAACAATCACCATGGCAATTAACCTAGCACAATAGTATGAACAAACATTGAGTAATGCATGCTGTAAGACAATGCCACAAGCCTTGAAGAAAAGCAATGTCATTGAAATCGTTACCTAGTAAAAATCACTTTTGAGAATTTCAGAAGTGCTTTATCGCTAAATACCTCTCTGTTCCCTGGGGAAGAAAAGCCACGTATATACGAGAGCCTGGGGGGGAAACTTTCTGAGTAGTCCCATCTGTCACCTATTAGTTACAGAGGCTGTGTTTTGAGAGTGTAAGCATGCCACTGAACACAACATGATCTGAGTCATAGCCATCATTGGAACTGTGTTTAGCGATATATCATGTCAATTGACATTTTGTTTTCACAAAGTGGTGGGAAAAAGCTTCTTAGAATGGACAGGCCATTCAAGTTAGATTGAAAGATCTGGAGCTGAACATTTACACGGATGGACTATAGATCCAAATTAAAAGCTATCTCAGTGAGTTGGTCTTTAATTTCCGGAATCTAAACCCAAAACCAATAGCTCTTATTTTCTTCCTCCTCAGCCTGTAAGAATGAAAGAGAAAAGGTTAGGCATACAGCATTATAAACAGGTCACGCTGAATTCCAAGAAGGGCCATACCAGAATTAATCTGTGACTTTACACTTATTAAATCCAAGCATGAAACGTTTCTTGGTGCAATGGCCTGAACTCTTGAGTTGGAGTGCATGTAATATATTTGTCACAGTTAACATAAATGCATGATTAGACAACTGTTACAAATTAAGTTATGTAAAAAAATCAAGCAGCACAAAAAGAAAATAAACATTATAATTTATAACCATAAATCACCAGGTTTCAAAAATATCAGGAGGGACTGCTGAAATCACATCAGATGTTTTGAATACATGAAGCTGGACAAGGCTTGGTTAATAATTGAAAAAGTACTAACAAGGAGGAGAGAAGGAGATAAACCTGAAGAATTAAATAACTAAAAAACATAAAAAGAAAAAAAAAAGGGGGGGGGGAGCCTATTTTCATAGAACAATTTTTAAGTAAAAACTGCAGTTATTGCTATTTGACTCATTACAAAAGTCTGCCTGTTAACATAGTCAGAGATAACAACTCCTAACATATTTTCATGACCCAATATGTCTGCTGTCATTTCCACCCTGGAGACATGTATTACCAGCTTGCTTCAAGCAATGTGTTTTCAGCAGTCATTCAGTTCAGACGTTCAGTGCATTCAAGTCCAGCAAAATTTTGCAGATAAGTAACAATTCCTTAAAAAAAATAAAAATCTTTATTTAATTTGATATTTATCCTCTAAATAACCTTCTTCTGGGTGAGTCTGTTGGGCCCCCTTAACTGTATGGAGAGACCCTGCAGACAAGACAAACACAACTAAAAAATACGAAACAGCTCTTTCTCAGTTGACACACACAAGAGAGGTAGGATTCACATCATCTTGACACCCTGATAAGGCACTCAGATATCCTTTGCTGATGAGGCAAACATCAGTGAACTGGGTGAAAAGAGCCAGTGCCTGGAGCTCCCCAGGCCAGATCCTCAGTGCTGCCAAGCTGCCCTCTCCCATCAGGTCCATCCACAGGTCTTAGTGGTGACTTAGTGACACCAGGAAATCCTTAGATTAACCTCTCTGCTTTCTCTATTTAGACTTTACAGTTCTCATGTAGGTGTTTTCCCTCTTGGATCCTCACACAACTGATGATCCTGTCCCAACCACCCTCCCTCTGTCTGTAATCTTATCATCATTATCTCTCTACAGTCTTTTTTCTGCTTGTCTTCACATGCTCTCAGTGCTCTCACTTCTCTGAGACAGAGTTGTGCAGCTGGGTGGGATCAGAGCTGGATCCTTGTCTACTAGGGATCCCATCCAGAGCAGGCACCTATCCCCAGAACACAGCACACTTCTTAAAAGTGTCAGTGGTTGCATATCCAGATGTTTGCTTTGAGAAATCCTATCTGCAATTTTCTTCACTAGCTCAGGGGAAGACAAAAACTTGGGAGCAACATGAGAATCCCTTTGTAAGAGAATACAAACTGACAGAAACCAGGCTGGACTACACAATGTTCTTACTGAGAAAAGAAGATAATCCCAGTGCCTGAATTCAGGTTTTAGGAACTGCAAAATGAACACCCCAGAAAAAAAAAGAAAAAAAAAAAAAAGTTTTTGCATATACAATGTTATTATTTACTTTACCTGGCAACCAAGACTGTATTAAAATTGCAGATGAGCTGTCTGTTTTAGAGAGTTCAAATCTGTAGGAACAATACACAGTCAAAATGATTAGAGGTAGGAGTGGCTGTAGTTTCTTTCTACTGACTCATTTGACCCTCTCAACTTCCTGATTTTCTTTTTTTTGTTTGTTTTTTAATGCCCACACTATCCCTTTTTAATGCATTTTGTGTTCTGTTCTATAATAAGGCTCACAAGAAACTTAAATAATCCAAAAAGAGAGAAGAAAATCAATTACCTGCTAAATTTAAGATATAAGAGTAATGAACACAACAAGGCATACCAAAGTAAACCTAAATGTGTGAAGAGTCCAGTGAAACTAAAGTGCTTCTATGAATTGGTGACAAATTTCCAGAATCTCAGGATTTTATTTAGGCATCTTATTACCCTTGAAGTTAATGGGAAATGAGATCCTAAAAAGTGCCCGTCTCTAAATCTATAGAAGGAAAGCAGGCTGGGCATAAACAACAATCTAAAACAGGTGTCATGTAGAAAATGGGCCCACTATTCAGTATGATCCTAGGTGGCAGCTGCTATTTTTTGGGTAGTGATCCCCCTGCTGTTTCAGTATTAATGAGGAAGACTTGCATAAACACAGATTCAAAACCTACACACCAAAACCATCAAACTGAGTGCATGTGCAGACCACCTGTGAAATCACGACACAGTTTCCTTTCTCTGCCAGCGCTGCTGCCCTGAAATGTAGTTAGAAACCGATAGATACATTCACAAGTCAACATTCGGATGATTTCTGCCTCTAAGGAAGTAGGAAACATTGATAGTTCCATTTTCACATGACTTCCAGATTCTTAAGTGGAAGGCACAGCAAAGCCTTCTTGGACAAAACAACCTCAGAAAATTAATTTTCTTGGGCTGAATTGTCTCTTCCACCCCAGTGGAGACGTCTCAGAAAAAGTACCTTAAATGACACTGAGCAGTTCTGTTTAAGCAGCTCAGTTCCACCTGTATCTTTTTATCACTGATTTTCTGCAGGCAAGTATATTTTTCCACGGTTCAGAGGAAGGCAACTGCTTTAGTTTGGGCTCAAGATAGAAATTTCCAAAGCACTAAGACCTTCAACTGAGAAAAGGACAACAAACTCAGGACAGGACAAAAAGTTGTGCTCAATTTTATGAGAGAGAGACAGAAAAACTTTTTATGACCTTTTTCAAAAGCACAACGCTGTAGCTAAGCATTAAATAACAGTTCAATAGGTTTTCATCAATGCAGCAAATTAATTATCTGGGAAAAGTTATATAACCTCTAACAAACAAGGTCAGAGATCAAGATAATTTTATATATGATCTGTAAGACTCCCCCCTGCATGAAATAACTTCTTGGATAGAAAAAACTCATGATCTTTACAGTGCTGGACACAAATGACCTATTATTTTAGTATAAATTAAGATTCCTTCATGCAGAAAAGAATACGGAAATTCATTATATAATCTCATTGGTTATTCTACTTCTCTGCAACAGGCATATCCATAATTCTATCATGAACAACCAAACTGCATCTTCTTTTATTTCAGGAGCCAATTTAAAAGAGATTCTTTTTGTTATTTTGTTGAATCAAAATACCATGGGCCTATCCCCATCTGTTTCACTGTCTTGCCTTTTCTCTTTTTCCTGGAATGTGTAATTACCACCCTTTTAACAGAAGACATACCAGGGCACAGTTAATCAAACCCACTTGTTAAGATCTAGTTAGCAGACAAAGATCTGGATATAAATAGAGGGCTGAATATCATGTCCTTGCAACAGCAGGTGTGCATTTCAGTTACTAACCCATCACAGATACTGCATTAAATAGATCTTCACTGTTCTCATCAACCATAACTAAGTCAGCATCACATGGCAATTGTGAATGCACTTTATGTGAGGACTGCTGCTTACCTGGCTCTACATATTACATTTTCAGAGTGGATCTAGGAAAAATTCTGGCACAACTTTCTATTTCTTTGGAATGTCTCAGCTGAAGAGGTTTTATTTTCCTCTTGATGAGATTCTGCAGTTTCTGACACTAAGCAATAGACTTCCCAGGTGAAATAATCCCTCTCTTAAAACCAGCCAGACAGTTGCAATCAGGTTCAGTGTGGTCAGGATTTATTCTGCAGAGCCTGGGACTTCCCATTCAAATGTGTGCACAGTAATAGGTGTTGCTGCATATTCCAGAGCTGCAGGACCTAGAACAGGGGGTTTTTTCAGTCTTTCAGAAGGCCCTTGCCAGGTTTGGGGCATCTCTGCAGGCTGCATGGGTAATACTAGTTTAAGCTTAGAGCTGTGAGCCAACAGAAAAAAAATGTTCAGCTACACATTTCAGATGATGTCCTGATCGTCATTTTCCAACACCTCCCTCCCAACCCTGAGGTCCTGGCAAACCAGAGCTGTCCCTTGGCTTTACAGTTTGGCCACACTGGTAAAAGGGAACATATGAAAAATTCCCAAATAAGAAAGATTAGACCTCCCACCACTGCTCAAATTTTTGTGTTTACTTGAAGCATAAGGCCACGGGATTCAACATGAAGAACAGTTACAACGGAATTTTTATCCCATATCTGTAATGCATTTTCTATGCCTGTCATATCAAAACCAAATCCCATTTCAATTTGTTAGCTGTCCTAAAGTCTTTGAGGACCCCAGGTATAACCATCAATTTTTAAATTGTTCTTCAAGTTTCCTTGAATATTTTGAAATTTTTCTTGTGATGACATTTTCAAGACCAAATACAACTTCCCCCATCAACTCTTTATCAGATTCGCTATGTTGTTACAAACCTTTATATTCTCCCACTTGAATGCTTTTATTGAATCACATTGGCTTTGGTATTAGAGCCTTTCCAGTCCTATTTACTAATAATTTACTATTAATTTACTATTAAGGGGGAAGGACTGCATTCCCTTCCTCCACTGAACATCTTACAACAGTTTATATAGTTTAGATCCACTAAACAACTTATATAGCTTTATAATTCCCTCTTTTATGCAATTAGTGAGCAACACAAGCAGTGTCACACTCTACAAGGTGCTGGCCCAAAGAAAGTTTCAGTACTTTGCATAGAGCAGGACATCATATCCCTTGTCATTAAGGCAGCTGTGAGCTGGTACTTCCCCCAATAAGTGCTCCAGTGGTGCTGTTGGTAAACAGCTTAGGGTCAGTCCTTTTCCTTACTGTGCTGGGAATTAACATGTTCCTGAATGAAAAGTATTACATGCCTGCCCTGGGGAAAATATTAAAAAGTCTGGATCCTGGAAGGACTGAGGTTTGTAGTCTATATGGGGTGAAGGGTGAGGTGAGGGGTAATGTCCTGGTTCAGCTAGGATAGGGTTAAGTCTCCCCAGCAGTGGGGAGGGAGCTCTAGCCGGGTTATTCGATACCATGCTGACGTCAGGTCTGTCAGGTCCTGGCGCCCAAGATCGGTAAAGAGCAGGGAAAGACCAGAGATGGCCTTTGTGCGGTTTGGTCCCCTCTCTGCTGTATCCTTGTGGTATACCTCTTGTTCTGTTCATTATTGTTATTGTTATTGTTATCATTGTTGTTCGGTTTGTTGCTGTTACACTGTTGTATTAAAACTCTCCCTATCTCAACCTCAGGATTTGTATTTCACTCCCTGCCCCATCCGTTCAGAGGGTGGGGGAGGGGCAGCAGCAATGTGGTCTTGGACCCCGGCAGGGCCTAAACCACCACAGACTTTTTGGCGCCCAACTTGGGGCTCGAGAGGGTTGAGATAAGGACAAAAAGAAAAAGTGTGTTAGAGCAATCTGTTAGGTGTAATTTCTCTGTTTTTATTTGTATTGTTTGATAAGGAACATTTGCAGTGCTGGCCAATTTGCTTGCGTGGTGGGGCTGGATTAATCCTTATATCCACTGTGTGTTCCCAGTGCTGGTGTTTGTTGTCAGTGGAAAATGTATCAAGGGTCTTGTTTTGCTGTACTGGCTACTGACTGCTTATAATGTGTTTGTATCACTGCTTGTGGGGGTGAACCGATACCTGTTTGCTGCCTGGGCTTTTGTTAGGGGCCTCACCCCCTCTATGGGTAAGCCAGGGGAAGAGATCCTCTCTGTTTTTGAGAGTTTTAACTATCCCTGGAGCATCCTGGCCAGGGTGTTTGCAGCACAATGCTTTCTGAATATCTGCCAGATCTTGTTTTGGGCCATGAAACATTTCTCCAATAATAGCACCACCCAGAAACCTGCCCTGAGGGCAGATAGTTATAAATGGCAAGGTGTGTGGGAAGAGATGGGCAAGTGCCTGGGTCAGTGGTCACCCCCAGCGTTTCGGAATTTCACTCCTGAACAAATGCAGAGTCCTGATAAACTTATGGAGTGTTTGGAAAAGGTGTGTTGCCAATCTGACAAACCCCGGGAGACACAACTCGCTGCAATGTGCTGGGGACTTTCCCATGCCTATCGTGTCATCTTTAATGCTACTCACTGCCCTCAAGGGGGAGAAAGAGCTGCAGGATCTGAAAGTGAATTTACTGGTACAGCAACTGGGCCAGGGGGACAGGCAGTGCCAGTACCAGTCGCCTCCACCAGCACAGCAGCTGGGCCAGAGAGACAAGCAGTGCCCCCATCAGTCGCCCCGATACAGAAAACCAAATACACCAAAAAGTCAGCTCGCATAGTAGGGGATGGAGATGAGCCAGGCCCAGCACGAGAACAGGGGAAAGAGCTGGAGGTAACCATCCGATCTTATCCCTGAGTGAGTTGTGAGATATGCAGAAGGATTTCAGCCGCCTTCCAGGTGAGCAAATTTGCACCTGGCTGCTGGGATAGTGGAGCTGCTGGTTTGGAATTGAAGGGGAGAGAGGCCGAGCAGCTGGGATCTTTGTCCAGGGAGGCTGTCATTGACAAGGCAATAGGGAGACAGACTCAAACCTTCAGCCTTTGGAGGCGACTCGTGCTCAGTGTAAGGGAGAGGTACCCCTGCAAGGATGATGTCCTATGTCAGGCAAGTGGACCAACATGGAGTAAGGCATTCAGAACCTCAGGGAATTGGCTGTGTTTGATATGGTTTATGGTGAGCTGAATGATGAGCGGTCACCCATGGATCCAGGTCAGGCCCCTTGCACACAGTTGATGTGGCAGAAGTTCCTGAAAAGTGCACCAGGAGCACATTCCAAAGCATTAGCAGTAGCGTCCTGGTGGCGAGACACCCAGACTCAAACAGTGGATGAAGTGGCTGGCCAGCTCCGGCAATATGAGGGAAATCTCCCTTCCTCTCAACATGCCTGGGTTTCAGCTGTAAGGGAACTGTCTCAGAAGGTCCAGAAAGTAGAAGAGGACATGTCCTACATTCCACCTGCATGGGCCGATGTCTCAGCTATTAGAAGCAGGCGCTTCCCCACCCAAGAGAAAGGCAGTGGAAGGCACACACCACGGGGCATCCTGTGGTTCTTCCTCTGTGACCATGGAGAAGCCATGAGGAGGTGGGATGGACAGCCCACTTCCGCCCTACCTGCATGAGTACAGCAGCTGAAAGGGAAGAACACCATGAAAGGGGAGTCTTCCAAGAGAGACGCAGCTCCAGTGTCCAGTCAGAAATCCCCCAGACAGAATAGAATGGCCAACGTTATGCCTGACCCTTTTGAGGGGACCTGTGAGTCATTCTTGCAAGAGTCACTCTTACAACAAGTGAGTGATGGTGAGCAGGATTAGAGGGGCCCTGCCTTCAGCCAGGTGGAGGAAAGGGATAATCGGATTTATTGGACGGTGTGGATCCGGTGGCCTGGCACATCAGACCCACAAGAATATAAGGCCCTGGTAGATACTGGCGCACAGTGCACCCTGATGCCATCAAGCTACAGTGGGGTTGAACCCATCTGTATCTCCGGAGTGACAGGGGGATCCCAAGAGTTGACCATATTAGAACCTGAAGTGAGCCTAACTGGGAAGGACTGGCATAAGCACCCCATTGTGACTGGCCCAGATGCCCCGTGCATCCTAGGTATAGATTACCTCAGGAGAGGGTACTTTTAAGACCCAAAAGGGTACCAGTGGGCCTTTGGTATAGCTGCCCTGGAGGAGGTTGAGCAATTGTCCACCTTACCCGGCCTCTCAGAGGACCCCTCGGTGGTGGGGTTGCTTAAGGTTGAAGAGCAGCAAGTGCCAACTGCTACCAAGACGGTGCACCGGTGGCAGTACTGCACTAACCGAGATTCCCTGGTCCCCATTCATCAGCTGATCTACTAGAAAGCCAGAAGGTGATTAGCAAAACTCATTCACCCTTCAACAGCCCTATATGGCCAGTGAGAAAACCTAATGGTGAATGGAGACTGACCGTGGACTACCGTGGCCTGAATGAAGTTACGCCAGCGATAAGTGCTGCAGTGCCGGACATGCTAGAGCTCCAGTATGAGCTGGAGTCGAAGGCAGCCAAGTGGTACACCATGACTGACATTGCTAACACGTTCTTCCCCATCCCAATAGCACCAGAGTGCAGGTCACAGTTTGCGTTCACTTGGAAGGGTATCCAGTACACCTGGAATCGATTGCCCCAGGGGTGGAAACACAGCTCCACCATTTGCCATAGACTGGTCCATACTGCACTGGAGAAAGGTGGGGCTCCTGAACACCTGCAGTTCATTGACGATATCATTGTATGGGGGAACACAGCTGAGGAAGTCTTTGAAAAAGGAAAGAAGATAATTGAAATCCTACTGAAGGCCAGTTTTGTCATCAAGTGACAGAAAGTTAAGGGGCCTGGAAGGGAGATTCAATTCCTATGAATAAAATGGCAAGATGGGCGTCGCCACATCCCAATGGAGGTGATAAACAAGGTAACAGCCATGGCCCCACCAACCACCAAAAAAGAGACTCAGTCTTTCCTGAACGCTGTGGGGTTCTGGAGGATGCACATCCCAAACTACAGCCTGATTGTGAGCCCTCTCTACCACGTAACCCGCAAGAAGAACGATTTTGAATGAGGCCCTGAGCAACAACAAGCTTTTGAACAAATTAAGTGGGAGATTGCCCAGGCAGTAGCCCTTGGGCCAGTCCGGGCAGGGCAGGAGGTTAAGAACATGCTCTACACCGCAGACGGGGAGAATGGCCCTTCCTGGAGCCTTTGGCAGAGAGAGCACATGGGGAATCCCGAGGCCGACCTCTAGGCTTTTAGAGCTGGGGATACAAAGGCTCTGAAGCTAACTATACACTGACTGAGAAGGAGATACTGGCAACGTACAAAGGAGTTCAAGCTGCCTTAGAAGTGGTCGGCACTGAGACACAGCTCCTCCTGGCACCCCGACTGCCGGTGCTGGGATGGATGCTCAAAGGAAAGGCTTCCTCTACACATCATGCAACAGATGTCACGTGGAGAAAGTGGGTTGTGTTGATAACACAACAGGTTCGAATAGGGAACCCCAACCACCCAGGAATAATGGAGGTGATCACAAACTGACCAGAGAGCAAAGATTCTGGGATGTCACCAGAACAAGAGGTGAAATGTGCTGAGGAGGCCCCACCATATAACGAGCTGCCAGATGATGAGAAACGATATGCCCTGTTCACTGATGGGTCTTGTCGCATTGTGGGAAAACATCGACGATGGAAGGCTGCGGTGTGGAATTCCACACGACGAGTCACTGAAGCTGCTGAGGGACAAGGTGAATTGAGCCAGTTCGCAGAGGTGAAAGCCACCCAACTGGCTTTGGATATTGCTGAGCGAGAAAAGTGGCCGAGGCTCTATCTCTACACTGACTCGTGGGTGGTGGCAAGTGCCCTGTGGGAGTGGTTGCAGCAATGGAAACAGAGCAACTGGTAACGCAAGGGTAAACCCATCTGGGCCGCTGAAGTATGGCAGGATATTGCAGCCTGGGTGTAGAACCTCATTGTGAAGGTGCGCCATGTGGACGCCCATATACCCAAGAGTCGGGCCACTGATGAACATCAACACAACTAGCAGGCGGACCAGGCTGCTAAGATCAGAGTAGCTCAGTTGGACTTCACTTCACAAAGGTGAACTGTTCATAGCCTGGTGGTCCCATGGGACCTCGGGCCACCAAGGCAGAGATGCAACATACAGGTGAGCTCGACATTGAGGGGCGGATCTCACCATTGACACCATCGCAGAGATCATCCACAGATGTGAGACATGTGCTGAAATCAAACAAGCCAAGCACGTGAAGGCCCAGCAGAATGGAGATCGATGGCTGAAATATAAATATGGAGAGGCCTGGCAGATTGACTACATCACACTGCCACAGACTTGCCAAGGCAAGCGCCACGTGCTCACAATGGTGGAAGCAACCACTGGATGGCTCGAAACGTATCCAGTGTCCCATGCCACCGCCCGGAACACCATCCTGGGCCTTGAAAACCAAGTCCTGTGGTGACACAGCACCCTAGAAAGGATTGAGTCAGACCATGGGACTCACTTCCGAAACAACCTCATAGATGCCTGGGCAGAAGAACACGGCATTGAGTGGGTCTACTACATCCCCTACCACGCACCAGCCTCTGGGGAAATCGAGCGCTACAATGGACTGTTAAAAACTACATTGAGAGCAATGGGGGGTGGAACCTTCAAACACTGGGACACACACCTGACAAAGGCCACCTGGTTAGTCAACACAAGAGGATCTGTTAATCGAGCTGGCCCGGCTCAGTCAAAACTTCCACGTGCTGTAGATGGGAATAAAGTCCCTGTGGTGCGCATGAGGGACCTGCTGGGAAAAATGGTCTGGGTTAGTCCTGCGCCGGGCAAAGGCAAACCCATCCACGGGATTGCTTTTCTCAAGGACCTGGGTGCACCTGGTGGGTGATGCAGGAGGATGGAGAGGTCCGATGCGTACCACAAGGGGACTTGATTTTGGGTGAGAACATGTCATGAATTATATTGTGGTTTTGTTAGTTGTTTTTTTTTTTGTTATTGTTAATTGCTAAATGGCAGCTGGGCATGACACAGATGGTATAGAACAAAGGGGTGGATTATGTCTGGTTTAGCTAGGATAGGGTTAAATTTCCCCAGCAGTGGGGAGGGACCTCTAGCCGGGTTATTCGATACGTCAGGTCTGGGCACCAAAGCGCGGGAAGATAGGTAGACAGCTTTTTGTTGGGTTCGGTCCCCTCACTGCTGTATCTGTACAGTACATCTCTTGTTCTGTTCATTGTTATTACTGTTATTGTTCTTGTTCTTGTTGTTGTTCAGTTTGTTGTTGTTACACTGTTGTATTAAAACTCCCCTTATCTCAACCCCGGGGTTTGTATTTCACTCCCTGCCCTGCCTGGTCCGAGGCAGGGGGAGGGGCAGTGGCAATGTGGTCTCGAGTCCCGGCAGGGCCTAAACCAGCACAGGTAAGATCTAAAAAAGCAATTCAGTTAACTCATGTAAGCGGCTAATTCATCTTAGCACTGTTTGTAAGCGGTCTGCTTGTGGGTGTTTGATTTTACCTGTATTTTTGTGCAGGGATATTTGTTAATCTCAGTGGATATACAGATAACCAAATATTTAGACTCCTGTGAGCCCGAGCTCTTCTAAATTAATAAAGTGCCATTTTGAATAAAATCCTTTCTTTAAAACATTCTAAAATATCTCTCTCTTTCCAAGAAATCTCTCAGGGAAACACCATACTGTGATAGTTATGGAATTTCTTCAATCACTGACTGAAATAATTTTGTCATCTGTATTCTCTAGTGGTCACTGCCATGTGGAAAGGATGTGCTTCTGTTGACATATTCCTTCACATCAAGCACAACAAATGGTAAGTTCTCTTTTGTCCATGATACGTGTTTTGTTGTCGCTGTTGTTTTTGAGGGGTAAGGAGAGTTTTTGAGGGGCCCGGGGGCTAAAATCGTTTTTAAGTTACTCACAGGTCACTGGCCATTTCCAGAATGCCAGCAGGCACTGCGTGGTGCTCTTCCAAGTCTGATGCTCTTCCAAGCCTGACGCCTCTGCTCTCAACTCCTGTCTGAATGAGCTGTCCTGCAAGGTGGCAACTCCATGACACAGTGCATGCTGCTTCTCATCTGCGTTGGTGCACTTGATCCAGCCCTGCCTAGTCCAGCAGCCCTCTGGCACTTGACCTGCCTCTGTTCTGCTGTGCCATGCAATGTGGAGCACCACAGGATGGGATCTCTGTTGACACCAAAAAACAGTACTGCTGATGGCAAATGTGCACCAGCTTATGGGCTAGACCAGTCCTGTTTCTCCAATCTGAGCTGTAATACCTTTTGAACAGAAGCAAGTGGCACACATTTTTTGCCTGGCAAGCAGAGGCTATTATCTGGTCCTTTCCATTCACCTAAAGCAAAAAGTACATGTAATATAAATTCTAGGTATTAAATTATGGTTATAATTTTTGAGTTGTCCAGTATGTTGAAATGCAACACTTTTATGCAGTAAATAATAATTATGTAATAAAGCAAGGTGGAGAATAGCTGTAACAACATGCAAATATGTACCCATGGCAGTGAAAAGGAAACTATTAAGATAGCTCCTGAAAGCAAACACTTTGAAGGTACTGGAAGTTGGGAGAAATTATTTGGAGGTTGGTAACAAGTAAGTGTATGAGGACCATTTGACTTTAAAGCACTGTGAGAGCTAACTCACCCATTTTGTGCTCAAGAGACTTTATAATGAGACATTGCAATCTGCTTTATATGGCTCCATGTTTCTAAAGATCGCATCCAACGGCAATCAGATGACGGTGAATACAATTAAAATAGTGTGTGTATATATATATATATACATATAGTATAGTGTACACTATATGTATAGTATAGTGTATATATATACTATATTATAGTGTACATACAGTGTATATGTGTACCACAGGTACACTAATATACACTATATATTATTGTATACTATTGTATATTTATACTATATATATTGATATATCTCTCACATCTCTGACTCAGAAACTTAATTCAGGATTCATATCTTACTACCCTAGAAACTATCCTGAAACAAAACCACAAAGAGTAACCTGTGGTTTTGTGAGCACTCACAGAGAAACAGCAGAGAGAAAATAAGATAATCTACCCTTCTCTTATGATGGGTCCATTAAATAAAGGAATCATAAGATGCAAAATCAGAAGCTACTGATCACAAAGGCAGCAACCTAGTGAAGATTGTGTCCATTCACTAGATCTTCCCTAAACTGCTCCAACAGTGTCTCAGTTAATATCTTCACAGCTAATCAGGGCAAAGTGACACACAACCTTTGAAAAACTATCGCTGTCAAGTGCAGCAGCTGTTAAAAAGCACAGAAAAGGTCAGAAAGCCAAAAGTTGCCTTAACCTAGCAGAGGCCACTGGCTTTTGTCCTGCCTTATCTGCAGTTACGATCTGTGAGACGCTGTCCTGCATCAGAGTGCAAAGCCCATTGTCAGGGTGGGTGTCAGTGGGTGTCAGTGCCAAACTGGAGCACAGCGATTGCAAAGTCCTCTCGCCCAAGAGCAGCAGTGCACCATTCCCTCCTGGAGAAACACAGTGAGTTTCAGACTTTGGCAGCATGAACATCTGCACTACTTTTACCCACTGTGGGCAAACCACTGCTGCTCACTTCATCTGCCTTGATTTCCGGAAACAGACTCTACAACTCGGAGACAGTTATACAGCAGGTATGTTTACTCCGGCGCCCGGGTGCAAGGGGATTTCTCCACAAAGCTTGCACTCCCCAGCACATTTTACCAGAAACTTATAGAGTGTGGATGTACATATTCATTGGATTACATAATACAAACATACATACGCATGAGTAAGGCTGGGTTAGTTCTAGAAGCTGGTGTCAGCAGTTTATGTTCTCTTTGTGCCTGTGCATTGCCTCCTGGGGGGCGTCTTCGGGGGTCTTTGGGAGGCAGGCTCGTAGTCTTTCTCACCTTGTACTTTTCCTCAGAGCATGCGCAGATCCTCTTAGCCAATTTCTTGAACAAGAGCGGTTCCAGCCAGTTCACTCAGTCTATCTTATCTAAAAGCACCAGTATATTAGTTTCTACCATCCATATATAGCTATCTATTCACTACAAAGACTAATCTAGTTAGAACCCATTTGCTTTCCAAGGACAAGAAACATATTTTTGTCGAACATAGTAATTCTTGGTAAGTTTCCACAGAAAACTGCTTTGCTTTGATGAACACAGTAGTCCTTGGTAAGCTTCCACAGAACAGTCAGGGCAAGCAGAATTAAGCAATATTCAGAAATCGTTATAAGTTGCTATAAGTAAATAAGTTGCAAAGCAGGTGATCATTTCCTTGTATCAGACTGAACCCTTTTGCTCATTCCTTCACCAACTCTGACTTTCTGGCTAGAGCAAACGGTACTGATTTCAACCCACAAAGCTCTAAATAAAATTTGTGCTTTACTGATTTTCCATTTGCTCCTCCCTTTAGCACTGCAGCTTTCCTGTATACAGAAGACAGGCAAGTGCACCTCCTCAGAAGAAGTTCTACATTATAATCTTGCATGTGAGTCTCATTCCCTGTATAGTTTTAAATAATCTAATATTGTTGATGGACTCAGTGTAACTGATAATAAGTATAGGCCCTAGGTCCAATTCAAAGAGAAAGTGATTAATCTTTGGCAAAGAGCCAGGAATGCCAGTTCCCAGATGCTGTTTATAGTTAGTTGTAGTGGCTTCATACATGAAGCTGAGGACTGATTTTTGAAACTGCAGTGGCCAAGTAGTAACTTGAAGAGACAGACTCTACGTGTTGTAGAGATGGCATTTTCAGTGGCATTTCCTGCACACCATCGAATACTTCCTTTTGAAAACAGGTGCAAAGAAAAAGGATTCCCTTTTTTATGGATGTAAAACATTGAAGCATCAATGCTGAGGACAGGACTAAAGCACATACTTAAATCCCATCACTGAGATGCTGTTCTGTATAAGAATGCACAAGCTTTATTTAAGCCACAGCCCAATTCCTCCCTATTTGCATGCAGCTTCTTACATGCAAACACATTCATTATATCCTTCATCTGAAGCAGGTTAGACTTGGACTTCAAGTGAACACTACCTCTCTTTATCAAGGCACCGACAGCATAACAAATCTGTTGGTTAAAAGAGTTTGTAAAAAATATCAATAAATTTCATTGCATTGTATTGTCAAAACTTTAATGCAATTTTATGTATTTTGTCTGGGTTTCCCTGCATTAGCAATTCATTCTGGATCAGGAGTTTACTCCTAAAATATGTTTTTGACCATACTGAATTACGGTTTTGACCATACTAATTCACCTTATGTAGTGGATCACGCAAACTGGACACCTTTTGCAGGAGACTAAAGCTGAAGCTGTGCCACAAGAGCAGTCAGCTGAAGGAGCCACATAAGAATCAGTTAAGAATAACTACACTGAAAAATAACTAAGATGGATATCTTCAGAAACAAGAGTTCCATTGTACAGATTAATTTCTTTGGAAACACGTACCTTGTAAATGCAGTCTCCAGTTTACCTGCGTCTCCTGTTGGAGTGCCTCTCCAAATTTCCTGGAATAATCAAGCCATATCTGACCAGCATTGTGGCAGGTAGATCTCAGCAAAGTCAAGCCATTGGAATAAACTGAACTGGTAGCTGTGCCTATATTTAATTGTATGACTTCCTGAGGATGACATCTGAAGCCTCTATCAAAAGTGAAATAAACTCCTGAATTCCATCACATTACCTGGAACAGCAGATAGTCCTTAACATACGTTAAGAGTTTTCTGGCAATTTACATCCTATTTATCCCAGCTAAATAAAAGTACTTAGTAAGGATTTTCATTATATTCTACTGGAGTATTTGAACACTTGTCTTCAGAAAGTTCATTAATTTACACCTTTAATGGGTGAAATTGTGTAGCTGGATTCACATCACAACTACACTTTAGCTTAAAAATATGCATTTGCATGCAAAATGGGCACTTGCTCTGGCCCCTTGAGGCCAGGGACCCCTGATGACACCCACTGGACTGATCATCCCTTAAAGCATTTGGACAACTTGTCAATTATTTTTCCGTAACAGTAGTTCTGGGGGATGTTTGCATCTGGAAACTTGACTGCTGGAAACTTTCATTGAGCAATAGTAAGGGACGTGTTACTTTAAGTTAGTTTGGTTACAAGCTAAATTTACGCTTTACTAATCTGGTTCATATCTGCCCTGCTTAATTAATCACTAATGCAAAGACAGATGCTTACTATAGTTGTCTTAACTCCAGTTACAGGTTTTATCTGCTACGGCAGTAATTATAGGTCTTTGGAAAAAGCAAGGAGGGAAACAATAATTATACAGATGGAGAAGGAATACTTCCCAGCTGAAATTCAGATTTATTTTCCCATATCACCTAGCTTAGGAGCCTATCAATAAACCATGTAATACATATTTTACTTCTCTGTAGAACTGAGCTTGGCTTTAAACATTAGCCATCTTTCAGACTGTCTGATGCTTTCTTTCAGCTCACCTCATCTTTCATCTGAATGCCACAGTATAACCTGAAGACAGTTTCTTGGGGTAACTCCACTTTGAAAAAGACACCTCCTTTTGTTTTATTTTGGTGGTGTCCCTGATTAATCTTAACTGGGCTTTAGGGATCAAAATGTGCAAATCTGCATCTCTAGTGTGTCTGTAAGATGTGTGGAAGACAAAGGTTGCTTTTTAATGAAAAAAGAGATTGCTTAGCAGATCCCCCCACTGATTCTTCAGTGATAGAGCACAGTTTTCCCAGACTACCTGTTGTTAGCAGACCTAGGCAGGAAATTTCTTGACCTCTCTGAGCCATGCCTTACTCAGGTGCATTGTAAGCACTAGAAGAGTGATTACAGAGCACCAGAAAGGCAATGCCAAGTCTTCATGCACCTCTCCTGAGAGAAGATAGCATAGTATGTGGCTCCTGAATTTTTCAATCAGGTACCTTTGCTCATCTTCACTTTATGAGTTGTCAGCAACCACACATACCACTTACGCAGTGTTTTACCATCTGTCTTTTGCAACTTCCACCCTGCTTTTTTGGGAAACACATTGGTTGTTGACAAGGATTCTGTCTTTTCCAGCTTCCATCTCCCTCCTGCCAAGCACACTTTTCTAATTAAACAATGTTGGGCAGTGTAGACAAGCAAACAATTATCCACACAATTTTGGTGCAAGCAAGTTTAAGACCACATCCACAGTGGAGAGAAAGTCAGATTTAATCACCACTACTAAACTGTGTGATGTGTGGGTTTGAAAATTGGTTTTGACCAGAAAAACATATGATTTTATTCTGTGGTTGGCTTTCCTGGGCCAGGGCTTGAGCCTAGCTCAAGCTTTAATAAAACATGCAGCTTTTGTGATAAAATGGAGAGCCATCTCCCTACTTCTGAACCTTCATCCCTGCTGTGAGCTTTCCTCACAGATGAAAACTGCATCACCCATTATTTTGAGACTTCACTGCATTGAAGACACAGCCTCAGAGATAGCCTTAGCTGTCCTTGGGGACTGAATACAATTAACAAGGAGGATGTGTGACTTCCCAAAGACTCAGCAGCAAATAGGTTAAGGAAAATAAGTTTGACCTTCCAGCTCTTGAGGTTGTTTTGTATTCTGTTGTTTCTGATGCTTGCATGTGTATCATTCTCACCTGGCCTTACCAGTTCACCCAGCAGCTGGCCATTGCAATCCACTTGAATAAACTTTTAGCTACAGCAGTGTTCCTGGGATTTTGAATAATAGTTAATTCCCATGGCAAAAAGTGAATCAAGGAAAAATTTCCCCACGGCAATTTAAGAAGCAGTCCTGCATGTAAGTGAAGTCATACCCAATGTTAATGGAACAGCATTTGAAACAAAAGGAGGAACAAAATGCCTTGGGCCATTTTATCATTTGAGGTACACAGGTGTAAATATGAAAGGTCTCTGATGTAGATTAATAGGCATTACAGGTATGTAAATGACCTCTGAATTTGGCACACTATAGAACCTACTTGTTCTTAGATAAATATCTTAAAGTGTGACTTTACAACACAGAAAAAAAGGTTTTTAATTCCGTACAAAAACTCTATGTCCTTTTAAAATAAAGTTAATTAGAAGACAAACCTTGTAAATACTTTAAAATGAATATTAAAGGTCAGAGTTTACTTACTTGAAAAGATTCTTGCTTCAAGTTTCACTACAGATAAGAAATACTATCAGAAATAAAAAAAAATAAATAAATAACTAAAGCACCAGACTGTCTTCTCATTTTTTCCTAGGCTTCACTGGTGCAATCCTACAGCTCTGCAGGAGTGGTAGTTTGGTTTATCTAGGCACATGTGTCTTTCGTTACTTCCCTCTTGCAGTAACTGCAGGTCCTTCACAAAGAATAGCATCCAACAGCATATACTTTTAAAAACAGCTGTCTAGAATTGTACGTGGGCAACTCAACTAAATTTTACTACCTGTAATAAGCTAAATGCATGCTGTCTTTTGCCCAAGTATATGTGTTGTACTCCTTTGACTTTACCTAGGAATCTTGCCAGCTCAGGGCACAAGTGGACTTCTGGGCACAACTCCTCTAAACTGAAATGAAAAAGATCCTCAGTGCATTGACAGTGGGTCACCAAAACAAGGACTCTTCCCCAAAAACAGTTATTCAAGTACGTAACTCTTAGTCTGCAAGGCACCATCCTCCCATTCCATGAGGAAAAAACCAAAACACCACAGAAAGGTTTCTGTGATTCTACCATAACCTACCTAAAAGTAGATACACAGATACACTCATAGGTTTTACATGTCTCTCGCCCTATTCACTTTCCAGCTGCAAGTTAATGGGTGTGAGAACAATGTCAATATATGCCACTATAAGAACAATCTTTTATGTAACCCAGATTAAAATTTAACTGGCCTGTTTCACTATTCAGTATGTGCAGCCTTTTCAACAGGATCTGATAAAGATCAGTTTTGCTGGAACTTGTTTTCAAAGAACTTACCAAAACAGCTTCCCTGCCATTGGCACTTGGAGCTAAACAAATCACAAAACAAACTCTGTAAAATCTGCTGCATTTGAGAATGAAGTACAGTAGTAGTCTGGACATGCTTAGTATAGTTTTATACATGCAATAATTAAATAAGGCCAAAAAGGGGCTGGAAGGATTTGTGGTACAATGTCAGTCACTAATCTTGCTTTAGCTGCAGTATAATGCTAGTTCACTTTCCAGTCCTGTAGGTAATCACTTTGCTGGCCTGCCAACTGCAAATAGCTGTCAACTAGTAAAGGATGCCTGAAGCAGCCTGGAAGTGTGATTGACAAACCTTACTCAGCTCTATGTTCACATAATTGACTGTTATCACCAAGAAAGTTCAGCCCTCCAAGCTGCAGCTGAGGGACTGGTGTGGGAGGGAAAAGGAGAGCTGCAAAATCTTCATTTAAATTGTGGAAACAGATGATCAATGTTCAGTGCTGTTAAATCTCTCACCTTGTTTAAATATATGTCCCTCATATGCTGACAGGAAAAGGTGAATTTCTATAGAAAGTCAGTAGGCAATGATATTCTGGATGTACTGTAAGTGTAAGCAAGCCTCAAAGGTAGACCATGTATCTCTTGATACCAGGCTGTCATTTCTGGAAGAAACAGCTTACTGGCTGAAGGAGCTGACACATGCATCAGCCCAGTCTGCTGGGAGTTCCTGCAAGCTTCTATCAACAGCAGGCAAGACTGTGGTCCATGAAGTCCCTGTACCTAAGATGAAGCATGCCTATAGCAAAGAAGATGCAGTACAGTTGCATATTTTGATATCAGTCTGTTTAAAGTACTTTAGAAGCAAGCCACAAGAGCCAGATACCCTGAGTTGACTATGAATCTGTTGTTCAAGATCAGCATTTAGGATACATTACTCTAGGAGTTCAAGATCTTCAAACTTCAAGTTTTAGATCCTTACCAAAAACTCTTGAGACATGTTATCAAAGCAGGATGTGGCAACTGGGTATACAAACATTGTTAATAAATAATAGAATTTGTCATCACCTACACAGTATTTTGAAACCAAAGCCAGGAATGCAGTTTTCAGAGATTACCAATTACTCTGCACAGCACCATACATACCTGTGTATATTCCTCAAGGCTGCCAGAAAAACTGTTTATGGATGTGCAGATCAAAAGCACTTATATGAATTAAGTATATGGCTTGCAAGAGGAGTGCAAAACCTATGAAAATGCACAGCACAAGCAGGCAGTAACCCACGCCTTTCTCCTAAGACTTTTTTGCATTTCCTAAGACCTTAGAAAAAACTTCACATGGGGCTTCTTGAAAGGCTACCAGTAAGAAAGTAGAAGGTGTTCCCTTATTGCTTTTTATAGCAGAGATTAAAAACATCAGTTCTTGGCTTCTCACAGAGATGATCAGTTTCTTCATTACCTTAAACTCTTCTTGGAAAGCTAAAAATGCTAAATAATTTTGCAAGTGATAGACTAAACTTCCAAAAAGTGACAGGTACACACGACTTTTACCCCCTCTGCAAATGCATTGTTAAGGATATGTTTTTGGAGGCATAATTTTGTAAAGCATATATATCTGTGGATATTTTTACAGGTGTATTTTTACTTCAATTTTAAAGTGTTCATTTTGTGATGGCCAGTATTTGGATTTAATACACATTGTGTTGAAACTTGTGGCTTTCAAAAAAGATCAAAAGTAATAAAAAGAGGGCTGGAGTAGGGTAACTGTTCATTCTACATCTATGGGTTTTTTTGCTTGGGACATCAGTGAACACCAGAAGTTAAAATAACTTTTTCCTGATTGAACAATTTCCTTTAGGCTGCTGATCAGAGATGAACAACAACCACAGACTCCAGTGGTTGTTAGTTTTGGAGCACTGGAGTTCCTTGAAATCTTTGCTACCTATGCTGTTTGAGACTTATCTTGATTCTCTAGTGCTATCTAGCGGCTAGTACTGAAAATGATTAATGTGTAGAAATGCAGCTACACAAAAGTCAGCATCTATGGACAAATCTAAGTCTCTCTTCCATGGCTAACGGGACTTCAAGGTGTGCATATGGGGCTGGGTACGACAGAGAAATAGCCTCTCCCACAAAGCTTCAGCACCCCCCAAGCTCCCAGGCTAAGTGCTCAAGCTGAAACCAGCAGCTGACTGCATAAACACTTTTTTTCTGTCTTGAAATAACAAAGAAACACTCATGCAGGCAGCACTATCTCAATTGCTGGTGGTCACCTTCAGGCCTATTTGTGCCTAAATGAGTGAGCACTTCCCCTCTCCTGTTCCCATTCACTTCTGAACTGGAAGTTGATGTGAACTGCTGGATGATGTGACAGTTGGAGGCCGACTAGGGCACAGCGATCATGAAATAATAGAGTTCTCTATTCTTAGAGAGGCCGGGAGAGGGGGCAGCAAAAATGACATCCTGGACTTCCAAAGGGATGACTTTGACTTGTTTAGGCAACAGTTCGACAGGATCCCTTGGGAGACGGTTCTGAAGGGTGTAGGGGTCGAGGAAGGCTGGACACTCTATAAGAAGAAAGTCTTAATGGCTCAGGAGCAGGCGGTCCCCAGGCACTGTAAGAGAAGCCGGTGGCAGAGAAGACCACCCTGGCTAAACAGGGAGCTTTGGCTGCAACTCAGGGAGAAAAGGAGAGTTTACAGCCTTTGGAAGAAGGGGCTAGCCACTCACAGTGATTACAAAGATGCTGTGAGCCTATGCAGGGCGGATATCAGGAGGTCTAAGGCCCAGCTGGAAATTAATCTGGCTTCAGCTATCAAGGACAACAAGAAATGTTTCTATAAGTATGTCAGTAGCAAAAGAAAGACCAGGGAGAGCCTCCATCCCCTGATAGATGCAGGAGGAAACATGGCAACGAGTGATGAGGAAAAGGCTGAGGTGCTTAATGCCTTCTTTGCCTCAGTCTTTAATAACAAGACTAGTTGTATTGAGGGAATCCAGCCTCCTCAGCCAGAGGACAGAGACTGGGAGAACGACCCCACCACAATCCAGGAGGAGACAGTCAGTGATCTACTGCATCACATAGACATACACAAGTCTATGGGACCTGATGGGATACACCCGAGGGCGCTGAAGGAGATGGCTGGGGTGCTCGCCAAGCCACTTTCCAGCATTTACCAGCAGTCCTCGCTGACTGGGGAGGTCCTGACAGATTGGAAATTGGCCAATGTGACACCCATCTATAAGAAGGGTTGGAAGGATGATCCGGGAAATTACAGGCCTGTCAGCTTGACTTCCATGCCCGGGAAGCTGATGGAGCAGCTCATCCTGAGTACCATCATACAACACGTGCGGGACAACCAGATGATCAGGCCCAGCCAGCATGGGTTTATGAAAGGCAGGTCCTGCTTGACAAACCTGATCTCCTTCTACGACAGGGCGACCTGCTTATTGGATGAGGGAAAGGCTGTGGATGTTGTCTACCTTGACTTTGGTAAGGCCTTTGACACCGTTTCCAAAAGCATTCTCCTGGCAAAACTGGCTGCTTGTGGCTTGGATGGGCACACGCTTTGCTGGGTAAAAAACTGGCTGGATGGCCGGGCCCAAAGAATTCATCAAATCCACTTGGTGGCCAGTCACGAGTGGTGTCCCCCAGGGCTCGGTTTTGGGGCCACTCCTGTTCAACATCTTTATTGATGATCTAGACGAGGGGATCGAGTGCACTCTCAGTAAGTTTGCAGATGACACCCAGTTGGGTTGGGAGTGTTGATCTGCTCAAGGGTAGGGAGGCTCTGCAGAGAGATCTGGACAGGCTGGAGCGATGGGCTAAGGCCAACTGTAGGAACTTCAACAAGGCCAAATGCCGGGTGCTGCACTTGGGCCACAACAACCCCCAGCAGCGCTACAGGCTTGGGGAGGAGTGGCTGGAGAGCTGCCAGTCAGAGAGGGACCTGGGGGTGCTGATTGACAGCCGGCTGAACATGAACCAGCAGTGTGCCCAGGTGGCCAAGAAGGCCAATGGTATCCTGGCTTGTATCAGAAATAGCATGGCCAGCAGGGACAGGGAAGTGATCTTGCCCCTGTACTCGGCACTGGTGAGGTCACACCTCGATTCCTGTGTTCAGTTTTGGGCCCCTCACTACAAAAAGGACATTGAATTACTCGAGCGTGTCCAGAGAAGGGCAACGAAGCTGGTGCAGGGTCTGGAGCACATGTCGTACGAGGAGCGGCTGAGGGAACTGGGGTTGTTTAGTCTGGAGAAGAGGAGGCTCAGGGGAGACCTCATCGCCCTCTACAACTCCCTGAAAGGAGGTTGCAGAGAGCTGGGGATGAGTCTTTTTAATGAAGTAACAAGCGATAGGACAAGAGGGAATGGCCTCAAGTTACGCCAGGGAAGGTTTAGACTGGATATTAGGAAGTATTTCTTTACAGAATGGGTTGTTAGGCGTTGGAATGTGCTGCCCAGGGCAGTGGTGGAGTCCCCATCCCTGGAGGTGTTTAAGAGTCGGGTTGACATAGCGCTGAGGGATATGGTGTAGTTGGGAACTGTCAGTGTTAGGTTAATGGTTGGACTAGATGATCTTCAAGGTCTTTTCCAACCTGGATGATTCTGTGATTCTGATTCTGTGATTCAGGCTAGGGCAGTTCCAGCCACCTTTCAATACAGAGAAAAGCAAACAGACGGCGAGACACCAGCAAATACCTTTGTCTCCTCACTGCTTGTTGTCCAAGATTTTTTCTTTGTTCATCTTATTGACATTTAGAAGGAAACCGATCTAATTCAGGGTTGGCAGTTTTGGGCTTGGTCAACAGATTTAAGATTTAAGGTCAAGTCTGAGTGTCAATAATATATACAGGTACATGAGTTCAAACTATCGATTTAGTAAAATTGAGTACCATTCCTATATATAAAAGGAACAGCCCCATGAATATGAGATCTTTGACATAGGCCTAAATAAAAAGCTTTTAGCAGTGAGGAAGTCTGGAGTGTATTCATACTTCATGAGGTGCTCTTAGCTCCACAAACACTGCATCAGTATCCGAGACCCAAACATTTCTCAACTTAAATAGGATTTCATTGCTCTGAAAGCACAAACTGAAATGTACTCCACTCTTAAACATACCAGGCTAAAAGAAAAGATGTACACTCTCATTAGAAAAAGGTTCCTTGGGAAACACAATAATCATAATCTAATAGAGAAGAAACAGATAATCCTTCTGCTGCAGTTTTTCCTGACATTAAAATGCATCTAATATTTACTCTCTTTTTTAAAAGCCTTTGAGACCTATGGATAAAAAAGGGCTAGAGTGCCTATTTTAATTTCTTCCATTAAAAAAATCAGGCCTGGAAGGAAGTATCTGTAGGCTAATAATTACCACTTAGACAGCACTATTCCCCAAACTACACATATATATGCATATATACACATGCATGCGCGCGCGCGCACACACACACACACACACACAAAAAGCCCTTGACACCCTCCCCTCACACATAATACCTCTGCCTAACACACACACAGATCAAAAGAAATGGGAGCAGGAGAAGTGCAGACAGGAATGGTTTGGCTGCTGGCAAAATAAAGAGCTTTGAAAAGTCTCTGACTTCTTAGGATAGAAAGGACACCATATGAGAGCAAACAGTAAACGGCTAATGAGTTATTTCTACTACATGCTAATATTCCATAAATCTGCACTTAAAGACAAAGGTCCAGTTATATTTTTTCTTCCAGCTCTAGTGAGTGCAATTGGAAAAGTAAAGGCCTTTTTCCAAGGGGAAAGAGACTATATACACAGAATTCTGGTGGTCAGCTGCGCTTTGACATGAACAAAAGCCAAGTTGTTCCTAGGGAAATAAGGCACAGATTGAAAAGAGAGAACGCTTAGTCATAATAGGAAATTCAGCTCAGTCCAGGAGGTTCCCAACTTGACTTGAGCAATTCACTTTCCTGGAAGAACAGATTTATACTTATTGAAAAGTCTCTGTTAGATACGCAATTTAACACAAAGGTAATCACAGCTGTCATTCAGTGTTGTGAAAGAGGTTGTAAAAGCTTCACCAGGAGATAGTGTTCACAAACATTTTTGTGATGTAATTAAAACACATATTTGTTTAGAACCTCTGACTCTACATTAACAATAAATTTGAGTGGATTACTTCTCCTGATGTATATGCTTAAAAAGGGAAGTATGTGATAGAACTCAAGATAAAGGTAGAACAAATGCAGATCCTCGGCATAATCTTTAAATTCAAACCAAGATATTCAAGACTAGATGTTAAAAAAACCCCACAATCAACCAACCAACCAACTAAACCCTGACTTCCAGGACTGCCAGTGAAGTTTGTCAGATTTGTAGTACACACCTGTATGTCGACTGAGGAGAGCTGAATATGCATCAATCCCATCAGGGAGTGACCCTGAAGCCTGCTATGCCCACCACATCTCTCAGAGAGCAAGTCCCTCAGGAAGAGCATCAAAGCCTTTTGTCCACCTGGGACCTAAACTCAAAATTCTTCATACAGACAGAAACCTAGTTACTCTTTCAAAATGCTGCTGGACCTTATTTTTGCATTAAAGCATGACTTGCAAGGGAAATGGTGGAGCCTAAGCCTCCTCTTTACAGAAACTTTTCCAGGACATGGGAACTCAAGCAGTGAACCATCTAGGTGCACTGAAAAAGAAGCAGCTGCAGATGGTGTTATCCTGCATTTAAGATCACCATGAAACAACAGTAATTTACTACCTTAAATGTGTCAGTTGTCCTATTTAAATCTCCAACTACTAAAAACAACGTCCATCCCAGACACTAGATTTGGAGCTGCTTGGATTCCCCAAGAGAATTCTAACATTAAAAGTGACATTTTCCTTCACTACCTGTATTTGTATGTATTTATCAAAACCAACAAAAATGACATATTTGAAACAATGGCTGAGTCATTTTTTTCATTCCAAGACTATCAGAAGAATAACACCTTATTAGCTCTCTGAAGGCAGTTTACACTTGGAAAAAAAGTATAAAATCTGGGAAAAAGAGTTGGTGTGGACTTACTAAAAGAGCATGACAAAAATATGAACACTATCACTTCTAACCATCTTATAGTCTTGGTGACAGTAGCAAAGGTTAATGTTTTCCCCATATGACAAACTTTATTACCATCTGTCCTCAGTGGATCCTATCACAAACAGGAATTCCAGTGAACATTTGCTGCTTTAACCATTAGGATTATATTGATATTTGTAAGTCATGTGCAACTCTGACCTTTCTACTCCCATCAGACATACTCATATTTAACACTGAATAATGAATAAATTTTTTCAAGCCAAAACAAATATGTATGTCTTTGGCAGTTTCAGACAAAGATTCTCCCAAAACAGAGAATAACTCATTTCCTATTAACTACCCAAGATGCTGCTCCCATTGCTTTCTGTAAAATAATGTGAAACTTTGAACTGTTGGACACGGTGGCTATGGCATCCCTGTGATGAGAAGGTACTTGAAAGTTACAGCTTGCAAAGACCTTTAATGTGCCTCAGCCTAAGTGCTTGTGTGAGGTGCCCAACAAGAAACTCAGGCTCCCTTATCTCCATCTGGTGTGCAGCTGTGGAAACCTGATAAAGCATCCTGAAAATGTACCCTGTGGTCTCAGTTATCCCAGTCTTGGTATCGTGCACTCTTCTGCAGCTACGAACAGTGAAAACACACCAAACTGTGACACACTATTGTCTGACCAGTGTCGGGAGTCTCAAAAAGGTATCCCACATCCCATAGAAAGACTCACAAACATTAACTTCCTTTTAGCTACAATGCCTACCTTGTTCAGTTGAAGTACACTCTTAACTACACCGAACTACACTTAATGAAGTGTAACCTTAACCACTAAACTGCCAAAGGCTGAAATACCAGAAAACAGTAACAAGCGCTGACAAATTCAAAGCCTCCCATGTTAGACAAAAACCTTTCACTTGTCTATCTGTGGTTAAACTGGACATGTAACTGCAAGCACTTAAAATATCCAATGTAGCACCCTCAGCTAAGAACACAGGTAAGATTATATATGATCCAAACACCTCCTTTATGTAATCATAATAAAAAAACAGAAGTTATATATTTAAACTACCTATCTGAAGATCAAAAAAGATGGACTGATTAGAAAGTAGTTTGATGACAAAGACTAAGTGAAAACCTGCTCAGTCACTTTCTAAAAATAATTTGCTGCTGCAACTTAAAACATCTTGAGTTAAAAATTAATAATCCAGTTTGGATAATTCTGTTATCTTCAACTGCAATGTACATAGCTTCCAGGACTAGTAGCTTGTCAGAAATTATTCTCCTTTTCTTTCTACTGAAGTAAGAGAAGCAACACTTACCTTTTTCTGCCCATTTTACATGACCATTTTCACTGGGAGTAGAAAGTTCAACAATATTGTGGAAGATTTTACCTATAGCAAAAAGTTAGGAACCTCGACCTACTTAGGCATCATCTTCCATTACTAGGTATGCTGTTCTCAACCGTTTGGATCAGTCTAACCTGACACCATTAACATTTCCCCAAATATCAGTGGTACAACATAACCTGAAACAGTGGCTATGAACTAAAATGCATTAAAATAAAGATCTACACAGTTGTTGAGGAAGATGCATGATCTCCAATTCAGAAGGAAAGAAAACCAGCTTGTATATACACTGCAGGTGTTGAATATGCTAAGGACAACAGTGTTCACAGTTTTAATAGAATTTGTAAAGGAAATGAAAATTTTTATCTTAGTATTTTCAAGGGGTGCCTAAGACAGAAGTGCTCTCTACACATGAATATTTTAAATGGTTCAAAGAATTTGTTTTTAAAGAGCAAGAAGAAGGTGTGTGTGTGAAACCACTACCAGTCTCTTTCCGGTGTTGCTCTCACTTTGAGATAAGCCTTTCTTTGCAAAACACTATTAGAAGTATTACGTTTCTCCACAATACTTGCAAGTCTCTGTCAATAAAACAAAACATCTTTTTGCCACTTAAGAACAAAGACGACAACCTTTTTCTTCTTTTAGGTTTGGGAGTTTTTTAGGCAAGTCCATGTCTAGGTCTACGGAATATACAGCTTCTTTTTTCTTTTAAAAAGGGGCTGGATAGGGTGAAGGGAAGGGATCCTCAATGGCTACTAAACAGCATCAACTCTCCCAAATGAGAATTACCAATACCATTGCTTCCATAAAGCTAACCCAGAAATATAATCCAACAGAAGAATGAATAGGAAAGCAGCCATGCCAATGACACCTGCTCACTGGCAAGAAATTAAATATGTACATTCCCATGAGTCAGCTGTCCTCTGTCCAGACCCACACTTACAAAAAGTGACAGTCTCTTTCATCAATACCACTCTAAGGTTACTAGTATTGAATAGGTGAGAGGTAAGCAGGTAAGAGTTAAATAAAGGACTGGGTATCTGACAATGGGTTGGAGCCTTTAAGATACCAGGCCCTTCAGCTCTAACCCTGTGAAGTCCCATAGTTAACACAGTCACATGGAAGAAACCTAACAAAAATCAGAAGACCTGGTAGAACTGAGGCCACGGTACCTTGCACTTTACGGGACTAAATTTGCTATTCAACGCAACTTTCATACCACATGATATAGAAAATCAAACATACTAAGCCTGCAAAGTTTATTATACCTCATGGTCTAGTGTGTGGCAGCCACTAAGCAGTGATCATGCAACAGCTTTCTCAGCGGGGGGCTTGAGGGAGATCCTGTGTTCTGAAGCAGCAGAGTAGGTCACAGCTAAAAGCAAAGTCCCAGGCTCCAAGACTCACTGTTTTGATCCCTCATGGCAAGCCCTATGCCCGAACGAATGTTTTTTAAACAGACTGAACAATGATTAATGCTGTCTGTTTCAAAAAAGCACAGCAGCTTCATATTAATTCCTAGATAGTTTCGCTATCTGGTCTCATGGATTTGGTAACTTTGCAAGAGAAGATAAAATACTGGAATTCAAACAAAGCAATTTTGAGTAGATGTTTTACGGTTCACATAAAAAACAATGCCTTTTTAAAATTATTAGTTTAAATTGTTTTGAATTAATCTTTCACAATAGAATGAACAATGCAAGCATGCCACTGTAAAGCAATCAGAAACACACCTGCAACTTTATTTCTTCATCATGACAGTTTGGAATTTATTCACTTAAATCCTCCATTTAGACACAACAGCAGTAACAAAATAGCTGTACACTACTTCTGTTACAAATATAGATACTATTTAAAGTGACTTTACATACTCTAATATAGGCATTTCTCACTCTAACCAAGGAATAAGTAGAAGAACAATTCAATAACAACAGCATCCAGTAATGGTACCATCTGTTTTATTTCATCTTAGTCTACCACAGTGTAACTTCTCGAACAATTAAAGAGACAGAGGGTGGGTTTTTTTAGTTATTTCACTTAGACAGTTATCAGTTTGTTAATACTCTTTCACAGACATTCCTCATACTGCTTGTGAGTCCCACTAAAATAAATGCTAGTCTTTTGCATCTTCCCCTAATAAATGGCCCGAATATTGCCTGTATTTTCAGTTCAGATTTCTCTTAAATTACAACTGACATGGTGGCCTTCTTGCTATGATTTTTTGGCTAATTAACACAAATGGTCTTGCTGCTAAATAGAATGCTAATTAGCTAGGCATTTTTTACCCTCAAAAGACACTTCAAAATTTTTCTGCAGGAAGGTAAATCATGGGCAAAGTGTGCTTTATCTGCCAGATTCTTAAGAGCCACTTTGAAGGAGCAGAGGCAAAGGCAAGCTACAATGAGCTAAGGGTTTCAAGTGACTGTGTTTTTTGGATAAAGTTTTAGTGAGGATCCCAACTTAGGAAACTGAAGATATTGATAAACTTATTGACCACACTGCTGCCCAAAGAACAGACAGCTCCATGGTTGCATCATACTTACTAGAAACTATCTTATATTTGTGCCTCTAAACTTAAACACCCTAAACCAGTATTTGTGGCCCTCAAATCTCCTCTTCTGCTTAACGGTGATGCAGGAAGACCTTCACTGCTGTCTTACCCACCTCCACTGGGAGGGATTTTCAGGCTTTTACCCACCTTCAAGTCCTGGTTTTAGGACTCCTAAGTCCAAGGAGAACCCTACCTTTGCTGCTACTGATAATCACAGCAACACTGTAACATCAACTTTTTCCACCCTGGCTTAACCAATACGCACAAGTATCTGTCTTCAGCCAAGCAAACCTGCCCTGAAGCAGCTCTGTTTTGAGCAGCTTGCAGAAACATCTGCACGAGCCTGTAGTTAATCTTGCACACTGGAAGAGAAGAACCTTCACTTACACGTTTCATATTGGGAAGGCTGCTGTCACATCCACATAGGCTAGCAAATACTACTATTATAAAAGTCTAATTCTTCCAATACTGCAGTTGCAGGGCATTCTCATTCACCAGGAGTAGTTTCCACTAGCAAACTAAATCAGTTTTCTTTCTTTTGGATACACCATGACTTATGAAATTTAAACACAGACAAGTGAAAAACCCACCCAAGTCACCCACCCAGATCCTTTTACCTGGGTGTTGTGAAGTAACACAAATAATCATCTAAGTCCATTAATCATCTGACTCCAGGTTACATACACTTCCTCCTTTTCCTAAAATTCCACGTTTTGTTAATACTTTCTTTCTTCTATAACTTTATTTCTCTGTTCTGACTACTGCTGCCCATAACACCCCCTTGTTGACTTGGTGACTTTATAATTTTTCCAACTTATTTCAAATATCCAAAGCCTCTTAGCAAAACATTCCAGTTTTGTTGTGTGACTGTTAATGCAAACATTCTTTTTTTTTTTTTTTTTTTTTTTTTGGTGGCTTACAAGCATTCATTATAATATTAATAGGAAAAGTATCCATGTCTTTCCATAGTTGACATAACTCCATCCCAGTGCTTTGTCAGTAAGAGAAATATTCTATTGTATACAAAAATATGGTTAAATGTTATTTTTCTTCAGTATTGTAACAGTCCTGTGAAGCTGGAAGAACAAGAAGGCTATATAAACATTTCCATTCTCTTTGCTATGTGGAATGTAAATACTATAGTCTTATTGACCCTACCCCTTTGGGCAGCCAGCTCAGGACAAAACAGTCAAAGTGACTGTTCCTTTTGTCCTTTTCAGAATAGCAACTGCTTCCTCATGGGTCACCCCTTCTAAACTCTGCCCATTCACAGCAATGATTTGATCCCCTCTCTTCAGGCGTCCATCTTCTGCTGCTGCACCCTGAAATGATACAACATGTAACTGCAGACTCATGCATTTATTTTTCTCCCTGTCACACTGTCCTTATGGTCTGAATAAGATGGGTTCAGTGCACAAAACTCTTTAAATCTTTTTTTTTGATTTTCAATGATTCAAATACAGTCATTTGTAGTATGGCCTGCTAGTGCTGCAGTATGGCCTGGCCTGTCTAAGTTTCACCACATCTAGAAATTGGATCTACAGGATTTTTATATTCCCTTAACCCTGTTCATCCAGCTAATGTAACATCTAAACTCTGCTATCATAGAAGTAAAATTTTCAAGATCTGAAGAAGTTTTCAGAAACTGGTACAAGAAATGCAGTAATCAAAACCCAGCTCTGTACTTTCATTTACCATAAAAGTTTAGGAATCTTGATTCCAGTTTTCTCTGACTCAGGGCTGTTTCCTGGGGCAGCCCAAACTATCAAATCCAGGTCAGTATCTGAATTTCTCCAAAGGTCCTGAACTTCTCCAAAGGTTCAGCTATTTTATCTTCATCTAGCTTTCAGACTCTCAGTCAAAATAAGTAAAACAGTCACTTCTACTACCTGAAGAAAATACACTTTAAACAGAAAGCAAGGGAGCTGTTTTTCTAAGTATGTGCACAATTCCTATTTTGAGAGTCAAAGAAGGCTCTGTCAAATGTCAAGTCACATGCATATGGAAATTCTGAATCTAAGACTATAGCCTTCAAATGCTGCAAGCACATTTTGACCAGCACCTGCAGTAAGGAAGAAAACCTGTGAGAAACTGTAACAATCCTTTGGCTTCAAACTCAGGCCATGATTTAAGATTGTAGCTGCTGCAAATTAACTAATAAATGGATTGACTAAAGAAATTTACACTTACCTTTGCAAATACTGTCTTCACATAAATGGGTAAGTCTCCATGGGGACTGCCATAACCACCCACAATACTAAAGCCTAGGCCATCTGGTCCTCTATCCAGAGTAATGGTCTTGTACTGAGGAGGTCTAAGAAAAGGTAAAAGAGTATCGCGATGTTGTCTAAACTTATGATTTAACATGCAGAATAGTCAACGAGGACAAAATAGGGTAAGAGCAACGGCCTCAAGTTGCGTCAGGGAAGGTTTAGACTGGATATTAGGAAGTATTTCTTTCCAGAAGGGGTTGTTAGGCGTTGGAATGGGCTGCCCAGGGAGGTGGCGGAGTCCCCATCCCTGGAGGCGTTTAAGAGTCGGGTTGACATAGCGCTTGGGGATATGGTGTAGTTGGGAACTGTCAGTGTCAGGTTAATAGTTGGACTGGATGATCATCAAGGTCTTTTCCAACCTGGATGATTCTGTGATTCTGTAAAAGCATTCTTCCTTTCAAGCTAAGCAATATATTTCCCTTTCCACTACAACTACAAATGTTTTTATTACAATGAACTGGTTATTTTAGTTCATGTAAAGCATTATAACTGTCTAATGCTCTTATTATTACTTAAAGGTAGCTATTTCAGACACCTTTTCCACCCAGGTCAGGGCATAGATACAGCTGCAACGTCCCACTAACAGTGCTTACTAGTGCAGTAGAGATACAATATCAGTACTTCAAATCTCCCTAAGAAATATCTACTTTAAAAACCCTGTAAACCATTACACCTCCAAAAAAAATCTAAAATTAGCCCAGTAGTTTACATTGTAAGGTTTAAATGCTTCTCTCCTCCTCCAATATGTAACTGTATTTGTACATATGCGTTTATACAGACCATCTGTACCTTTCCCCACATATACTTTGACTATAAAAAATTTTGAAATTCTATCTAAGTAGATCTGCATGGCTAAAGCACCACATTCACTCCTTCCCTGTTCCTAGAAGAAAAATGCCTCAGATTTATGAGAGTTTGAGGCAAAACTTGTTTACATATCTCTACCATTGTAGTATACCTTGTATATGAGAAAAGTTAGATGCTCCTTAGAGCCTAATGCTAGAAAGCACATTATGGCAACACAGGTACCATTTAACTCTGAGAAAAAGTATTTTGAGTGTATCAATTAATGCCAGCTACCAAGGCTCAGTAAAACAAAGGAGGCTGTATTTACAGAGAACTCCTGAAATAACATCATAACTCTACATAGGGGCAAAATAAAGCAGCACAGCAAATCACATCATGAAAAATGCAGAAGAGGACCTATGGCCTACAGGTCCCATGTATACCAAATGTGTAAGTCATGATTAAGTCAAACAATTCATCTGTTATTTGCTAAAATTTCTAAGTTTTTTAGGTTGAGTTCCACCTAAAATAGCAGGCTACAGAGGCTGTATATTCTATAGTTACTGACCCTAAATCATCCTGAAAAATGCTGGTTGAAGTTAGTCCCGCAAACTGAAAATTGGACGTAGGTGGATCCTGCTGCTGACCAGTTATGACACTCACTTCTCCTCCAGCTACAACCTAGGAACAGAGTTTGTAAAGCAGTAAAATGAGAATGCTGACACTAAAATAATTTATTGTAGCAGCTGGCAAAATAGTCTTCACAAAATATTCCAAATGTCACCGAAGATTTTTTACCTGCAACTCAATAGTGCCTGAAGCATTTTTTAAGAGGCTAACAGCCTGGGAGTGAGTCATGCCCTCAGTAGACGTTCCACAAATGCTAACAATCCTGTCCCCAACCTGCAGAAGAAAATGTAGAAAATCTAACAATAAGTTTAGTTACATAGATTTGTCACTTTCTTTCAACAATAGCAGATCTGTGTATTTGCATTTAGCCAGATTTTATCAGTGATATAGGGCAGGAAGAAAGAAATTAGCAACTGTTCACTGTACATTTTCTCTTGAAGGCAAATAATCTTTGAACTACATAATGACCTAATACAAAGGTATCAACATCACAGTTAACTAATTACACTGGTTTAGTGTACTCAGTGCAAAGAAGCAATGATGCTTTATAGAATTGATCCTAATACTCTAGAAATATACAGTATGTAAAAAAAAAGATGTATTTTACATGTCACCTGAAGACAGACTGAAGTAGTAAATTATCATCAGAAATTATATGTTTGGATTGATCCTGAAATACCATTGTCCATTTTCCAAGGAGCGTGAGTCAAATTCAACCACCTCTGGTACAGACTGGATATAGTACACATACAAATGCTGTATCAGGTAAGACCACCCACTTTAACTTAGAACCTAAAAAGTACTATCTCTATTCTAAGACATAAGCATAGAAAACAAGAGAGATAAAATGGACTGCATAAATACAGTTGCAGGAATGACCACCGTGCTCATCAGCAGTGCTCACTTACAAGAATCCATCATTCTGAACCATTCTCTCTACTTTTAATTTTCACAAGCTGACTACTACCTCTATTATCCAAGATTGCTTTAGGACTTCCTTCCCAAAGTTAGTATCTTTCAGCAATTACCTTTTATCACGCTACCAATCCAAGTTACTGTTTTGTCAATCCAAACAGCAAAAATTCTTGTCACTGCCAGAAGCACTTATGACTGTATCATTAAACTATTAATTTATTGCATGCCTAGAGTAATTACTGTGCATTACCCATGCAATCTTTACAATCTTCTTAACAATCAACTTACTCTGAGTTTCTGAGTCTGAGCTGCAACTCCATTTGAATGCATCATGGCAATAAATATAGGAACATCTCCAAGAGGACTTCCTACACCTCCAGCAATGCTGACTCCTAGTGAATCTGCAGGGCCCTGTTATTGCCATGAAAAAAGATTAGATTTTTCCAGAAAGAAAAACACATAGAGAGAATTGTGGGCTTATCTCAGAAAATTACTAAAGCCCCTATCTTATGGAAATCAGAATTCCCGTGTCTCAAGCCATTTTTTAAACTAATACACTTTGCATCATTTTGAGAAAGCACAGAGAGCACAATATATGTTTCTTCCCATCAGTGGTAGGTGACAATTTGCTGACTTAGTTGCATGTTTTATCTTAACCAAACAAAATATTTACAGAATTCAGCATCAGACCCTCAAAGTCAGCACAGAAAGACTGTGCGTGGAAAACTAGACAGATAGGATTTCTTGACCTTAACATTGTCTATATCAATCTCTTATTATGAATCTCCTGAAGACCAGAATTAATCTTTATGCACCCCCTAGTGTCCTATTGTTGAAGAAAATAAATAGCTGTTCACTACTGTACAACACCCTACCACCTAACTGCAAAAATGGCTATTGTAAACTGGTATTTGCAGATTCTACTGTAAAAAGAAAATGGCTAAATACAATCCTCATAATCAAGTAAACTAAGTGCTGGGCAAAGTTAAATAATATAAATATTTTGGACAACAGAAGCAATCTGTGATTCAGATCTCATGCTCCTGTAAATAAGGAAGTCAACTGAATTTCACAGTTGAAAACCTGCAGCTGTCAATAAGAAGCTACCCATTAAAAATATGTGTGAAGAGAAACGTGAAATACCAAACAATGGGCTTACAACTTTGGTAAAGTTCCTCTCACTTCACTAAAACAGAGTCTGGATTTAACTCAGTCTGGTAACAGTAAAACTAGGTCCCATTGTCTCTTACTAATCCTTCCTCTTTTTGCTTTCAAAACAGGTCACAAAATGTGATAGATAAATCACACTGATATTACGTAAAAATTTAGGCAGTGGAGATCATACAATCTTGACCTGAAAAGACAAGCAAATTCATTAGCTATTGCCATATCAATTCCTCTCTCAAAACAATTAACAGGGACAGGCTTCTTCCTTTCTGTAAACCTACTGACAACATCTACAAAACATGTTCCTGATATATACCACTTCATGCTGTAACTTACCTTTTTTATTTCAACTGTTCTTAGTCCCTGTATTTCAGAAGCTACTGTCAAATGAATTTAAAAAAAGAAAAGTTAAACTAGCATCTTTAGGAAATTTTTCCATTAAAGTTACCCAAACCACTCTGATGATTCTAACTTTCTGCTGGTTTATTATAGACATATGTTTTAAGCAGATTTTGAAAGCGCCTGTCATTAAATTAACAGTATTGAAATACTTCTGGAATGGGTGAAAAAGTGATTAATTCTCTCCATTTAAATAACTCTTGGAATAAGACTGCTAAGCATGCTCAAATAGAATAGAAAAAACCTATTATTTGCTAGCAATACTTTGGTTAGATGTAACTGTTCTAGATTTAAGCACAAGACAGCTATTCTACGTCTATTCTAATTTAACTATACAGTATCTGGATTTCTATGAATAAGACAGGTTGACTGAAGATGTATTTAGATTAAATAGAAAATTATGGCTCAACTTAAGATTCTCACTATCCAAACTGTTGGTATAACAAGCTGCTACATTCTTTTATAAAAAGCTATTCAAAGATATATATGATGCATTGTACAACCACCACCCCTGCAGCGTTTTAATGACTAAGGAATCACTTTCACGCCTACAGGACATAATGACAACATTTTTGAGAAAGTGAAAGATCTCAGCTACCAGTTCACATGTATAAAATACTGAAAGCACCAAAGAAACCTTACTGGTATTCTTCTTTAGACCACTTTCAAAGGCCTCAGGCGCATTGGACCCAGAAACTGGGAAACTGAACGATGACAGACTGCCACTTCCTTCACTGACCTAAATACAGTGTTAGACTGGATTAGACAGCAGGTTCAGACACCCAGTTGATAAAAGTAAAACTGTAACCCTCTGTAGATTCAGTAGATTTTGCTGTATTTTACTTTTCCTGTGCCCAGTTAAAGCTGATACAGTGAACCTCCACATATTTCTTGGTCACTCTAGAGGGCTACTTGTTTGAAACATCATTAGACCAACAGAGATTGCATGCCTACAACCCCATGCAATGCTTTGAAGTGCTGCCTCTCAGGGCTGGACTGTGCCCTTATATTTGCACCTTCTATCATCTCATAAAGATCTTCTGGTGCAAAAGTTAGTCACGATTATCAAGGTAGGGACAGAATACAAAAGACAGATCTTTATATATCCACATGTGTACTCTCATGTTCACCAACTGCATGAGCTAAAACTAAGATTAGGGTCTCTACTCAGCTTCACCTGCACAATTGCCAGAAAGATTTTCACTATACCTGCAAGGCAATGTAAAGGAACAACATGGCTCCCAGTGAGACTAGTTCACTGACTGTTAGACTCTTCAAAACAATCAACATTGCTAACTTCTTCTGATTAAGATTGCCCAGTGCCTGAATGTTTTTGTCTTGTTTGGCATTACTTGTTTTGAAGAGAGCCTAACATTTCAGTCTTACCCAGTCTTAACCTGCTCACTTGAAACTGTTTAATTATGATTTGTCTTAAAATGATTTTTCTTCAGTACTTCATGATCTGCATATCCAGTTTATAACCACAGAAATTTCTAAGGTAAGTTGTGAGCTCTCAGAAACATAGCTCCTACTGGAGCAAATAATGGTATCAGCTACTACCACATGGATGCATTCAAATGCAGAAACTGATGCAAGTTTGTAACACTCCACCATTCAACCAGCAATAAAATAAACAAACTTGAGAAAAGCCTGATGGAAATGGTGCAGGTTTCCTGCTTCTGATGACCAAGATTACAGTAAGAATATGCAAAGAGTGGAGAAATTCACTAAGTTTACTGAAACAATACTCCACTGCATGCCAAGCACTACTAAACTAACAAAGAGGTTTAAAGTTCATTCCAACTGCTTCTGGTATCGATGAGAATCAGAGCTCTCTCTGCTTCCCAGGCTGGAGCTGTAAAAACCAGACTATGCAGCACAGCAAAGCCGTTTCTGGATTACATTTTTGGCTGAATCATGTCTTAAACAGATACAATATGCTGAAGTGTACATATAAAATAGTTACCAAAAAGCTGCAAAATAGATAAAAACTATTCTTCAGCTTGGATCAGGTATATGGAAAATCACTGCCATCATAAAACCAATTATTTTTATTTGCTTTCATTATTTAACCATTATTTCTTCCAAACTGAACAGTTTTACAGTTACTCACCTGGCTGCTCTGGGATGTTCTCCTCTCGGAGTGGAATGGACCAGCTTTTATTCTTCCGACCTCTAGTCTTACCGTACCTAATGAACACTAGAGAACCAGTCACTTATAATATATCTCTTCTGTCTACAACATTCAAGCCTATGACAATACTTAAGTCACTTACTAGATGCTGGAAGACAAAAAAACTATGGACAGAGGGGAAAATAACAGGTTAACAACCCCACGATGAACACTAAGCAGACAGAGCTCATGGCAGGATCAGAGTCACACAAACTAAGTACACCATGATACTCAATACTGAGCAGGGTACTTTTTGCATTAACCAGTATTACAATACAGATGTGAAAATTACACAAGACCACAAACTCTGTTACCCTTCACTTCAAAGGGAGTAGTTTTGGCTTCTCAATTGTAATGTAAACATATATTTTCATTTTTCAAGGAATAGTGAAATTGACTAATTTCAAAATAAGCACTAAAAATAGTATAACACCTCAAAGTATTAACTATTATGCTGATATGACTGAGAACACAGTATTTAAACTGGTAGCTATCTCTCTCCTGCTCTTGAAATTATCTGTTACTTTGGATCCATACCAACATAACTAAAGAAATTTTGGGCAGGAGGTTTTCCAAACATCTATCAGTAGTTTAAGTGACCCTTCTGCATATGACTGCCAACAGGGAGCTGGGTGATACGGACTGTTTGCACACTGGAAAAACCTCCCAATACTCTTTAAGCTTTTAATTATACTATTATTTAGACCTCTGCATAAATGCATGTCTCAGAAGGCATTAGGCTGATTTTGGAAACAAGTAAGTTATTATCACAAACAACATTTAGAAAACTGGACTTCCAAATTAATACAGGTAGTGTTAAAGAAGACCACCTATCTGCAGCATATTCAAATACAGAAATTTCAAAGTTTTGTTGCTATTTTGCTTTTCCTTCTTTCTTCCACTGGGAAGTTGTTAGTATGAAATCCTGTAAGAACTTAATATTACATAAGTTTGCCTTTATTTATCATGCTTTAGCTCTAAGAGAGATTCATGTTTGTCAGAAAATTCACAGTAAGAAATAGACCAATATATCAAAACCAGTAACAGGATATATCCAGTCAAATAGGGTTTCCATACCTCATATGGTGTTCCTATTCCACTAGGAGTGATGCTAAAAGAGATTTATTACTAAATTGCTTTTTATTTTTTTTTTAATAATGTTGACTTCTCTATGTCCTGGGAAAGACTTGGTCAAAACTCAGGCAAAAACCATTCTTTCCTACTTGTATGAACTGACCTGTATTAAACATACTGCCAACTCCTAGCCAAAATGGAAAATTGAGGAAGTAATCTATGTACCTAAAATTACCACATCCTCACACAAAATGCAAACTCACAAATGAGATTTGAAAGTTATAATGTGTGAAAGTGGGAGGCAATACTTTCCAAATAAACTTGTGAATAAATCAGTTCACATTTAGTTTTATTATAGCTTTCTCTATCCTCCTGAAATCTCCCATTTGATAAATGCGTAAGTCAAATGAGAGGAAAAAATGATCAGCTTTTCACATGTTTTGGGGATACTTAAAACGAAACACTGCACGAACAGGCAGAATTCTCAGCCTCATGAGACATTCTAGGGGTCACATGCTACTTAAAATACACTGTGATTTTCCAAACATGATAAATAATTTTCTAGCAAAATACATTTCAGGCAGTTCAAGACAATTTGTTCCTAGATCTTAGTCTCGTGAATGAAAACAGATCAGATACCTGAACTAAAAATCGTGACTGCCTACATATGAGTGATCATGCTTTACTCCACTGATACTGTGTGAACAAAATAGAATGGTTAACAATAATATATCAGAGGTATTTTAAAAGCCTTATTTCTCAGGGCTAGGACAATTAATTACAAGTACTACTGAGTGGGATAAAGTATTTAAAACATGAATATTCAAATGAGAAGTGGGAACTTTCAATTAGATCTTCCAAAATGTTTGCCAAAATGAAAGAAACTTGCCACATAAAATGGCATTTTAATTTAGAGGAGATGTAAAACTGCAGCATGTGAACAAGAAATGCACTGTTCTTAGATAAAATAAAGTATCAAGTAAGTACTATTACCCCAGAAGACTATATTCATGAGTTCACTGTCAGAGCCCAAACCCAATTCTGGAATTCTCATTTACTGGCACACGCTGAAAATACAGAAAAAGTGCTCCTATCTCCCCTTTTTAACTCCCGTCCTCACCCCACCCTACCCACCCAAAACCAAAAAAACCTTGAAGAAGTTTTCAACATATGGAAACATACACCTCTGAATGTGAGTGCAAAGAAGCACAATCGTGTGTCTATGTATCCAAGAGTCATCTATCAGTAGTGGCTGTTAAATTTTTTCCAGTGGAAAAGTTTTCCATTGGAAAATGCTGACTTGATGGAATCCTTACCACGCAGCAGGAATGTCTCAAAACCCTGGATGGAAAACAGACAAGCTAGCTGACCAGCTGGACTTCCTGCCAGACCACAGGAAATGTTGTATATCTGACTTCATTCTGGTTTGGAAATAGCGGGAGGACATCAGAAGCACATAATTTATTGAAAACAGAAATTCTGGTTCCAAGAGCTGCAGATAGGTGTTTACTTTTGTTATCTTTATGTTTCTTATACTAGATGCCTTGGTCACTGGAAAATGCATTATAATATTTAATGGATGTAAAGTGACACTAGACATACACAGAAAAAATAATATTAATCAACTATGAAAGTAATCGGGTTTTGGCACAACTACTCTGATGAACTCTCTATCATTTACAGTCACTTCTGCATGTGTTTCTGAAAATGTGAGGTAGTTAACCAGTTATCAGTTTGTTGGAGAAAATACAGTATTAAGTTCTAGATTGTTCTAGGTAATGGTCTTCTATTGCCCTATAAACATATGGCACTCTTCACCACCACTACTCCCACTTTCATCACGCAAAGTATCAAAATCTGAATGCTCAAGACTTTAGAAACCTTAAATTTGGACTCACAGCTCATTCTCATGGTCATCTCAAGAACAGTCTGAACTCAGTCTGAATAAAACTAAAGCTTTCAAAAACTCTGGATGTCAGTTCTTCACTTTTATCGACCTTCTCTTTTCCCAATACCTTTAGCAAAGCTGCAACAGCCTCCTGGTTAGCATTTCGAACATCTTCTCCATTTACTGTCAATATCTGGTCTCCTTGCATTAATCTCCCATCTGTATCTGCTATTCCTCCTTTGACGATGTCTGACACAAACACTCCCGTATCATTTCTGCAAATACACACAGTGCATTACAATATTGTTTGAGGGCCATTTTTATGGCTTGCTATTGAGAACACAATAAACATTGTCTCACTTTTCTGTTAGAGTAATGTTGGGCTAATTCCTCTAGGAATGGCCAATTAGCTTAGGCACAAAAATGACATGTACAGCCTTCAAGCCCACAGGATCAGAGAACCAGATCCCAACAGAAACATAAGCATGTCCAGCAAGTCCCAGACACTGACTGTCCAGGAACATTCATACCTTTTCCCAACAATACTCAGCCCAAGGCCTTTGCCAGGCTTCTTTTGGAGCTCTATACTGAGTACATCATACATGTCTTCCTCCTTGTACTGGGCCTCATCTCTGTACACAGTCAGACGAACTTTTTGCGGAGTCTGCCGGAGGACATTTATTGCTTCATCATGTGTGGCATTCCTGAGGTCAATCCCATTCACCTGCAGTGAAAACGTACAATGATAAAATGTGCAGAACCTTCTAGCAGACAAACAGAAGATGCCTAGCTAGCAAATGACAATAAAAGCAACCAAAGAAACCACCGCACCTCTAATATCTGATCCCCAGCCCACAGTCTCCCATCCTTAGATGCTGCTCCTTCTTCATATACTTCATGGATAATGATTGCTCCCTGTGGATAAATAAAACAAAAATAAATTGCATGCTGAAAGAACATGCCCCTACTTCGAACAAAAAGCAACTGAAAATTCCTACTATAATTCATCAGTGATTAACAAAGCAGTCAGATGTATAATGAACAAATTACCAAAATAATAACAAGTTAATTTATACTTTCAAGTTTAAAAGTGCTTTTTTCTTTTTTTTTTTTCTTTCCCCCGAACTGATATCTGTGGTATCTTCTTATAAATTCTACAGAAACAAATGAAGAAGAAATCTCTTCTGTCAGACATTTTAATTTCATTATTGTTATTTTACTTGAGTGACACACATATTTTTCCAACCAACCAGCAAAGTGTCTGCTCCTCCAACAATGCTCAGACCAAGACCAGTCCGCCCTTTGGAGATATCAATAGTTGTTTCACATCCAGGAATGATGGGACAAGTAGCTGGGTCAGAGGTTAATGTGGCTGGAGTTGAGGATCTGCTTGTGTCTACAACAACAATTAAACATCCTGGTTACAGTAAGAGGGAACGATATTAGAAAAGTGACTTTAGAACAGCATTTTTAGAGTTCATTGACAGCCCTACAGCAACAGCTGAACAGCTGACCTACAGAGAATGATGCTGCCAACTCTCTCTTCCCTCAGAGAAATACTATCTTGTAGTTTTAATCACATCCCATTTTTATAGCATCAAGTACCTGGATCACAGTCTGGATAGCCAAAAAAGCCACTATACATAACAGATTCTATTTAGGTTAGAATTTAAACATCCATACCAGCAACTATGCAAGGTAGGTCAAAGACAAATGAAGTATATAGTTTGTATTAAATACATGGATTCAAGGATGTCAGTCCTGCATTTCTGCAATGGGTCAAGGTCCATCTAACTAAATATTCCATCTCAGACTCAGACCTGTATCATGAGATTGTTAAGTATGAATCAAATATGGTGGTATTTCACAAGTCTAGCAACCCATGGTCAAGTCAAAGGTTACACACATATAATTTTACGGAGTGGCCCTCAAAAAGAACTTTTAAATGGCCACTGACACAGGTTTTGGAAGCAGTAAGTTTCGTGGTGTAAATACATATTCTCACAGTGAAAATATATATGGCATCCTTATGTAGCAATTTATCTGTAAATTCTGTATCTCTGGCATGTCACAAATAGATCTTTGCTTCAGCATTTTAGTCAGCTCACAATAAAAAAAAAAAAAGGCTAAAAATACTAGGAGGGGATATTGTGCAGCAACTAAAGGGAAGAATCAGCAGTCAAAATGTCTGGGATGTTCAGATTATCTCTATCACTGATGTCCTCTGTGCTTCAAGGAAACATCAAAATTACATTTTTTCCCAAAGTTAAAAAGAGGCATTTAAATCCTTTAGAGGCACTTTAGAAGGGCACTGTTTAAAAGAAATTCCACTGAAAGTAACAAAGGACTTCAGCAATCAGAAATATGGATTATGGATTTATGTTTGACAAACACTTAGGTCTACTGTGAGCAATAGATGCTGCAGGAACAGTAAACCTCAAAACTAAGAGTCTTGGCCTCTGAAGGGAACCAGGAGGACAGTGAAGACTTTTTAAGTGTAAAGCTTCTGTGTGAGTATAGAACAGGTTACTCAACTGCTCTGTTATGCAAGTTCTTCGTGTGTATGATGAGCAACTGCTCATGCTTAGTTCAAGCTAAGTAGGGTAGTCAAGGCTTAAGTATAGTAATTCTATTCAGAAGGCATAAAGTGTACATGAAATACATGAACTAAAGACTTGGAAGTGAGTCTTCCAAGACTGACCTCATCTAGATAGCTGCATCATTACTGGGCCAAAAATTGCCTACATAGCACTGCTGGAAACACCAGTGGGTAGAGATGTAGTACAAATCAGACCAATACAGAGAACGCAGTTAGGGATGGGTTGCTTATTTGGAAGGAGTCTGTGCAGAGAGAACCAGATGCAGGGCAGCAAAAAGGTGGACTTGGTAAAGGAAAGCAGGGAAATAAATTGTAAAATCAGGTAGAGAACCAAGAGGAGGGAGATATTCCAACAGTTGGGTTGTGGATGCCTGCAAATGGTAGTGAAGCCAAGTGAAGCCCAGGATGCTGGAGGGAGCACTGTTGAAATCTCCATCAGTCTTTATCCCTAAAGCTTGCTGTGGCAGGGTGAAGACAGAAGGGATACACTTGGACAAAGCAGTAGATTTTACCCTAAAACTAAATGCAGAAGGGAAGGCAACAGAATTAATATCTAGCAGGTCTCCCATGTGTTAATCTTAAGATTTCTTTTATAGTAGTACAATTGCCTATCAATACTACTGCTAGTAATAAGCAATAGAAACATGACTCAGGAATACTGGCAGTGATGTAGATATAAATTAACTTGATGTGTGCATTACTCAAGTTATTATTAGCTTCTTAGTAGTGTGTTGCTTAACCAATAACCATCGTCAGTCGCATCTTGACTCTCTAAAGGGGGAGATCTGTAATCCAAAAGTACTAGAAAATGCAACTCAGAAGACAGCTGAATGCACACAAAAAGAGAAACCTTGTTTACAAGCTGGGTCTCCAGTTAAGATAGACACACAAGGAGAATCTTACTTCTGACTGGTTCTGGTTCTGGTGAGCTGGAAGAGGCTACAGTTGCTGGCAGCTGCACATTCCTCCTCTCTGCTGGGGCAGTGCTGGAAGGGACTGGAGCTGCAGTCAGGCTATCCTTCTCTGCTGAGTTGATTGTAAGCCTCACCATTGTTTTGGATGTCTTCAGGAGACTAATAAACTGAATGATAAAGAGAAAAGCTGGTGAAGAGTGTAACTGGACTGTACAATTGTAAAACAAAAATAAAGCAGAAGAACTGTTCTGCAAACTGGAGCTACAAGTCACAATCCTGAAGGTTTTTTTGGTAATGAACAAGGACAAATATTGATGGTTTTTATATGAAACAGTAACAGAGTTAACTGTGGGCCAGACCTGGCTGATGTTAACCAAGTAGCTTCCATGAAACTTCACCAAACTATACCAGATGAGAGTGTGGCAGTCTTTTAATGGCTTCTCTTCTCTGGACAAAATACTATGTTTATAGCAATTATTAGAAAAATTGGAAAACTGGTATTGTCTTTTAATGTTTGGGTGAAGCCCAATTCTGATCCCACAGAATTCAATGCCAAAACATCTACAGATTTAAATAAATGTGCTACTTTCTATCTAGATCCTTAATCAGATGTACAGTTGGAAGGAAAATCTGAAAATATTACCTGAATTATGGGAGAGAAAGAAGGACACTAGGGTGTACACAAAAATCCAGTTTAAAGTGATACTGAAAAACCTTGAAAATTAATTGCCATCTCACAGAAAATCACCAAATCCTCCTAAGAATTTACATTTCAGTAGAATTAGAAATTACTTACTCTGTCTCTTCTTCCAAAGCTTACCTACTTCCCTGCAGACAATTTCACTCTCTTACTCATTTACTGCTTTAGAGACAGCAGTGCATCAAAGAGTAAGATGGATGCTCTAATTGCCCTTTAGTAATCTTCTCATGCCTAAAGAATCACTTTTCCTGGTAGCAAGGCAGGTGCTAGAAAAAAGCCTGCCTTCAATTCACTACAGAACCCAAACTGAGTTTGCAGAGCTAGAAGTTAGAAAAAAATCTTGTTATTTAGGAATGGAGACAGTTTTCTCCAAAGGGTTGAAATACGAGGCTTGGAATATAATGAGGCCATTATGACAGACACTCCTCATGTAGTTCATGACCTGATTTACCACTGATGCAACTCACCCATGTGAATTTACGCATATTAATTCTACTGGTTCTAATACTTCTAGAGTGGAGTAGCTACGAAGAGTCATTACTGAGCGATAGTTCATGGCTTTTATCCCACAACTAAGTACCTCTCAGTCATCAGATCTGAACCACAGGGAAAAAAAATATCACATTTGTAGCACAGAGACAGATGATTCACATAGTGTAGTAATGTAAAAGAGCATCTGAGTTTTAAATTCTGAGCTTATTCTGCAGTAATTTCCTTATCCAGACAGTGCCTGCGGATCCTTGGTTCTTTAACCAGCTTTGAAAAAGAAGTCATAGCATAGTCACAAAAACCTCACTGGTTTGTTTAAGACACAATAACCTCCTACATTAAGTGGTGTGATTTCTGTAACATTTCTGACACTTCAGAAGCACCTTTTCTACTGGATATCCCACAACAATTTCATCATCCACTGCCAGGATCTGATCTCCAACTTTGATTCGTCCATCCTGGAAACAACACAGAATAAAACACATGAGCTCTGGGTGCTACCTCAATTTTTTTTTTTTTTTCATTCCCTATTTGGATCTTAAATGTTCTCACACCTTTGCTGCTGCACCATGATCTGTTAAGCTCTTAATAACTACTCCATTAATTGTGTCTTCTTCACTAATGGCAATTCCAAAGCCTCCTTGATCCTGGGGCAAACAGAAAAATGCAAATGGTTAGGTACTGTTTTTATCGAAATGTTAGAATACATTCACTAAAGACTAGTGAAGACTGCAAATGTAATAAAAATTTGGCTTTTCACAATGCATCAATATTTTTAAACTAATCTATTTCTGAAATAGATTTTGTCAACCTACAAACAGTATATTTGCTACCAAGATAAACCTGAAACACTTCTAAATTCAAATCTAGTCCTTTGAAACTTACAAGGTCAACTGTGATTCAGCTGTTAAATTCATAAATAGGAGTAAGAAACACAAAATATATAGAAACTACAAACTGGGAAAAACAAAACTTCATGATATAGCTTAAATTAATTTTTTTGAAACCACAGAAAAAATACACAGGAGTGGAAAATACAGAGATGAAAAAATATATGCTCTTCCTGTGAAATTAGTAGATGTTTGTGGCAGAGTGAAATTTCCCTAATGCTTTCACCTAGAATTAAGTTATCCAGATACCATCAAATGTAAGATATTCCGCTGGTTAATAATGGAAGGATAGATACCTTCCAAGGAGAAACACTGACAGTCTGCAAGCATCTATCCATTTGTCCACTGAATGAAACTGTCTTCTCCATGTCAATAAGCAGGAGCAGCAATTTTTCCACCCTAACATTTAGAAGCTTCATAGTTACAGAACACCTAGCCATTTTCTCCCAGCTGCACAATTTCCACTAAATAGGTATGTTGTTTGGGGCAATTTGGTGCTTATAGTCTGCTAATTCAGTTAGTTTGAACAACTAAGGCAATGATTTTAGCTGAGCCACCACCAGCAGCTGTTTACCAAAAGCTTTGCAAATAGGACAAGAGGTGACTTCTTCCAGAGACACAGAGCAATTGGCAAATTTTTGTGAAGCTAAAGAGACTCATGAGGTGGCAAGACAGTCATTATGTCAGGAAAACTTTGAGGTCCAGTCACAAACAGGAAGAAAAGACCTCTAGAAATCTCTATTCTGACTTTCAGTAAGTAAGCAAGTTTGTTTGCCTAAGAGGGATTCCATTACAAAAAGCAAGCTAGTGAATACAAACGTGGCTGATGTGTATTTAATTTTCAGCACATACCTTAGGGAGTTCCACATACTGAATGTTTTTACATGAACTGAAGTCAGAACAAGCACTGGAGTTTGCAGCACTGGTATCAATCTAATAGAAAATGACAACATAACTGTGAGTAACTATATTCAACATTTTGCATTAAAATAAAGTAGTGCACAAAGATTTAAAGTGGGTCTGATAATTTTCTGGCTTCATTTAAACTGCTATAACCCTATCCATGGGAATATTAGATTTACTTCATAGTTCAGACGAACATAAAATAAAACAGTATTGAGCACAGCTGTACTAAATTTAGCAGCTTTACTAAAATCTCATTTGTTTTCCCCTTGCATTTCTTTTTCTTTTGTAGTATTTGCTAAGCAGACAGGGCACTCCTCTATCCAGAACAATGTTAGTATCTCAGTCAAATGAGAAAAACAAAAATTTACTTTACCTCTTGATGTTGAAGTGTCCCTGAAGTACACTGTGAAGCCTCTACTGACTTTGCAGGGCAAACAGCCATCTGATTTACTGCATCTTTATTTCTACAATAGATTCAGTTAAAGAATGTAGTAAGCATGTAGTAATACAGCACCATATTTCTTAGAACAAGTTTAAGTCTAGTCTTTTACTTTATTTTTGGAACTCACAACTCAAATACAGAAACATAAAACTCAAGACATATTTAACAACCTTACCAAAACTAAAACAGAACCACTCTGTGAAAAACTTGAGCATATTAGAAATAAACCTTTTTAGTCAAACCTTTAAACAGAACTTACCTGATAAAGATTATTTTTACTTTCGATGGTGCACATTTGATTATTGAGGAAGCATTCTGGTGAGTCCTTCCATAGAGTATTTGCCCATTTATCTATATAAAAGAAGGTAGCAATTATTTCTCAAAATACTTTAATTTGCTTATACTTTAATTTTTAAGCCTTAAAAATATCCATTATCCCACATCACTGGCTAAAGCAGCAATTGTGTAACAGAGAATGCTGTGCCCTGCTTTCACTTCCTTCTTCCAGTAAAAAATTAGTTTGATTTCAGACTAACACTGTCGCAGTGCTAAAAATGTCATTCTCTGAGTTATACTGCGTTGACTTGGCACATCATCTATTTCCACTTGCCATTGTTCACCTCATGACCAATGTGGTGATAAAGCAAGGCCATGGGAAATTTTAACCATAACAAATAAATCACTTATACTCAGCAATGAGATTACTATTTATCGAATCGCAGCTCTGCACCAGGCATTTTATCCACAGGAGTCTGAACACTGGTGCATTTAAAATCTGAAGATTTGACCTCACAGTCATTATCTTCATTTGGCAGAGCAGACTCACTGAAACCCCTTGAAACTCCTGATTCAGATATGATTGGAGGTATCACTGTCAATTTGCAGAGTAAGGCCATTATTCACTCACATTTTATTAGTTGCATTTGTTCTTGGAAATGGAAAACTACAGTGCAGAATTCCACTCTAAGAAAGGGGAAATGATTGGAAGAGGACAGCTTGGACCTACACAAAGGGCAATAATGCAACACACGCCGATGTAGTACTAATAGATGCAGAGAAGCAGCAAACAGTGAGCAACAGATACAACATACTCAACTGAGGGCTGAGCATTACAGCAACCCCTCAGCTCTCACTGTGTCCACTAGGCATGGTCACAGGGATACTGAGCCCTGTCATTTACACTGGAGGTGACAATGCAGATGCAGCACTGCTTCCAGTGTTTGCCATCAGCTTGTGAAGAACCAAGGTCAGGCTGCCAGCTGGGGAAAGGGCCATGGCCTGCCACAGTTGATAGACAGCTACTTGGGAATATAAGGAGTAAGCTCAGATGTCTCCTCTCAGAAGAGGTTGGGACAATCTCTTAGCACTAGTTTGCAAGTTTACAGCATGGACAGTAAGCAAGAAATCACGTGCAAGCAGACTCAGACAGATGCGTCTCAATGTATTCTGAGGATACTCAGCATCTCTAATACCCAGGTTTTAAAACAGATGTTTTTAACTCATTCAAGAGAACCGTGTAGCATTTAACATTGGACTCTGCAACTAACAGGTCGCTCCATGAGACTAGGTCCACAGTACCACAAATTCCGTTAGCTTCTCTCCTAGTCTACAACTGCCAACCTGCGTTGTTTACTCTCTCAGTGTCTCCTTCAAGGTTTGTTCAGTGTCACCATTCCCTCCCTGTACCACCTCCCCAGTGTCTCCTCAAACACCTCCACATATGGTTTTGAAGTTACACAAAGCATTTCTGTGAGGGTGATGTTGCCTAATGCTATCAGAAAGAATGGAAAAACCTATAGCAGAGAATACATATGCAAGTATTGTCAAGTGAACTGTGATAATATAAAATACAGCTTATGCTCACATACACAGGGAATGTTAGCTGCACATTCAGTGGTCAGGTCCCTCCACAAAGCCACTAGAAAACAGCCTGAATGTGTCATGAGATAGAAGTCCATAATACAAATGGATCCGTTCCTTTTTCCCCAATTTCATTTCCATTTCATATGTTACACAACATAAAAATATTCTGGTATTATCACACTTCAAGTAGACAAGTAATTAGAAACTCTGTAGCACTCCACAGATGGACAGACTAAAGGACTTCAATATCTTCCATGGTCTGCAACGCACTGCACTTCCATACATCTCCATAACCCAGAAACTGCTGTCATCCACCATTTTTATCGATTTTTAAATACACACACACCCCTTTACTTAGCACTACTATAACCAGAAGAAAAAAATCCAAATATTGCAAAAAATCCAAAATATGCAACTATTTGGCATACACCAGAATAAAAATGTAGTAGCATAGTGATGTCAACCTGGACAACTTGGGGACTTGAAAGTCCACTGAAGAACATCTACATTGCAGCAAGAATCTAATATTTTAGTGCGTTTTCAGTCAGTATGTTTGGGTTTCAGTATAAATTGCAAAAACTCACCTCTAATAACTCATCTGCAATCTGTAACCTGCCATCTCTGCCAGCTGCTCCATTTGGATCAATTCCCACTATAAAGACACTCATCCTGGATCGGTCTTTGTTACCAGCAAGACTAAGTCCCAGTCCTGTCCTTCCTTTTTCCAGCTCAATCATGTGTAGCTCCCCTGGTAGATTTCCATAGCGCTGCACGATCTTTTCTAAACGTAGAAGTGTGGGCAGCAAAGGTTGGATTTACATTAGAAAGTTTCTCAAGTCACCTAGAAAGTCAAGATCAGTGTCCAGTGGGCAGTATCTGACAGAAGAATCCCAAATTGGATGAGAATATTTTAAGTGTACAGCACACTTTCTTTCGAGCTAAGCCTTAAGTGATTTATAACAACATTTCCAGTTACTTGCTTTCCTTCTAATTTCAGAAAACATTAAAACTTCTCTCAAAAAAAGACTTTTCACACATAAAGGCAATAATCTTCCCTCCTGTAACACCTTTGGATAACAGAAGCTATCACATCAATCACTGCCATCAGCTACCTAGAGCACACTGAAGTTCTTCCAGTAGTCCTACGTAGGGAATTTGGACCATGGAGGAAAACAGAGACTGGAGTGCAATGAAGAAGAACAAATTAGTTTTATATTTCACCATATGCATTTGCACAAGCACCACTGAAAGCTGTCAGCAACACTTGACACCCAAACCACAAAGTACACGAGAATTAAGTAGTTCAAACTGGATCCCCTGTATCCCCTGCTACAGTGATATTTCCACACTGAATATTTCAAACATTATCACAAAGGACAAACTTACTCCAACTGTAACCGAACTCATCCTCCTTTTCCATATCCTCTAGGACTCTGATAGAAGATGACTGTGCAACATCACAGCTCATTCCTGAAAATGCTGAAGGAGGGGGCAGAGGCAAGCTACAAAGCGAAGTCTTTTCTGGCTCTAAACTGGATTGACTGAATGCCTGTGGAAAATAAGAAAAATGCAGTGGCTAAGCAGATGCAGACTCTGTGTAGGGCAAACTAGTATATAAAAATGTCAAAATGCCAATGACTATGGCTTTGAAGTTTAAATACCAAGCAGCTGGAATTCTAAATTAGTAACACGGCACAGAAAGGCTGCAAGAGATCAAAGATACAAACACCAGGCAAGGTAAGAGTAACATCACTCCAAAATGTATTCAGAAGCAAACAAAACTCACAATAAAAGCCCAATTCAGTAAAGTTTTATGTGCCATTTTACATTTCAGAAAAAAGTCTCTTACAAAAACTCAAGTGATTTTTTTTAATGCCATATTTGTAAAGATTTCTGCTTCATTTTATTTTTAAAAGCCACTGCACATAAATTCTTCCTATCATATGCTTTGGAAGCCAAAAAGAAGGAAAGGGAAAGGAAACAAAGAACTTGGTGCTTTCAAAAATGCCTCCAGAAAAAAGAAAATAACTGGCATATTAACTGAAAGGACAATTTAAAAACAAAATGAAACAGACAATAACTGAAGAAATCCACAGTAACTGGACTTTTTCAGACTTATTTACTGGTTTCTTATAAACTGCATAGGGGAGATAAAATAAAGGATACAGATTAAATCACAAAGGAGACAAATACTCTTGGTCTTGATGTATGTGGTCTATTCATATTCACAAAAAGTTAAAAAGTATAAATGCACAACTACTGAAATATAATGACTAAACGCCCAAATCTACAATCTGACAAGCCTCCATTCAAGTCAGCTTCCCTGAGGAATATGGACTCTGATCTGGGATTTGTCTAAGTGTTTGAATTTTATATAATTTTGGCTTGTTAAGAATAAACATGTAGGCAAGAAACTCCTGTCTGAATATCATCATTCTGAAGTTTAGGTATGCCCAAGAGACTGATATTTGGCACATCAGCTGTTGATGTAAACAAAAAAAACTTTAGATGAAAACCAAATATTTTTCCAACACTAGGATTTTCAGGTGTTGCCCTAGCTTCATAGCCCTGTTCTCATCATTTCAGCTTTGATTAACTCCATTAGCAAAAGTTTGAACACCATGTCAGATGGTGTCTCTGGGTGCCCAAACCACTAAGACAATTTCTTCATCAGAAGGAATAGTGAAATGGATAACAACATACACCTTGGAAGACTTCAATCTGCTTTAAATTGAAGGTGTTGAAAAAACTAGAGTTTCCAATTTAGTCATACTGAGATTTAAGGAAGGTCCCCTCTCTCAGGGGAAATGAGTTACCTTCACTGTCTGTATACTCCAAAGATTTAAAGAAAGCGAATGCCCTGTTTCAGTTCCCTTATTCTGTTTCTGCTTGGAAAAGATTCTCCTTTCATTCAGGAACTTCTTTTAGGAGCTTAAGTAGGAAGTCATTAAATGTCAAAAGTGTGGGGATGTTTTAATATGGCACCCAAGCCAATCATTTTTATAATGCATATAAATGTTACATGATTTTTTGTATCATTATATCAGTCACGATCAGTCACAGTGATCTGTGCTTCAAAGCTAAGACAATGCCATCCTGCTGAAATGAAACCTTGCATCACTAAACCTCATAGAGGAATTATTTACAGTTTATGCAAATTATACTCTAAAACTTGCTAAGAGTTACAGGGCAGACAAACTTCAACTGAAGCAGCAAAATTCTAGCAAAGACACTGTTACCTGCCAGATTCAGAGCAGGGTGCAAACACTACTTAATAACACTTAAAGTGATTTTTCATAATCAAAAATTCATGTCCTCACCATGGAGAAAAGCTGGGGACAGACCTCTACCTCAAGGAGGGGTGAAGGGGAGAGTGGGTTCTAGAAACACTGATTTTTCAGAGTGCTTCCTAGAGTTTTAACTAGAAAGCTACATAACATACTGAAAAAATTAGGAAATTTTTCTGTGAAAGCAGACCAGATCAGCAGACCTTATAGTAGTCTCTGTGTTTTAAAACCAAAATTAACATACCACTTTAGTGGCACTGTTGGTAAATTACAGTGTCCAAGAACTTTGCAAATTAAAGAAAACATGACCAAAAAGAAAACCCCAAAGAAAATTGCTGTCAAGGACCTCTGGAAGATCTATAAGGTATGGATGTACGTTACATCCTGACAGATTAGCACTTATGAACTGCAGCTGTCATAATCTGATTGACAAAAAAATGCTTCTGTCTGTACCTGTTACACATACATAAATCTGAACATGTCCGATGTTTAAGGAAATGCTGAAATGAAAGTAAAAGCTAGGCTCCTTTGTGAGAAGGGTAAAAAGGGTGTTACAATGCCATTTGGGCGGAGGGGACCACGTCCTGCCTCCAGAACTCAGCCTGCCACGCATTCACCACCAGCAGCAGAAGCTGGCCCCCGCAGTTTACACACACATAAGACTTTTGCTCCCTGAATCGGGCCACACACAAAAAAACCTAAAATGCTTTTAACTTATGAAATACCTTCAGTGTGCCATGACACAGTATTTCATTTAAAATGCAAAGCATCAGACAGTGAATGAACCCATATGGCTACCAGCGTCACTCCGATCACAGCCAAGCAAATATTAAAAATGGCAACAACTCTGGAGCAGTATCACTTTCAACAAAGAAAGCACACGTGAAGGAAGAAGCAGTACTCCAGAAGGTATCACAGGCCATGTACAAACATACAGCACACGTATGGTAGGACCCACTCACTAGAATCAAGACAAACCTTGAATGGTGTGGGAGCAAAAGGGTTAGTTGGGGAACAACGGAAGGTAACCCTAATTGGATTCGATACCTCCTACAGTAATAGAAAACAGCAATCCACATGTTACAGCGCCTTTGGCAATACACAGCATTACTAATGAATAACTCATTTTCAATTACAGATTCATTTTACTAACTGCAGCAACTTCATTAACTCCATTTATAAATGAACAGAAGTATTTAGAGGGTTATTAAGGACCTGATTCAGCAACGTTTCTTACTGTACATGAACCTTAGTTCAGCAGAAGCAGAGATGACAAAAGGCCATTCTTATCTCAGTGTTAAAAAAAGGAATTATGCAGAAACTGCAAAAACATTAGCGTTTCTCTAAAAATACGTGCTATTTTCTTCAGAAATGCTTTTGAAAATATAGAAAATACAAGCCATCATTTATGTTACACTTCTACTCCCTCTCCCTCAGAACTGTAACAAACACAGACAGATTTCAAAAACACACATGTAATTATACACCACATATCATATATGTTCATTGTACATTTGATATATTTGACAACATGGGAAAATAGACAAAGGGCACAATCACTCCCAAGATGTATAATCACCTAGAAATTATTAAATCAGAAATGCATGCACATAAGAATTAAGCCTTTATTTATTACTGTGTTAGAAGTTAACTCTGTTCCCAATATGAGTAACATGCAGTAAGCACTAACCACAAAAAAAGGAATCTAATTTTTTAATATTTCCAAAGATGTCAGCATCCTGTTCATGGTGCATTGAAAGAATTTTCAAGAAGCAGACGGAAAATATTTTCAGCATCATGAAACAAAAGCCGCCAATTTTTTTTTTTTCATGCAAAAAGAAAGAAGATATATCAAAGCTGGAAAGTCCTAACCACATAAAAAGAAAATTAAGTATACAGAAGCAAAACACCTCACACTGATGAGAGAGTTACACTCTGATTGGTATTTTAACATACACCACAGTCACTGATTTTGTAATTGAGAACCTACTCCTTTGGTAGCTCTGATTAGACCAGATTTAGTGGTTATTATTAATGGAGCTAGCATTTTTTAACTTCTTCAGAACTCTTCTATGTGCATACATGTCTGTGTCTTTCTAATTCACTGAACAGAATTTCCACTCTCATCAGCACAATATTTTATCCAAACTGGTATAAAAGAATTTAAATGCAGAGAGACACTAATGGCAAAGAAGCACGCATATAATGTTTGGTGAGTCAAAAGCAGATAGTGTGTCATCATCCAACCTTGTTAGTGCTGAACTGAGAAGAATCAGCAAACGGGTTAGTGCTGCTGAAGACAGCTGGCCTACAGAAAAGACTGCTCTGCGTGAAAGGCAGGGAAGGGTTCTAAAAGGAAAACATAGTAGAAACTAAGCAAAAACATTTTTAAATGAACCCTTTATGACTCATGGAACAAAACATATTTATTTAGCAGTTTGTGCTAACCAAACAAGGTCTGCTTCCTGCACTGTGCTACAGAGATGTGAACGTAAACAAAACTGTATTTTGCCCTGTGTCTGTATCAGCCATGTTTAGCAGAGAGAGGGGAAAGGCACCAATCCTCATACCTGTTCTAGCCCACAAAGTGCATAAAGTCCAGAAATCAGCAGTGTGACCAACAGAAAATTTACTTGCTGTGATATTTGTACAATTTTGTTCAAGCATCTCAGCATACGGGATACTCTTACACATTAGTTAATTATAAAATTGTGGATTTTTGGATTAGAAAAAACACAATTCCTTGTAATAATGCAATATGTTTAATTTTATTTTGAAAACCACATATTAGTTCTCATAATTTGATTTACTTGTGGTAACACACTGTGTATTTTGCAAAAGAGAAGGTTTAGTAATATTAGGCATCTCTAAACAGACTTCATATCTAATAATAACTTTTACAGATCACTTTGTGTGTGTGTGCATGCATCTATAATTTTCTGAATTTATACTTTAATTAAACTAAATTCTCTGGTATCCACCTTTAACAATACAAGGTACTTCCTTATTATTAACACAAAAAGAGTTTTCATATTTAGACAAAATTAAAAGGTTATCATTTGACCATTTATAGTCCCTATGCAGTTTTTGTATTGCACTCTATTTTGAGATCAGAATCTGTTTAATAAAGAGGGAACAGGTCTGATTTTGCATAGCATGTTGGAAATACTGTTCAATATATACTTAAAAGTAATTTCTACACTAGGTGTATCCAGGCAATTGCCTAAATGTCTGAGGGCTGTAAGTTCAACACTGCTCGAAAATAAGAATTATACTAAGTGGAAAGGAATGTGAAAGGTTTGCAGCATCAACTGATACATTTATATCACAGTAATTCAATCCAGATATATGGTGCTACTTAAAAATTTTCTTAAAGCATTTGCTTTTTTAAATGCTCCTGAAAATAGCAAATGCATCCCTAAACATGTATTCTCAAACATTTTGCAAAACAAAAAGTAATGCAATTTGATAAGACAATCTATGTCTTGGTCCTACAGTATCTTCAGCAATGAGAAAGTAGAGCTGTACATGAACAAGGTTTCTTCACTGGCAAGTCACTCAAAGTCAACAGGCAGTTTCCCTACAGTGCAACAAGATTTTCTGTTTACACATGTGATTCCCATTGGATTTTGTCTTTTGTAAAGAGAAGTCTGGGAAAAGTAATTTGCCAGTGTAAGATCCTATTACACTTTAACCATTACATTTGTCATCTGCATAAAATTTTAAATTGTATCTTGATGAAATTTTAAGCAACTAAAATAAGCATCACAAACATTTTGTATATAAACAGTGAAACCCTAGTAAAAGAGAAAACAAAGTGTCAGCCACAGTAATTCAAAATCTTGCCTTTTGTATTTTGTCATGACAGCATAGCACCTAAAATACTACTGCTAGCTCAAATTCTAATCCATGCAACAGCATTGTATTAATATGGATGACTACCATGATAAAATATGGAGCATTTGATTTTGCCTAAACAGTTAGTGTTAGCATGTTTTCTCACAGTCTAGGGCAAGAAAAGCAAATGCTAAGACAAAGGGTATTTTTCCTTTTACTGTTATTTTTTCAAAACAAACCCTAAAATAACAGCATTTATTTTTACTTTTTTTTTTTTTCTTTTTTCAACTAACTTGTGTTCAACATTTTATTAATGTGTCCAGAATGCTATGGTATCAGAAACTAGCTAGCATTTCAGTGCTGTTACTCTACAAATTATGTGGGACCATAACCATGGTGATAGAATAATTCTTACTCAGACCAGTATCAGTATGAAACACAGATCTGATGGATAACTGCTTGCTAGCAAAACTATCAACTAGCTTTTCACAGTCCATTTGCATTATCTGTGTTATTCTGGAGTACAGTTAGGATCTCTAACTACTACAGTAGCCTGAATGAAGAAAACAAAGGGGAAGAAACTGACTCATAAGCAACATGTCACTTGAAACTCACTGCCTTGCTAAATACATAGCTGTACCATATTAGATATAATTACTGTGTGCAGGCAGCTAGCTATCTGGGTGACTGCACATGAATGAAGGCAGCAAATTCCCTTATAAGATCTTACTATAAAGTACAGATGCAAGTTTCAAAAGATGAAGACAATATATAGAATGCCATTTACATAGATCACAATGCAACGCATATGTACAGTAAAAGCATTTGCAATGTTTCTGCTTACAGAGAAACAAGGGTTAATAAACAGTCAAGAAATAACCAACAATCTTAATAAATGGAAAATAGAGAGAACAAAGAACTACAATTAAAAATAGTAAAGGAGCATTCTCTAAATAAAAGTAAGTTGTGATAAAGTAATGGAAGCATTCCCATCCCAAACTGGCCTAAACATACAGCAGTGGCAATTCTGTTCACATCACAGGAAATGCAAAAGCCTCACTTCAGTAGGTATCAATAACCAACAATCAATAGAGCTTTTTCATGCAACTTTACCTTAGATGACTGACGATAAAATGGATTAGTAGTTTTCTGCCCACAGGGAGCAGAAGCTGAAGAAGGGCTATAAAGAGACTCTGGCTGGGGAACAAGAGTTATAAGACAACTAGTAAATAAACACGCAGCTTACACAGACTCTACAATGAGGAAGTTTAGTTTCTAGTAATGCAAGCAACCTATATTAAAGCTCAGTAGCTTTTGTCTGCAATGTCCATGCAGCTTAGTGACAGAAAACTTCCGTGTACTTCTAGGTCCTTTCATTAACGTCCAATGAATTTTTTAACAGGTGCTGTATTTCTGCATGCGCTCCTCAGACATGCTGTCAATCTCTAAGAGCTGGTTTTAGTTAGACTCCTACTCTGCCCCCCAACAAATTATCTTTCTTGAGGCTTTTCAAAATAGTTTGAGGACGGCGTGCTGGAGGGTAATTCCAAATCCAAATCGATTTCATTCTAAATGGAAATAATACTTAAATCAAATCTGTTCCTAAAATAGCTGAGATGGAACTTTCAGGATTAAAAATCCCATTCCCAAACACCACCACCTTGAACATTTGTTTCATCTATTACTATGTCTTACATCTCTTTTCATACTTTTTATGCTTACCCTTGGTCTGCTTATAATGCTCTGTACCATAAAGACTACAGGATTGCCTGCCTTCCGTATGGCTTCCACAGCTTGTTCGTGGCTGGCATCTCTGAGGTCAATTCCATCCACCTGTAATTGGAAGGCCTCATCTTAACATTGCAAGCAGCTACAAGAATCATGATTCAGGTTTGGATTTTGGTTAGAGAACTTTCACTAAAACCTAAGCCCAAACCTCTGTTGCTGATGGAAAGGTTTCTACTGACTTGGCCTGAGGTCCCTCACACACAGGTTTGAGATCTCCAAAAGCACTGAAAGGACATCAAATAAATATTCTTCATGGTTTTAAAAACAGGTTTTTCAACATTCTTGGTACAGGCTCCATGCATTTTCCCAAAGCAATGTAACAGAAGAGATATAATAAGAAGACATAAGGTAATCTGAAGAGAGTGGTAGCGTTTTCCAAATATCGCTTCCTGCAAAACCTACCTCAGAACAACCTATCTCCCAGGACTTTATGAGATATACAAACTGAAACTTTTTAGGTGCTGGAGGGTCTTTCATTGTGGGCTATTATGTCAGTACAGTGTCCTTTTTTTCCTTTCTTTTCTTTTTTTTTTTTTTTTTTTTTTTAAAGCAAGATAAAACCAATTTTAGCTACTAGACACTTTGCCCAAAGTTAAATTTTTAGGTCAGAGCTGAAAAGCTTTCTCTCTTCTGGAAGAAAACATTTACAAAGGATGGCTAAGGACACGTTTTTGCCTCATTGCTCTTCATGCCTTCCTGTGTATTGGTTTGTCTTGTGATCCAGGTAAAAACCATGTGTTATGGTGAAGTTAGCATCAATAAAGCATTCTCACAATGACCATAATAAAAGCTAGAAGCTAACACAGAAAGGTTATTTGTTAGTGGCAATTCTTGCACACACAGTTATATAATTAGGATTACCCCTACCTTTTTGTCTAACTCTACCTTAAACTTAACCATCCAGTGTAAATAAAGTGAGAACAAGAACAATCTGAGAGAGAAAATTCTAAACCTATGAGGAACTGAACACCACTATGGCTCTTCAACTCCCTATGTCTGAAATACTGTAGGGACTAGCAGAGAGAAAAGCCTACATACGTCACAACTTGAGAAACTGAAATAATCCATTCAGAAACAGTCATATTAACACAACATTAGTTACTTAATTTCACTCACCCACTCCAACTTCTGCAAGCATCACTATCAGAGACAATTGCTGCATTCATAAAAATCTAGGTATTCAGACATAAAGAATGCTTTTTAACTTTGTGGCCATGAGGCAAAATTCTACCTCCCAACTTGCCATACACTGGAAACTCTTCCATCCTGCTATAGGAAGTGCTACCTGTATCACAGTATTATCTCAAGATCCTTTATATGGATCTTGTAGCAGACAGTAAACTGCAGTTTACGTATCACCATGTAAAGCAAGCCCTGTCTGATCCAGGGGAAGAACTACCATCTCTATCACCCTGCTTGTTACGTTCTTACTGATGAACAGTCAGCTAAGGACATCCACCAGGGTGAAGAGGAGTGCAGTTCCTAATGGCCTGACACTGGAGACGGGGTAATGTCTGAATTACTGATAATCATCACAGGAAAGACACATTTGTTTCAGTATGTTCATTCTTCAGTATCTTTAAGTGAGAAAGAAGTGGTTGCATGAGCACAGGATTAGCTAAGCAGAACAGAAATAGATAAATTCCTCTCTGCAACAGCACTGGCTACCCTCTCCTCAGGCACAATGCTCTCAACTTCTGTATCAAATCCATCTTTCTTCATGTCAGCAGGAAAAAAAATATGTCTCCCTTAATTCCTGCACAAGATGCACAAGAATGATCTGATCTGATTCAGATTTAAGACGGAAATAAGGTTAGCATTTATTTCCATGACTTGCTATTCACTGGTCATTTCTGTTGCTATCCAACATGCAAAGGTAAAACCTTTTAGCTGCACCAAACTGAAGTTTTTTCCTACACATGGTGGCTTTAAAACAGGCAGGTAGAACTGTTGGCTTTGTAGACCCCTGTTCACACATTCAGTCATCTATGCTTTAGGTTGTACATTCAACTTAAAGCTGTCTGCCCACAAACACCAGCAGATGGTACTACACACTGTATGGCTCAAGTGGTGCCAGCTGAAGCAATTACACAGCTGTTGGCCCAAGACCACACATTCATCTCAGCAGCTCCTGAGATGTCAGGGGTATTGCAAGCAAAAGGCACTCGGCTGGTACCTCCACGATACGATCTCCGGTTTTCAGTGTTCCATTTTTGCCAGCTGGGCTGTCTTCCAGGATGTGCTTGATAAAGATCCCTCTCATCATTTCTCCATTACTCAACCGACTCCCCATCCCTCGTCCTCCAACAATGCTGATCCCCAGTGACTTGCTAGGCTCTCTCCAGAGTTCAACCCTGTTGTGATAAAACAAGGACCAAAATAAATGAAAATCTGTTGTGATTATGACAATGCTGTACACTGAAGACACCTGGATTTGCACAATGGCTTAAAAACATTCAGAAATAACTCCTCCTTGGAAAGTTTTGTCTTTCAGTGGGAGTTATCTACTGAACCGCTCAGAAAATCTGTGTCTACTGCTGTTTTCTTTATTTTAGATTCTAATCAAAACTTCAAATCCTTCTCTTCAACCTTCTTACTGGCTCCCAGTCAGCCAATAAATTATGAACACAATAAAGAAGCTGCTAGATTGCATGGATTTAACCCAATGGCAGTAAAAATCAAAAGTTAATTACTCCTGCAGTGCACAATATATGTAAGTGCAACAATTCTGTTTTCTTATTCCTCTTAAAATGTATTACAGGTTTCAAAATTTTTCAATTTCACATGAGATTTTATACTGTGCAACTAGATCTGCACTTACTTTCTGGGATGGTTCCAGTTACTGAAAGCTACATTTTGAAGTTCACTTTCTTCTCCCTCCCCCTCTTCACGTTCTGGAAGCTCTGGGAGTTCCCTGCTGATGAACAAGAACATGCAGTTTATTTTTAAAGAATCCACATAATCACTAGATTTCACTGCAAAATTTCATGTATTAGATCACCCTGCCAGTATTAGAATCTGTACACAGGGTTCGTGTAATGAACTTCTTTTTCAGATGTCTGTTAGAATACATACTGTGTTTTGGATTCCCTGTCCAGTTGTCTCGGCAATTAAGTTGCTATCAACTGACAACCACAGAATAAAAGATTCTGCACTTTGGTACTAGAATGAAATCAAAGCTGAAGGTAATTATTTATTGTTTCCAAAATGGAAGAAATTACAACAGCAGCATTCAAAAATTTTGGAGATTCATTTCAAGAAAACAAAAATTGTCAGTCACTGAATATTTTGGCCTATAACTGTAATGAACTTTTGAAACTCAAGATAAATGACAGTATAATTCATTCTTTCCAATATAACTTCTGGAAAGATCATCAATGACAAATTCTCATGTTGAATGTGCTGAGCATTTGTGGTAATACATAAATCAAACTGCATGGTATTTAAGAGAAGTTTAGGATGAGGCAGTATTCAATCTCCTTTTTGGGTACATCAAACACCTATAAAAACCCCTGTGAAAATGTCAGAAAAATTTGCTAGCCAAAGCAAAAATTATATTCTGAACAGCTCTTTATTGTAATGGCTACTGGTCTGAAGAAAATCATCCATCTTTCAGCTCTTCTAAAATAAAACATACCTTCCTAAACTGTGCCAAGTGTATGGAAAGTGTTCCATCTGAGAGCCCTATGGGAGAAAACAGCGTCTTTAGACTCACCTGACAGTATGTGAAGGAAAAATTTCAAGTGGCACAGTTCCCTCTGTCTGTTGTCCCAAACTGGCACTGTACTCATCTAAATTTTCTGCTGGCACATACGTAATACTGCAATAAAATAGGACATGATTAAAGTAGCACGAAGACTGCTGGTCCTACTTCCACTGGGTGTGAGGAATGGATATGCGGAAGCCACTCAAGACTACTTCACATAGTCATTGACTTCAAAGCCACAGTGCTGGTGTGTTGGGAATAAGGAGTTACATGAATCCTTTGTGACTTCGCAACAAATACACATTCATGGTCAAATTAGGTAGCTGAACAGCACATAATTTTCTGATGGCTGGCCACTCCATTTTAAATAAATGGCACCTGAACAGAGAAAATGGTGTAATAGAGACAATCCAGCTTCAGTCAAAACAGAGATTCCTTGTGCAAAGACAAACACTGAAGGACCTGGAGGTGTGAAGCACCGTTACCATCCTAAATGCTGGCTGAAAATGCTTCTGTAGATTGGCTAGAAGAAGGTTTTATGCTTTTCTGAGTTGGTTATGTAACTGTTAGGTTTCTATGTTTTCAACGAAAAATAGGTTTTGGACATAAAGGTGTGTTCCAGCACACCACCTATGCCACAGGGAGAAATTCCCTGCTCAGTTCCTTCTTCCACCCCTTCACATGCACTTCCAGCCAGCTTGGGACACTCAGACAGTCATGTTTCACCAGCCAAATGACATGCAGACTCCTGAAGCCCTGGTGTAACCCAATCATGTTTGAATGCCAGAAACAGAAATGGTCCAATAGACTGTGGAGGGGGAAACAAAGAAAAGGAAAAAAGATTAAGGCATGAAGAATATTTCTCAAAAATCTTCCCTCTACGGGCAAAAGAACACCATGATCTAAACAGGACTACTTAGATGGTCCTCTTTTAACAATGCTTTGTCTTCTTAAAAACCTGTAATTGTTCGATAGCAACTTAGCTATCAAATTCAAGTCTGTTAAGTAAGGTTAATGGAAAAAGAACACACAAAAACCTGTCTGTCTTCCCACCCATCACATGGTTAAAAGAAATATGAACATATTTCCCCACAGAACACACAAGGGGAAAAAAAAAAATCTTGACCACTTCACAAGGATGTGTAAGCTGCTGAGGAGAGACTCCTTCAGCTCTGAGTCTCTCACTTACTTGAAGCCATCTCCTGTCTGTCACTCCCTGACTGCCACTGATTCCCCCCTCATTATTTTTCTGCTGAATGCAGCAAGCAGCGGAAGGCAGAGCAAACAGACTTTCATATGACTAATGCTCTCTGTCAAAAACACTCTACCAAAATTTTCATAAGAATCATCTTTGTCTTCTTTGTCTGTGCCCAAACATGTTCTCTATTTTCTCTCACATCTACCACATCTAGAAAAGTGCAAAAGGTGGTCATTAAGAAGGTGCCTAGGGTGCTGAACAAGAGGAACTCTCCTGTTCTTTTAAGGGAAATTTCTAAATCATACATATTATCACCAGCTTTCTCTCTTCCTTAAATCTCCTCCCTCTTCTGCTTTGGCCTTTTTTCAAACACACAAGTGTTATGTGCTTGACATAAAGCATTTTCATTTTGAAGTGCTGAGGAATTAACATACACTAAGGAACAAACACTCAACAGAAGGTCACTGACTCTAATCTGTCTTTCCTGAGGGTATTCCAGCACCGGGAGACACACCAGACACAAGGCAGTTATTCTGCGAAGCCCTGTCAGTGAAACCAACAGAAGCAAGAGGGAAAAGAGTTTATGAAAATAATCATTATTACTTCTCAGTCACCTCCAACTCCAAATGCATTAAATGATAGCAAAGTGCTAGCATTATGGTCACAAAACTCTCACGGGGCAAATGCTGCTGCAGAAGCATCATCCAGGTAAGCCCTTAAGAATACCTTGCCTCTACAAAAACTGTGAGATATGCAAGCTGCATTTCAATGCAACAAATTGTATCATTCATCCAGTTACATTCATCAGTTTCATCCCAATCAAATTCATCAATTTTCACTCTAGAAAAATATGTAGGAAATAATGCGTTTTCCCTTGAAATTTTGACAGCTGCAGTACAGAAACCAGAATTGCAAGCAGCATTTCTGCTCGCTAGAAGGTTTGGACAATCTCCTTTATGCTAAACGGCAGCTGGAAGCTAGTGTTCAAAGTATGGAAAGCAGAATGGCAGGCTCCTAAAAAGGAAACAGATATGCCCAGATTCAGCCTGGATGTGGAGTGTGATCACTGATCATAGAGTGTCCAACAACTTTCAACTCTTGTCCAGACCTTTTGTGCAAGGAGCACAAGGCAAACAATTATGCAGGGTCCCAAGATCCAAGGGCAGTAGTAGCCCTTGTCTCATACTTCTGTGCAACATCAGTGTTACAGATCCGTTAAGGGGGAGGCAAACCATATGCTCTCCAACTTCTGGGATACCTTGTTGTTTTTCATTATATAGAACATTCAAAAGGTACAGCTCAAAGGATGCCCTCAAACAGTCTTATATGCTAATACAAACCTTTCAAAACATCTCTTAGGTAGGTAAGCTTCCCTTTCTGTGCACAGCACAGGAACCGAGAAGAGATTCATTCTGCCATTTTTAAAAATACATCTAAAATTGAGCAACAGAATTACCTAATTGATTTCCACTGATGGCATAAAATTTAGATAGCATCACTGGGAGGTGTTACATTTTAGCTCTTTGGTAAATTACATTATTTCTATTTTAGTGCTTAACTACAGTTCTAATTGCCTAATTTTAAGCACTTCATAAATACAAACCTGAACACTTACTTGCATTTTGCAAAAAATAGCATAGAAAATAAAAATAAATTACATGGATCAAATGCATGAAAAGGTATATTCTGTGTAGGACTTTGCATTTGTTCCTTGCTGATGATTTCCAAAGTTCAGTTAACTGCAAAGGTCTCCCTAGTTGCTCTTATTAGCTGAACTGTATTACTCATGTGACTGCCCTCCTCGCTCTCCTTTGTACATTACTATTGAAATGAAAAGTTATATAAAAACCTAGCTTCACTATAAATATTTAAATATATATGTAAATATTTAGGAAATACATATACCAGAAAGTCATCTTTGCTAGGTGGCTGTCTGTCCTGTTCCTGCCTTCTGTAACACACAGCAAGGTCAGAGTGTACTAAAGACCTTGGATTTATATCTGCCAAGTATTTTTTCCCTGTTTAGTACTTCATCAGCAGACACCCCACAGTTAATCAGATCCACCACTTGCTGGATCGCTACTGTAGCTCACTGATTGGAGGTTACAGTGAGGTCTGAAGACATCCAGCAACATCCTGAACAGCTCAGCATGTGACTGGGATGATGAGGGGCCCAGAGCAAGAAGGGTGTTGGGCTCCTCTTGTCAACTCTGTTGACGCTTGTGCTGTAAAATGGAAATAAAAATCCACCCAGGCATCTGAATATACAAATACATATACAAAAGGGAATGATAATCGCCTTAATATGGTCACAGGGAAAAGAGTAAGAGAAACAAGTGCCAGGAAATAGGGATGAAGACACAGAAAACAGGAAACAAGTAAATGACTGCTCTACTACCGTGTTGCATTTCGTATCTGCAAAAGAAGTTAGAGTTCAACAATTTCAAGGGAAAGTATACGCAGAGTTTCATAATTTCCTCTCACAGCTGTACAGCTTGAAGGAGAAAGTGTTCTGCTTTTCTTTCTTGAGAGCTACAACCACCCTCCTCCCCACAGAGATATGCACTAGCAATGAAAGCAATGACGATGGAAACACCCAAAGGGTGTACATATGAAAATATCTTGTAAACACAACACCGCATGCAGTACAGAGGAACATTTATCACATGCTTGACTGAACAGCCACACAAAACCTTGAACACCAACAAACCAAATAACAAAGAATGGAAAATGTTCAGGACAAATTACTGTCATTAACACTTAAGGTCTAACTTGAACGTTTTTATACATGAAGAAAGTAAAATGTAAGTGCCACAGAAAATATGACACTGAGATTAATCCAGATATCAGTACATTGTACTCATGCCAATTCTAGCAGTGAACCCTGCACACACACGCGCGCATACACGCACACACGTGGTCTGAGCACGTCTGGGGTGGCTGTCATATTTAAAAATATTAGCAATGACTTTTTAGAATACAGGTGTTTTCATTCCAGTCTTAGGAAGTATGCTCCAATCTTCAAGTTTAAAGCCATATATATACACACATATACACACACACCCCCACACTCTCATACCTTTTTTTAAAAATCTATATATACACATCCACATGAGCAGCCACATGTGCATGCACACACACACACACAAACAGAGAGAATATGTACCTATATCTGGATATATCCCTGACATTACTATGGATGTCATAAAAGCATGGAATGATATTACAGACACGTTGCAACACAGAGCCATAATAAGTTTCTGAATCGCCAATACTCACACATAACAGAGGGCCTGATCATCAGCAGGTGCTGGAGAAGATCTAGAATGTGAAGCATACGATGCAGCATCTTTTTACAATGGTGTTAACAAATGTCAGTGTCTCATGCTGAATGCGAGAGGCATACTTAATGTAGTTAAAAGTGCAAGCTGCCTTTTTTTTTTCTCCTTTTTCTTTTTTTTTTTCCACCTCTGCTCCATCTACACCTCCCCCAGAAAGTATCTGCCCTATTATGTCTATAGCAGTGATTATTAACAATCATGGAAAATGGAATTGCAATCTATCTTTTATTTCTTGATCAGGAATTCATTCCCACACTTTAGGCAGGTGGATTCTGATTCAGCTCTGTAATTATCTAACAGATATTACAAGCAGCTGCTGCTGAGCACAAAATCCTGGCTACTGTTACAGATATGTAAGAGCTCCTGGCAAGGTGGAGTGAGAAGTGAAACAGAATGCATTCTGGTAAGACCACACATCTGGTTTTCACACACAAAGCGGGGAAAAATTAAATACCTAGGTCTGAAACTCAGATTGCTGATTCCTGAACTATGCAAAATTAAATTTCCTTTAATAAAATAAAATAAAGCCTTTATGTGACAAGAATAGCTTATTACATTTTATCAGAAAATAACGTTTGCCACTGAAATACAGTTCTGAAATTAAAATACTTCTGCTTAAGCACTTTTTGGGGGCACTCTGCTACCCCAAAAAAAAATCTCAGTCTAAAAGTTAAGGTCCCAACTTTGCAGCCCTGTATGGATAAAGAGGAATGATATCTACATTGCCACACCTGAGTGCCTGTGCACCCTTGTTCCCCAAGGAAGACACCAAAGAGACTCAACTTGTTTATTAGAAATGCTGGCCCTTATATCACTGTGGCAGGTGCATCTGCCCAATGAAAACAGAGCTTCTTGGCTGCTGAAGCGTAGCAGCTCCTGACTGCCTTTGTTCTCATGGCTTCACAGTAACTGGGGCCTTTGGCCAATGGGAGCCGCTACTGACTACAGGTCAGATTCGGCCTGGGTATAAATGGAGTCCCCTGGGGGAGCCATTTGGAGCTTGTCCCCTGGAGAAGCATGCTGAGATTGAGGACTCTCCCCTTGGGTTGGGACACTGCCAAAGGAAACTCCTTGAGGTGACTTGGGTCAGGGTCCTTCCCTGACAACTTCCTCGAGGTTGAGAGTCCTCACTTGTCAGGTGACTGATAGAGCATTTTGGGTTGCCATTAAACCCTAGGGAGTGGGGCTTTGTTCTGCATTTTGGGTTGCTGTTAAACCCTAGAAAGTTGTTCTGTTCTCCTCTCACAGACATTCGAACCTGTAATTTACGGAGAGCTATTTAATTGTGTTAATAATAAATTTTTTATTTTTGGTGGTTGGTGGTTTATTTGAGAGCCTTCATAACAAATTGGCGTAGTTGGCAGGATGTCGATAGAGGAGTTATTACAGAAATATAGTTGTGCCCCTTCTCCCCCAGATGTACAATGGGCGAAGGAGAGATGGTTTCATCCAGTGGAAGTTGCGAGAAAGTTGGAACAAAGCCGGGGAAGTTGGTGGATAAGCGGAAGTGAAGGAAAAATGTGCGCCATATTAGGTGCCTGCTTAATTCAGGCGCAGGATTACTTTGTAGTAGTGGAGAGAAATGCCTTAGGAGGAGCAGCTGGAAATCAATCATTTAAAGACAGAATTCTTATGAGAAAAAAAGAGAAGGCGGTCATTAGAAAAAAAAAATTGAAATTATGCTGGAACAAGCAAAAAAGCCCCCTAGTGTTGCTCAGATTTGAAAGTTAATTACCAGTGTAGATCTTGAGGAGTGGGATGGAGATATTTGGGGAGAGTCTGATGAAAGTGGCTCGGAAGAAATAGAGGAATTGGAGGAAAGACATGTGCGACCTCTCATTAAAACAGAAAGGCATACGGGTCCACAAGGTGGGAACCCCCGAACCACTGTCCCTATAATCCACTGGATGGGACCTGAGCTTAGTGAACTTCAGGTTAAATATTCGTGTAGGCCGGGTGAAACTGAAACCAAGTATTTCTGAAGAGTTTCTTTAATGGGGGGGGGATCAAATTCTGTTGAGTGATGACGAGGCTGAAGGTTTCTGGGGTCCCAGAGTGTTTTTAAGTGATGGACCAGTGGGTAACCAGTCAATAACATCTCGAGTGGCTTACTGGGCTGGGGGTGTGGACCCGAAGGAGAAGGGAGAACCTGTTACCATTAAAGTAAAGGGACTGTCGGAGCTGGCGGAGGGAGTACAAAAGGCGGCTGGCATTCAGGCGATGGATGAGAGGGGGCGGTGAGGAATACCGCTTGCCATGCCAGTGAATCCCAGCCACCTTAGACCTCTCATTAGAGGGTCCCGGATGCTTTAAAGATACATGTCCAGTCCCTCAGAGAAAGGGTGCAAAGAGCTATTAAATGCAACCAGCGAAACCCCCCCAACCTTCATGTGCACGTGTTAACGTGGGCAGAAATATTACATGATCTGGTTACTTATGGGCGAGAAACGGGCTGGACTGACTCGGGTGGGGGTGAAGATGGAAGCTGGAGGGTTCAGCAAGTCAGTCAGAAACTCCCCCGTGAGCAGCCTCCTCATAGAGAGTTTAAACCACCCCGGGATAAGTCAGGTCGATTTTACAATTCAGGAAGGAATCATCTTTGGTGGAAGGCATTGGCACTGGGGGTACCCCGGGCAATATTACATGGGCAATCTACCGGTAACATCTCGAAGTTGGTGCAATTGCCGGAGGGCAGAGCTCGAGAACAAAGGAAAAATATTAGGGTTTGATGTTTTGGCAGGTAAACAGTGGTGTTTACCACATGGCAGCGTGGAGTTTTAGAGCTAGGGGGACAGAAGTTACCTGTGTCTCTTAATATCCACTGCCAACTGCTGCCAAACAGGGTATTTTTGAGGTGATTAATGATACTGAAAAAGATTATAAATCGTACACATTTCCCTTAGAATTCTGCAGTGTGGCCAGTCCCAAACCAAAGGAAAGGTGGCAATTAACAGTGGATTTTGAGCGGCTGAATGCTCATTCAGGCCTTTTGTCAGCTGCAGGGCCTGGGCTAGCTCTGGGACCGGCTCTTTGCGGCTCCTTTGTCAGAAGCAGAGATGGCTTTGCTCCCACGTGGGACAGCATGCAGTTTACATTTGCATGTCCTGGCCTGGGATATCAGCACTCCCCGACAATTGCTTGCCATGCACTGGCTCAAAAGCTCGCTAAAACCACGCCCAGAGAAGGGGTTAAGAGCCCTGGAAACACACACACACACACACCCCCCGCCCAGTGGGAGTCGGACAGTGAGAAACTGCGAGGAAGCGCTGTGTGCAGTGAGATCATTATTGCCACACACGGCAGATAGTGAAGGAAACACCCAAATCAATTTAATCAGGTAACAGGAGCCACTTTACTGCCAGGGTGGTCCAGGAGTGGGCACACAAGGAATACAGTGGGCTTGCACACCACATACTATCCTCAGGCTAATGGGCATTGTCAACATGCTTGGGAAGCCTTATGGAAAGGTGGAAAAACTCACCATATTAATGCCCAATAGATAATTACAATTTTTAACTTGATGCCCGGGTTCTGATCCGAGGCCTAGTTCTGTTTTTTTGTTAGGATCTTGGAGGAACAGATGACCGGCATCCTGCTTGGCCATGGGGATCCATATGGACAATCAAGACTTGGATGACAACGTGGTGGTGAATGAATCTTGTGAAACTGGCAGCATTTAGAAGAATGTGATTGAACCTGGTGCTATTGTGTTAATGTCACTTTAGGTCAAAAAATGAAGAAAGTGGCAAGAGACTTGAGGCAATTGTTGCTACATTAAGCATTAATTGATTAATTGGATATGTTTGAATCTTCCTTGTTAGAAAGGTTAATCAGCTTCCTTCAATTTTGAGTGTAATACATTGTACGGTTGAAGGATTGGTGGGGTTTTTTTAAGATTTGATTGTATAATCATCTAGGGATGACAATCCACAAGTATGGAGACTCACCGAGACCGCGCTCCCTTTTAACCTTGGAGGCAAGAGGTGACTGCACCACCACTTCAAGGAAACCAGTTGAATCATGACTGTAGTCACAGGGTGGATTGTGGCAGGTGCATCTGCCCAATGAAAACAGAGCTTCTTGGCTGCTGAAGCGTAGCAGCTCCTGACTGCCTTTGTTCTCATGGCTTCGCGGTAATTGGGGCCTTTGGCCAATGGGAGCCGCTACTGACTACAGGTCAGATTTAGCTTGGGTATAAATGGAGTCCCCTGGGGGAGCCATTTGGAGCTTGTCCCCTGGAGAAGCATGCTGAGATTGAGGACTCTCCCCTTGGGTTGAGATGCCGCCCAAGGAAACTCCTCGAGGTGACTTGGGTCACGACGCTGCCCTGAGCAGCTCCTCAAGGTTGAGAGCCCTCACTTGTTAGGTGAGTGATAGAGCGTTTTGGGTTGCCGTTAACCTAGGGAGTGGGGCTTTGTTCTGTGTTTTGGGTTGCCGTTAAACCCTAGAAAGTTGTTTTGTTCTCCTCTCACAGACATTCGAACCTGTAATTTACGGAGAGCTAGTTAACTGTTAATAATAAATTTTTCATTTTTGGTGGTTGGTGGTTTATTTGAGAGCCTTCATAACAATCACAAATCCTGCAAAGGGGTCCACCGAAATGGCTCTGAGATGACATCTATATAGCTGTGTATACCTCTCAGCAAACAAGAACTATCATGAGATTAATGCTCCCTATCTCCAAATTTCTTATTTGGGACTTTACCCACATGATTGTATCATATTTTTCTGGGATCCTATACTGCTTCTGAAAGTAAAAATTACAGAAAAGTTTAATTAAGCTGAACAGTTTTGTATCAAAACTACATAGGCCCAAAAATATTGTCCTTATTCTTGCAAGACTCCTTTAGAAGCTACCGAGTGATTTGGTCTTTCAGTTTTGAGGTACATACGCCTGCTTCACTTTATAATGGGAATGCACCAAAGAACATAAATATAAAATGAAAGACAAAAATCTTTAGTAAGAATATGAATAGCAACTGCCCCTTTTCTGTGAGATCTTTCAAAAAGGGGATGATGCGCTTTTCTCTGGAAAACCTGAGTATTCATATCTAAGACAAGATTTGGTATTTCTGACATATCTGCAAAAGACTAAGACTACAAAACTTATAGTCACATAGTGTAAAATGCAGCAGCTATAAAACGATAAGCACAAATAGCAAACACATCTGTGTTTGATCACATAACTACAGCACTAATAAGACTCCTCACAGAAGAACAGTGCTGTAGCATTTGTGTATCTAAGCAGACGTACACACACATGCATGCGCACACACCAACTAATTTCAGCAGTGGCAGTCGGAATTATAATACAGTTTGAAAGCCTACAATAATAATCAATGTCACATTTAATCAACACTGACTTGCTCGTATTCATGACAGCATTGACAAGAATGTAATACATTATATGAGCATATCCCATTATTTAAACAAGCTTACATTAAATCATAATCCTAAATGTATGACAGCTATGAGTCAGACAATTAAATCTACCGCTTACAGTGAAGATGTTCCCATCTGTTCACAAAATGCCAGGTCCCTTCACAGTTAGAATACTTCTGGGAAAGAACAGAACACCCTGCAGTCCATTTTGAACTGACAGAAACCAGTTACCTGGAACTGCACAGGGACTCAGATATCCTTTTCAAGGTCACCCTCTTAAATAAGTAGAGGCTTCTACTACCAGCAGCTCTATTAATCCCTTTTGCAGACCTGACCCAATGCATGTCAGTATGGGTTTGAGAAAAACAGCTACTAAAATTTTAGAGCTGTAAACCCAGCATTGGTGTGTCTAGAGCACCATCCACAAGATTAGAAACTCCCTCATTTCTAGATGGTGCATGCAGGCAAAGTTAACTTCACAACCATGACATCTAGAAAGAATTGTACTTTAAGGGAAGGTTAACATTCTTTAAATTGAATGAACTTAAGAAGAAACTGTCTCATCAACAAGTGGATTTTTCAAAACTTGTATTAATTACTACAAGTTTAAAGTAGTACTCCTAAGAGCAGATATTTATGCACCAGAGCAACAGCTGTTTCATACGTACTAATAATTTGTGACTTCACAAAACAGATTGTTTCTGCTGTTTGTCACAGATGTACTGAAAATGTTTTAAGTGTTACTTTTCTGTATTAACATCATGTGTCATACTTTCTGACTGGCAGCTCAAACGAAAATCCATTACAAAGATCTCCATCAAATGAAATCACTTGTGCAATGGCCAGGACAGTCCACATTTGAGAAACACCTTGAGGAAATCATTACTTTCTTTAGAAAAGTCATACTATGAATGCAAAACTCTAACTAATCCCATTCCTTCAATAAAACCAGGCAGGGCAGTAATGATGATGATTACTGAAGATAGTAATAACTTTCCTAAGAACATCCAAAGCCTCTCACACAAGTGATTTTATCTTTCAAACCCACGAAGCTGTAATCTGAAGGTGAATTATCCATCTGAAGCTGTAACTTAAAGGTAAATTCATGTTGTAAAACCAAACAAAATTTTCATTTAGAATACCTGCATAAATATGAAATTTTGATTGTTAGCCTCTTCCCACCACAATTTACCATCTAGCTTTACCTACTTTATATCCGGTCCAATGAGCGAATGCCTCCTTAGCATAGCCCGGGCTTGTGCATTGGTTAAGTTAGTGGTTGTCTCTTCATTAATGGAGAGGATGCAGTCCCCCACACCAATCCGTCCATCACGACTTATCGAGCCTCCATGGATGACGCTGCGGACTATCATTCCTGAGCCATCTTTATTGGAACTTACCGTCATCCCTATAGTGAAAAACACATGAAACAGAATATCTTTGAGCCCCAGCTCTGAGTGCCAAGAAAAAGAAATGTAACCTGGGGCAAGGAAGGTAAAAGCCAGCCAGCTGACCTGCCAGTGTCAGCAAGCCTATAAACATTGCCCTTACTCCGCCTTGCACTTCCTTCCTTCCAACAGGAGACAGCAGTTACAAATCACAATCACAGTATCGTTACTTTACCTTGTGTCACTTCACATACCATGTTCAATATAAAAAAACGAAGTCAGTTGAAAATTTAAGCAGAAAATAAACAAAAAAGGTAATCAAATTGCTTCTAAACCAGTCAAATTTACCACGCTTCTGGATGGTTCATGGAGTTTATACACATTTCAGTTTCATTTATGATGGGTCTCTTTGGAAAGGAGGTGAAATAATTAAATAGTTAATTAGGAGCACAGGGCCAATACAACCACACGCTTATTTTCAACAGAAAGCCTGAATCAGATCCCACTGAGATAGTGGCTGTCTTTCTGCTCTCCTAGGTGGGCCATCGCTTAGGCCCAGAAGGGCATCCTCACTTCTGTGAGAGCCTGCACACTACTGATGGATACAGTTGACTACTTGAGTTACACCACGATCCCACTTGTGGCACAACAGGACACTACTTTTCAGTGTTTATATACACCATTTAACTCCACTTTCTTTTCACAGCAGTCTTCTTCCCCATTTTCCCCCATGCAGACTTGTGGTGCTGGGCTTCACAGGTCTTTGTGACTGTTCTTACATGCATGAGTTGTCACTTATTCTCGGGGCAGTTGGTGCTCATGATATCAACCCTGATGACAGCTCGAGGAAAACCTGTTCTTCACTAAGGCAATGGAAAAGTAGCTGAAGGGCCAGAACACTTTTTAATACTGTCAAACTCCTTTTTATTCTTTTTTGTGTGCTAACATGGAAGTTTTCCTTTACTAACAAGATGAAGCCACTGAAGTAAGAGTGCCTTATAGAGGAATATCCACTGGAGAAGGAGGCAGTGACTACCCAACTATGTGTTCTCCTGGTTTTGCAGGTAAATGTCAGGCTAGCAAGCACTGGGAGTGCAGTTCTGTGTTTGCAAGCTCCTACCTTGTTGTCCAGACTGTGAGTGCAAGGAAAATGATAGCTACCCAGAGCAAAACCTCGAATGACACTGACTATGAAAAAGCTCTAACCATTTTATACAAACACGGCTACAAAAGACAAGTGACTGAACACTCTACTCTGTTACCTTAGACCTTGAGAGACAGACTGGCTGAACAGAGTTTAGAAGGCAGCTGCAAGTCCCAGGCTACCCAGACTCAGCCAAACCATACAAACATCGGCCTATATATCCTTCTCAGAGACAAAAATAAAATACTGTAGCCATTTAAAGAACAACACTAATCCAGATACTAATTTGTGCTTTTTAGGACACCTTCCAGAAAATAAAAATCACTTAAGAGTGTTGGCTCCTCTCACCCACTTGTAGCTGAGATCAGCATAGGACTCTAAAGTATGAGAAGGTGGCTCTGACTAGTAAGGAACTGCCCAATAGGCTTCTTAGACACAGGAATACATGCACCTCCCTAGTTTGGTATATGGAAACCAAGGTTTACCTTTTGGAAAAACTGCAAAACCCATCTTTATGATGGCACTTTATATTAAACCGATGAAAGAATATGGTGTTACCATCGACTGGAGATTTGTATTTATGAATTGCCAGGTAATGATGTCAGCTATGGTCAGGCATAATTTAAACATGGGTGTATCAGACTTGTGATACAGACATGCAATGCCACTGATGTACTGCCTTGCTATTAGGAAAAGAAGAGGTAAACTGCTTGTCACCTACCCCTCAGATTCATAACATTACAATGTTGAGCACATCACAAATGGCACTTACAGGTAATGTCCTGGGGTGAATGCCCCAGCATTTACACTCACATACTCCTTTGAACAACCATCTCATGACAGATCTGCTCACACAGCTTACTCAGTCAGATCTGAATGTAAACACAACTCTGCAACAGAGCAGTCTCCACCAGAATACAGGCACTGTGCACAAAAAAGCAAACTGCCAAGGAAACAGCTGAAATGTGGTTTGAAATTCTGAACCTAACTTTGCTGCTTGGTTAAGCCAGTAACAAACAGTAGTATTACCGAGACTAGTGTAACAGCACTTTAGAAAAACATCACCCTGGGTTTCTATGCTGACATTCTTATTACAATGGATCTGCAAGGCTGATGTCACACTTTGGACAGCTACAGTTTCAGGTTAAAAATGCAAATGTCACTGTCAAGTTGCCAAATGAATCACACAGGACAAGGGCTTTTCATCTCTTCTTGCATGTGGGTGCTCCATCCTCTTACCTTTTAAAAATCACAATGAAAAGGTTAGAGCTCCAGCTGTGGCTGGATTTGAAGAGCTGCTGCAAGCTATGGGTGACATCATTTAAAAGGAAAAAAGAAGTGCCAGTTCTCAACTGAAATAATTGATGCAGCTGCAGCTTTCAACATCATTCACAGCTCTTGATTTAGCTCCTTTTGTAAAAATGAAAGTTAATAGCAGTGCAGTCATGTGTGTAAATTGGTCACTGTGCCCAGGCAGCTTCCCAGGCCAGAGCACACACAGATTGGAAGACAAAGACTACAGTCAAAAGCCAGAAGAAAGCATTATTCACATTCGTAGTATGTATACAAGAGAGGCTAGTCTTATTTTTTATGCATATAAAGTCTGCACACATGCACCCTACCCCAAGTTTGTATTTTCATGCTGTATCACACTTGACATGAAATTTGTTCTGTATGTTCACTGCACTTAAAATACTCATAGACATACATGAAAAACACTGTTTCACTGAGTTAAGAGGTTATTGGAAACAAAGGTTTTTTAACAAAATCCAAATGCCTGGAACTGCACTGTGACCTGCACTTTGTACAGCCTGGCAATGAGGCTAGTAAAGGCAGGAGTTATCCAAGCACCTCGTAACAATGAAAGTCAAAACTTATACCTACATCAGCCTTGCCTACAGCTTTGTATTTTGGGGAGGCCGATTTTAAAACAGATCAGTTCCCAATCCAGTTTGGAGGCTGGCTGTATCATGAAGGAGAAGGTGATATGGGCCAGACTGAGCACTCAGTCATGGCTGAGGGCAATTTATTCCAAGTGGAAGTGCTCACTGAATTACAGCATCACATCACCCTATCCACCTCTGCACAGCAAGGGAGTCTCCAGTGGTAGCTGTTTATGAACAAGGGGCCCATGGGCTGCTTTCAAAGTGCTTTCTGTGGACAACAAATTCTAAAGCATTTGCGGAGTCACTAAAAACAGCCAGTGCCCACACAAACTCCTTTGCTACCAACACCAGAGAGTCTTCAAGGACATGCAGTTGGCTGGAAGAAATGGCACTAGGAACCTAAACCAAAGCAAATGAAACACACTGGGAGGGGAGCACCACTGCCTCCCACCACAAAGTCTCCCATGCATTGGCTCTGGGCACTGGCCTGGCAGGATGCTATCCCCGTGCTTCCCCTCACACTGCCCAGGGCTGCACCAGAGACCAGAGGACAACACTGAAAAACATTTCCAGTTGTTGTGCCTATTCACTCCAAAATATGCCTCTAGTCAGAATGCTCAGGAATGAAACCTTTTCACCATCATCAGAAAGCAAGATCATTTTGTGTTCACATGCATTTGAAAGTCTAGTCTGCAGCTTTATGACCAAAGTGTTTTTCTACAGCATTCCTTGGCTATATCTCGTTTTTCCACTATATTATATAAACATATAGATATTAAAAAACAGTGTATTAAAATTGTTATATTAACTTTTAGGAATGACTAAACTCCTTTACAGGCAAAAAAAAAAAAAATCTCAGTGAGACTGACACTTTACTTTTGTGTTCATAGTCACAGCAAATTGATCCACTGACATCACAGTCAAAGAGGGTAAAAGCAGCAAAGGACCAATATCCTATTATGCTTTCCCCACTGATACAAGGAAATGATCACCTACTTTGCAACTTATTTACTTATAGCAACTTATAACGATTTCTGAATATTGCTTAATAATCCTGCTTGCCTTGACTGTTCTGTGGAAGCTTACCAAGGGCTACTGCTACTGTGTTCATCAAAACAAAGCAGTTTTCTGTGGAAACTTAACAAGAATTACTATGTTCAGCAAAAATATGTTTCTTGTCCTTGGAAAGCAGATGGGTTCTAACTAGATTAGTCTTTGTAATGGATAGATAGCTATATATGGATGGTAGAAATTGATACACTGGTACTTTTAGATAAGATAGACTGAGTAAACCAGCTGAAACCACTCTTGTTGTTCAAGAAATTGGCTAAGAGAATCTGCGCATGCTCCGAGGAAAAGTACAAGGTGAGAAAGACTACGAGCCTGCCTCCCAAAGACCCCTGAAGATGCCCCCCCAGGAAGCAATGCGCAGGCGCAAAGAGAACATAAACTGCTGACACCAGCCTCTAGAACTAACCCAGCCTTACTCATGCATATGTATGTTTGTGTTATGTAATCCAATGAATATGTACATCCACACTCTATAAGTTTCTGGTAAAATGTGCTGGGGAGTGCAAGCTTTGTGGAGAAATCCCCTTGCACCCAGGCGCCAGAATAAGCATGACTGCTTTATAACTGAGTTGTAGAGTCTGTTTCCGCAAATCAGCACTAAAAGAAAAATGTTTAGTCTTTACTAATAAAACAGAAAACATATGAGAAAAACATAAAGCCATGATCCTGAACAGGTTACAAAAAATGTTAGCTACCTTACCTAGACTTGAATTGCCTTTTGCGATAGTGATAGTCTTCTCATAAATGTTTTTGACTGAATTTGGGGCTGTGGAACTTCCCTCCAAAGATACTGGGCACCTCTTTTCCATTAAAATCACTTGATCCTAACACAAGAGAAAATATTATCAGTTCAGAATACAGAGATAAAAATACGATTGTAATACTGACTCATCTTATCTCATACTAAAAATAGGTGCATAATTAATACAGATTCCTTGTAGTACAGACACATTGGTAAAGTCAGTCCATCAAAGATCAAACTGACATACATGAGGTTTCCGTTTTCATTCAGGTAATATAGCAAATCTACCACAAAGTATGTTTTTAATTTACGGACATCAGTTACGCTCTTAAAATTAGTGTGATGAATTCAAGGGCTCTCAAACTCATTCACCACAGATATCTGACAATCTGCCAATGCTAAAGTAACAAATCTTGTAAGAAATTGCAGCTCTTCTAAGAATTTCTTAATAAATCACTGAATAGAAGAAAAAAGAAACCCACATCACAGCGACTGTCATGTAAAGGAATATTATGTTTGCACACTGTGGCATCACAGGCCAGTTTGTGAGCCAAACTGCACAGGCTTACACAAACACCAGGATGGCAAGACTTTCACACCACTCCCCCTTGGCTTCCTAGATCTGGTTTCCAGCTGTGCACCTCCTCCTTGAGCCCACACCTCTGTGAAGATTAACAGGTAACAAGAAAGCCCCCTGGCTTGCCCAGCAGGTACACTGTGGTCCAGCAGCATCTACTGCTATGAGGTACGAGCAGCCTTTATATACCCCTGTATAGCCAGTCTCTGGGTGATGACTGTCTTGATGCCTTAAATTATCTCCTGTTTTGGATAGGTCTAAATCCATAAGTTTTGATGGGAGCTACCACATCTGATGGACGTTCATAATCAAAGAATCATACACAGCTATTGGCCATTGTCAACTTCTGTAGGAGATTCTATAGTATAACATGGCCTTTCTGTATATTTCTTTAATTATTATTTTTAAAAAAATAATAAAATCTTTACTTTTCCACTGGGATCAAGCTGCAGGCTAGCAGCAAGGCTTGTACTTCGTGCAATTTCTGCTGTTGTCTGAGATCCAGGCCACGTTGCTCTGTTTTCACTTTCATTTTGGTTGATATCCGAAATATCCAGAGGCAGAAGATCCTTTTCAGTAAAATCAGTTGCAGTTTCCAGGCTATTACCCACTACAGACTTTTGCTCTCTCACTCTCTGATTCAGATCCATGTTGTATAGATTCTCGTCAAATACACAGAAAGCAGCTGTAGCATTTGAACATTCCTCTCCAACAGACTGTTAAACACAGGAGACAATAAACAATCAACATTTTTTGTAGTATAATTAAAAAGTACATTTCACACTAAAATCTTAAACAGAAGCTAATCTCACAGAATTTAAACATATTTGTGGTAGCATCAGTGTCTTCAGCAGATGCCTACAAGCATTTTACTGTAAATTTTACTTGATTCCTCAGGCAATTTCTTCTGTTTTAAAATACCAGAAATCAATGCAATTAAGTTACTGCTGAAGGCAGAATTCTAATTTGGTACTCATCAATGACTCTCCACTAACTTCAGCAAACATCTACTCACACATTCTCAAACTAGACATAACTCCAGCAAGTTATTAAAATTAAAGCATCCAATTGTCTTTCTCAGGTGGAGGAACTTTGCAAGACCAAGATCTTACTTTCAAAACACTTAGCAAGCAAAGAGCAATTTCAAGAAGCTCAGACAATAAGCATGCAATCAAATCATCCATTTATCTGAGCAGAAATGTAGCCTTGTAGCCCATACAAACGTTTCTCATCAAGCACAAGGACCACTAATGGCTGGCTCCATTGTGTAAGCCCGATACTATGTGGCTCTACTGTGTAAAACTGATATGATCCAGGCCTTGTTAACGACTTCACCATTAAAGAGGAGATAAAGACCAATAAGAGGTGAGCATCCTGCCCCAGAAGATGCCAGAGGCTGGATGATTCCCCAAGAAACATGAAGTCAGCAAAAATCTGTGGAAACCAGGGGAGAGGTAAAGGTGGCAGGGGGAGATAGTGATCACTGACTCAATTCATTAAGACTGAAAAACTTCCCCGCTCCCCAGCATGCACACTAATTTACACAGCAAGTGAGGCCAATTTAAATATAACTAATCAATAGCAGGTGGAATGGTAATTACAGACCAATGAGTGTAAACTTAGATGAGTTTTTACTAATCATGTAATAGGATAAATAGGCTGCAGTTCCTTTGTGTGGTGTGCTAGCTTTGTGGATTTAACCCCCCTAGCACCCATCTTTGCACAACTATAGAATAAACTGGTATCTTGGCTCTGTGTGTGAGATTGGCTTTTGCACAGCAGGTAATGAACCCTGTTTGAGGGACAACAGAAACATATTTAGATATACCTTCCACACAAAGAGGGAAAAGAGAAAACTCAGTCAAATCTCAGCAAAAAATGAATATGGAGGTTTTGAAGTGTGACAACAATGAAATACAATGATGCAGTTACAGAAGCTCAGCAGTTGTACTTATTGCAAATGTATTGATTACAACTGCAGTACTAGGATTAAGTTCTGTACACAAAGTTTGTTTAGATTTTTAAGATTCCAAGATACTGTATTTCAAATATTTAAGGGATTTCAATAATCACAACCTTCTAAAAAAAAAAATCTTCAAATATTCTCCAGCTGAGCTTTCACAGTAAGTGATTTTAAAAACATGTAGGCCAACAGATATTGGAAAGATAATCAAGGACTTAGAGACTCTGTAGCAATATGAGGGATTTTCTCTGAAATTTAGTAAATACAGTCAGAGGAATGCCTGCCTCTATCTGTCTTAGCTATTATTCACTGGTCCTATTAATTCTCCTATTTCTTTTCCAAAAAGTGGGGAAAACATGTTTCCCATGATTTTGAGATATTTTGCAACATTTTGTATCAAGGGCCTTAGAATTTAGTTTTTCTCATCTTTCATGAAATGTATACATGAAAGATCTGTTCCCAGATAATCATCAAAAAAGGTTCACCTGTAAATAAGTGGTTTAAGTAACATCTGAGAAGATAATTGAGCAAAGCCTAAATACAACTAATCTGCATGATGCAATCAATGAAATAATTTCCTTCCTTTTGAAGAACAGAACACCAGGACTATAATCTATTCAAATTATTCCATAAGGTTTCAAAGACAGCTGGGAAATCTGCTTTTAAGTCTGTTTTGTATCCATTTTCAAATCAGTGAAAATAAGACCCAGATCATACTCAATATTTATTCCATATGCCATATATACATATTAGAGTTGCATCATATGCCCATTTTTATTTTTGTTTCACTTACAGAAAAGCCAATGCTCTAATTTTGGAAGACAAACATGATTTCAGGGATTTGTAACTACAGCAACATGTGGCCTCATTAGAGCATTTGCATTACTTTGACTTTAAGCATTTTTTCATCACCTGTTTTAAAAGTGACACCAAAGGCATTCAGAACCTGCCAACTGCCCTGCAGTCAGAAATAGTTTGAATACTTCTGCATGCCTCATAGCATCGAATAGTAACTTTTTTCATTTTTGCTGCATTTCACTTGCTTCAAAAGTCTTCTTTTATGAACAAATTTTCTCATTATATTTACTTTGGAAGTCACTTGTAACTGCAGAGTATAAAATGTTACTGGATGAAAACTTCATACTGGTGCACAGAGAAGAACACCAAAAAGTCAGTACCATAATCTTTTAAAAAACCACGTAAACCGAAGTCATCTTTAAGTTAATGTTGAAAATAACTTAAGACTTTCTAGAGCCTCAACACGATATATAATGTAAATCCAGCCTCTAACTCATAAAATGCTTCTCAGCATGCAAAATGCATAATCCATTTAAGTAACAATTACAGAGTTAATGCAATCTGTCCCACTGTCACAGCAGAGATGTGCTCTTCTGTGGATAAGGAGAAACCATTAGAAGATGAATTCAGCTTTCCAACTAGTGCCTCATAAGGGCTTAGAATATTCCAGAAGGGATAAAAGGAGCTCAGGTGTGGAGGAAAAAAGCAGCAGCTACTGTATTCAAGAGCACAATGCAAACCCTGAAAGAAATCCGTACAATGTTTCTTTCGAAGATGACTGCTAGGAGAAATGACTTGGAAGACTTTGGATTAGCGAGATAAATCTATAGATTTAAGCCAAGAAGAAAAGAGCGTGAAAAACCACGGAGAGAAACAAAATACCAACTCTGATAAAAGCGAGTCATTATTGGTATGTGACCAGCAAGAAAAAAGATACTCATCTTTGTAATACTCTTAAAGAACTTATCTTCTTTTAGTGACTTTTAAACAGAAATTATTAGCAGAGGTTTCATATATACCTATTTACTTTTAATTACAGTATCCTTATGAATATTTCATTCAAGAACACAGTAAATGAATTAGCTTACTAACAATGAGGCATAAAATCAAAGCTTACGAGGAAAACTTACTCTTGCTTTTCATACCTAAAATATAGTAGAACAATGCAGTTATTTTGTGTTACCACTCTTTACTATACTCTGAAGTAGTAACAATTCAGTTCTTGTAGTAGACTGTTCACCGCAGCTTTAACGCTACAAACAGCTCACCATACTTTTATCTGGCTATACAAAACACAAAGCCAAGTTTTCAACCTTCTAGCTGCCTCTCTCTTCAACACAGAAGTCTGAAAGACACCAGCACTACCCTAAACAAAACTGCACTTTAATCTGGTAACAAATTGTGCAGTTTGAACCAGGATGACATAAAACATTTATATCTAATAACACAGTCTTTTCACACGTATAATCAAAGTTTGTCATCAATAAAACCATCCTCCTTTTTACCTTGGGAGTTGACAATGGAAGAGCGAAGCTGTAGTCCAGCTCACTGCTACAGGCACTGCCATGCAGAGCTATCATTGAAGCCTGAAAGACGTCACTCTCTGGCAAATACTGCGATTCAAAGGTGGACTCATCTGCTAGATCTGCCTCGCTGGAGTCCACCTAACAACAAAAGCAATTCAATTAGCCAGGCTATCTCTTAGCTTCAGATCACATAAATCCTTAACGCATGTACCTCAGCTGCTACATACTGACTGACACTTTCCTTCCTTTTTTTCCACTCCATGTTTTACATTGAAGTTATATTTGCACAGCATGGTAGGAAAAAACTGTGCTTCCAGTTACAATTCATGTTACTACAGTTTCAGAGGTTGCAAAGAATGAATATCAAGTAAATTGAGACTCTCAAATGGAATGAGTTGCAGGGCTGAGGCAGGCTCATGCCTGTCAATAGGAGTACGAGGTGTTAGGAGAAGTCTGCTGTACTGCCTGGCATCAATATTATGATTTTTTCAGGGCCTTTTTTTCAGTTTTCTTTTACAAGAATTAGCACTGAAAAAATAATGAGTTTCATTTAGTGCCACCTGTAAGGAATGTCAGGAATGTTCCCTCCACCAGCTTCATAGGTTCAGTTGTTTTTAAAGGGGTACAGAAAATAATCTTCTGGAAACTCCAATGTTTTCCAATATATTTATAAGAAAAATTCATGACATGATATTTTATTATCTCCAAACTATGTTATATCTGATAACGAGATTAATATGAACAATTCTGCTATCTCACATAACAAAATTTTTTTAGAAGTTCCAGACATGGACATGGGCAGTACTTTTTGCCTTTTTTTTTCCAAGACTCATATACTTTCAAATACTAGAATAAAATTAAGTCCTAAAAGACTTTATTTATGGTGCTTCATATACCCCACTTTGATCATAATTCAATCTGCCCTGGCAGAGCTCAAGAAAACAGTGTACGCTAACAAAACTAATCAGTGAGTTCAGAGCCACGACCATACCATAAACTTGTATGAAGCAGCCAAGTGCACCCATCTGCAGAGATGGGACCTAACTGTTGTTTTTCAGACTCTATGGTTAATCATATTATGAATCCATTATGTCAGATTAACAACAGCAAAAGCAACAATCTGCAGTGATTGAACATATTGATTCCTTTTTGGGGTACAAATGATCCATTTTCTTATTGTCTCAACCATAAATACTTAACAGCTAATTCAAACTGCTCATTTGGTGTAACTTACTCTCAGCCCATCCTCTGCAAAATGCAGACTAGTGTTACAAAAGCTATGCCCTGAAAAAGGTGAAAAACAGGGACAGACCTGTAGAATCTAAGTGTAGATTTATCTATAGAAAACAGTATTTCATGAGTGCACTCTGCAAACACATCTTTAACTGGGTGCCTGCACAATCAATTCCATATTTTGCACATTTAGACAGTTCACAGAGTTGACAATTTAACCATATTATTATTGGCCATTCATTTTCATTGTTCTTTCACAATTTTTTATATGAATCACAGATAGAAGTAAAATTTTTAAATACTTAAGTTTTAATCTGATCTTTTCAACACGTCTTTAATTAAAGGGTATTTACACATTTATATACAGGATATATAACCTGGCTTCTTCATACTCCTCACTGAATAGAGTAAGGCAAATACTATTATCTAACTACTGTACCAAGGTAACAAACTGAAGAAGAAAAAACAGGGAGTCTTGTTTAAAAGCAAGTTATTAAAACCATCTCGTCATTTGCAAATGTGAAAAAACAGCAAACATACTGGAATCAGTAATTCAGAGATTTTTGCCTTGGAAGGATACATTTCAGGTTTTTGTTTGATTTTCATTTTTTTCTCATGAATTAAGTTCTGGTGTTTAGTAGAAACTACTTCCCTACTCATGTTCCCAGAAAATGAGGGCCAAATAACTTCAACATCAGACCTTGATCAGTACAAATAAACATGAGAAGAGACTCCTGAAATATATTTATATTCTGGTTGTTTGGCTTTTGGTTGGGTGGTTTTTGGTTTTTTTTTTTTAGAGTCCTATTTCCTTTGTCTTTTTTATTTCAGTTTTTATTGGTAACTTCTAGGCTATGTAAGGCACTGAAAGCTCAGGTAAGCTGCATTGTTTGTACAAGTAACACCGTTTGACCTTTCAAATCTCATAATCACTGATTGATGCTGAAGTCTAAAGAACACTATTAGGAGGAAGCGTTGGCAGCTTTTGAAGACAGACAGCATTCCTTGTAAGACTGGCTTACATGCAAAAAGAGAGTTTCAAAAACTTTTCAAGGGAGAGAAGTGATGTATTATAATAGCAGTGACGTAGCACTGATATAGGTGAAGAGATTTACTTACAAAATAAGCACACGAACACTTCTCTACACAAGGTGAGATTTTCAAAGGGATATTCAGTGCATGCAAGGAGAAGTGGGTAGCCATGCACTTTTGAAAATCTTTGCAAAATACTTTTTTCCCAGCAACTAACATATGATAGGCCAGATTCACAGCTCATGCAAACAGCCAAAATCTCCAGATGCCAGATTCTACCATGTGGGGATCCATCCCAACTATGGTGGATGAGTAAGGTGACAGTAAACACTAAAAAAAAAAGGCATGAACAGTGACAAAACAACCCCTTTCATTACAAAACGCAAAGGCTTAAGAAATCTTTGGTAAGTTGGGCCACTAACCAGAGCCAGCTCAGCATGGAAGAGGGCTGCATCAGCTGGCCCCTCCTCCTCAAGTGACTGGGCAGTGTAGAAAAAGCAATCTTCCTTAGCAGAGACATAGCCCTCCTCTGGTGAAAGCTGCAGAAAGAACGAAGCTCTGAGTTGGATGAGTGGCCAGGACACAGGGCATGCAGAGTGCATTATGTGTGAGGCTTTAGAGAGGCAAATGAATTCCAAATGCAGCAAAGAGTTCATTTCAATCACAGTCACAGTGTTGGATAGGTAAAGATACAACTATTTGTTTTCAAATCTACCTGAATTGATTCTGCTTTGCATCCCATTTTACATCCTCAAGTAATGAAAAAGGCCTATCCAGCAATACCACAGAGCCCATAACTTAGTCTAAATTCATTTTCCATTTCTGCTGTTATTAAATGTATACTAAAACTGCCATCAGAGCTGCCACCAAGGAAAGAGCTTAACAGCAGAGGCCTTTATAGCCTTGCTATCCACAAAGTAATCTTGTTAGCAGGCAGGAAGACCGCATCCACTGTGTGTTTTGAGATTGTATCTGACAGGCAGAACAGCCTCAAGAGGACAAAACATCATCCTGACTATAAACCAGTAGGTTTTTGCAACATAATTTGATGTTAGGTGCATTCATCCAGTACTGCAAAAAAAACCAGTGATTATTCACAATCTTTAATTAATTGGCAAGCGTAACACATGAAATATTAAAGTGCAAATGTTTACAAACTTCTGGGAACAGAAACAAAGCCCTCACACATTTTCACTTTTAGAATGACATCTTCTAAAGAATGAAAATGCTGATTTGCAAGACATTTTAGCGTGTAACACACTCTCCACTACAAAAAAATGAATTTAACAAAGCAAGTTAAAAAAGTACCCTCTTACTATGAAAAGCAAAGTTTCTAGTAATTTAAACATTAGCCATTCCCTCCCACCCTCTCCACAAAGATCTACTAAGAATGAAAAATTGCTATCTGTATGCACAAGGTTTACAAGATTATCACTTCATGAAAAGTAAAAATGAACCCCGAAGACTGCACTTGGGCTTACAAATATAGTGAAAGGTATCTTCTTTGTATGTATGAACTGATGCCATTCTACTGATTTGAATTTAACACACCAGGGACACTAGTCCACTAGCATCCTTACTGATACACTATCTCTGTAACCCTAGGTCTCCTTCAACCTCATTCTTCTAATTATTACAGACTACCCTCTAGAACCAAGCCTGAAATTATTTATGGCTATGCTAAAATAACCAGTTTGAGGTATATGAACTGAAGACTACTCATCACTGTTTAAACATAAAATGTGCAGTCTAAATACAAAGACTGCGTATGTACTATACCTTGCAAAGGAAAGGAATAGGCAAATTCCAGGCAAATTCCATAAAAATGACTTTATGTCTCCATCTCACACACTCAAGAGAATCTTGTAAAGTGTACAAAATTACGCCTGGCAACTTGCAGCCCTGAAAGACTGTGCTGGTTGCAAGATGCTTGACTGTTTTCTCAGATGCAAAACAGGTGTGCTAGGCCCTGCAATCACTACACCAGTCATTCACTACACAGGTCACTCCTACATGCGAGGAGATACAAGAATCTGTTAAGGACAGTTTCTGAATGTTTTGAGCCACCCAGCTGTGCCCCAGAGCATACAACATGCATACAAAGTACCCATCAAATCCCCAAATCCTTACAGGCAGTGGTTTGGCAACTCCTATTTTAACTGTTCCTGTTGGGGCTCCTTTCAGTGCTTGTACCGCTTCCTCCAGGCTGCCATTTTCCAAGTTGATATCATTGACAAACATAAGTCGATCTCCAGGAAGAAGTCTGCCATCTTGCTCGGCCACACCCCCAGGAACTAATGAGCGAATCACAATTACTGTGTTTGCTGGATCAACGGGATCCTAATTAAATAAAAACAATAAAAACATTTCATTTTATTTACTCTTTTATGTCCCGAGAGGCTAATTTTTATGCATGAGCTTTTAATAACCCAAGAGAGTAGTGTTACTAAAAAATTTGGAGCTCTGCTCCAGATGAAGCCCTCAACAGGAATGTACCCTGCTGTCCGTACTGCTCATACATTTAGACTTTCACCTATTTTTAATTCTTAAATGTGAAAATTATTACTCCTTTCTAGGTGATGTCCCATCATATATCCTCAGCATAAAATACTGCTAAATCGCAGAGTGCTGTTCATACTGTAATGAGTAATTACACATCAGAAATTCAAACACCTCCTACTGCAATGACAGCATTGCAGACTTCATCCTCCCTTACACTCAATGGTTTGGGAATACAGCTGTGCAATCTTAGACATCAGTGTCTTAGATAGAAGCAAAAACTTCAGCGACAAACTGAAATGTTTTAACCACATGTCAAAGGAGAGAACATAGGACACATCACAAATGTTATAACATCAAAGAAAAGGTAAGTTTCAGAAAGCTGACTAGAGCTGCAGGATATAAACAAACTCACATTTGCAAAATATGTAAAACTATTTAAAGTACTTCCCACAACCCTCCAGTATTACTATCCATAAAATTCAGTAACTAACCACATAGGCAATCACCGTTTGTCAGTGCTACAGAAGAGGCTGAAACAAAAACATGCCTTACTTTGTGCTGACATGGACTCCAAATACTCAGGCTCAGCTATGGTGTCTTACTGTAGAGCATCATGAGTAACACACTAAAACGTAATCACTGTTTCATAATTCAGATACTTGACTGTGCCTTTATCCTTCAGATTATTAAACTACACTGCCCTTCACCTTTATCAGTATGCAAATGCAAAATACTACTGAGGCTTAGATTAATTCTAAGTGCCCTGTGGGCATAATTTCCACCCATAAGTCACCTCCAGATGCAAATGCATATACTCTTAGTGACAAGATCCAGCAGAGAGCTGGGAAGAGACTGGGTCCTGCAGCGCCACCAAACAGCTAGACAAAAACCTGTACTGACTGTAGGGAGAAATTACTTGATGTCAGATTAAAAATGATCCACTGTGACAACTGGAAACGGGAGGAACATTTGTTCTAGGATCCTGACCAAAAGCAGGTAGGACGCAGGCATTGAGCTGTTCATCAGGACACACCAAGAATCACGGCTTGAGAGACCCAGAAATTCTGAAGTCAAACACAAAATGAATAGGGGCATTTAGGCACATCCTGAACAGACAGCAGCTAAGCAAGGGATTTCAGAATTGCAGTTCTGGATGTTAATAAATCCTGCTTTAAGCACCTAAGTCCTTTATTGGATCTTGCCCTAAGCACCTCACTGCAGGTGCAAAATACATAGCTAAATGCCTGAATATTCTAACTACATCATTCATTGCTCTGGGGCACTAGAAGGTGAGCTTTCTGAAGACCCTAGTATATTACAGATTATCTATTTTTCTGGACCAGTATTACCATTATCATTAGAACCTGTAGTCTTAATACGGTAAGAGGAATAAGTAACGTAGCTAGTGGGATGCCTACCAGTAGTAATATCCATTTAGCTTTACTGTATTGCTTAGTTTCCATTAACATTTACCTTTAAAATACCTATTTAGATCATATTACAAGATCCAACCAATACAAAGTATTTTGTCCTCTACTTAAAGAAAGAAGTGCCAAAGTTACCTGGTAGTCCAGTATGCTAAATCCAAGTCCTGTACTTCCTTTTTCTAGCTCAATGCACTGTACTTCTGCTTCCCACATCGCCAAAGACGAGCTTTGCATCTCTTCTGTACTCTGACCCTCATCGGCTATTTCCAAAGTTGTTCCCTCTGTGTCTGAGGAGCCAATGAATCCAAGTTCTACATGAGTCTGAGAAAAACAGTGAATGTTACCAGTGAAGTGTAAATGTTTGTGAATCTGCAGAGACAAAACTCTGTACAAAAAGAACAAGGTAAAAAGTAACTGATATGTCTCTAAACACAGAGAAAACGCAAACACTCAGCAGTTACCAAATGAGTCTGAAAAACCTAGCACAGAATTCACATATCCTTGTAACAAAATATTTCCAAAATGTAATGTCTGTCAAACTAAAAACTTCAGAAATCCTCTTAACGCATGTATTTAAACATACAGGAAATATTGGTTATTAAATGGTATGTCTAAAAATATGCCTCACTCTAAATATAGCACTGACAGGAGTCAGAACATTTAAAAAAAAAATACACACACACTCACATACATACACATGTATATATGTTCTTCACTTCCCTTGGTTTCATAGAAAAGATTAGAAACTATAAACTGAATTTGGTGCTTGCCCAGAACTCAGAATTAACAGCGTCTCTTTTCATACAAATGCTATTGCTTTGTAAACTATACTGCAGGCGATTCCTACATCTTTAGTACATCAGGCTGCCCAGAGCTTTGCACTTCTGACAGAAGTGTGTCTGCTCGTGAATGCACACACAGTTCTGCACAACACAAACCCAGAAAGCAAAGTTCAAAATCAGATTAAATATATTCAGATTGTAAAGAACACACAGTTGAGTTTGCCGTAAATCCACGCCCACCTGCAGAAGAGAAGTACTTGGGTAAATAGACCCACATCCCAGACCTACCAGGATTGACATCTTCTGGTGGCCTAAAGTATGGTTGATGAACATAAATTGCCTTTTTCTATTTATCTGGTTCCAAGTCCTAAAATATTAAAATGTATTTCTAATCTTGTACAAGAACTTTATATGTTTTTTTCTCAAGGAAACAGTTATTTTCTGTGATTTTTTTTAAGGCAAAATACCTTTTCTGTGAGCTGAACCTCAGATAGACTTAGACTCTCCAGTACTTCTGGGTGAGTGATATGGGTAGCTACTGGACGACAGCACACCATTGTCACCTTAATAGGCAGCTCTTTCAAGATACTGACCACATCCTTGTGGTTTTCTCCAAGCAAAGAGATATCATTCACCTCAATAAATAAAGAACACACAGTATTTAGAAGTACACACAGTGTTTAAAAGTACAATGAACAAAAAAGGGTAAAAAACCCCACCAACTCATTAATCACCTAATCTAAAAAAAAAAAAAAAAAAAAAAAACCCACAACCCACAAAAAGGATGCTAATGGACATTGTCAACCCTTAATTTTCACACAATCTGGTACTCAGAATCAGCACCAAGATACATTTTGAACTGAATGGATAGTCTCAAATTGCATGACAGCACCCTACTAACACCACATACTCTGTCACTTCATCCTGCTTTCATTCATGTGAAAGAAATTCACATCTTATTTCTAAGAAAAAGATTTAGAAGAGTAAATAGGTGTTCAGTCCCTTCACTGTGTAGGGATATTCCTATTAAATCTTAATATTTTTGCTAGGTATTCTTTTCTGGTGACCTTGAACTGTATCTGAAAAATCTGCTATCAGCCAAGAAATGCATGTAAGCATATGCATTCACATAAATATACGTAAGTACATATGAAGTGATGGCTCAAGCACTCCTGCTTACAGCTGGTATGCAAGTTACATGTGCTACATTCCCAAAGTCACCACCTGTGAGAAGCAAGTCACTGCTCAAAAATCTTACTGAACGCAGATTAAGTAGTATTTTTTCTTACTTCCAGCAGCTCGTCTCCACTGAACAGCTTGCCGCTTTGTCCAACTGGCCCCTCTGGTAACACAGATCTGATGAAATGATGTCCCACTGTAGCTTCAAGGCTTATCCCTAATCCACTGCTTTCACTAAATTTGTTAACTACAGCCACCTAAAATAAGATTAAGAAACAGTTACTTTTGACATATTTACAGCCATACCAGTTACTTTCCATTTCAATTTACATATAATGAGGTGAATATTCCAGAAGTGAGAAACTAGAAATATTGTCATGTGTAATGAGGACAGTCAGGTAAAAACTGAAACTTTGATCACTTACCACTTCAGCATAAACAAGTGAGAACTGTATATGACAACAATGTATCTAATAATATGTACTTCTGCAGAGACTACAGCTCTGGCATATAATTTTGAAATAAAGTTCTAAACTCAGATACTGCTTTTCAACTGTATCTACAGTAAATGTTCTATGCGTTATTTAGATCATTACATCAAACAATTCATTCAGTATGCAGAATGGGTAGGAAGTTTCAAGCACTAGCTCCAAATTCTGGCTAACGAAGGGAGCTTTGAAGTCGACCTTAAATACTTTTCCTCTAATACACATTTATCCTCTTGAAGCTAGGAAATCTGTGAAAATACTCATAAACACAGTAACCTAAGAAGTCTGTAATTATTTTGCTAAAATCAACACAGAAAAATATATATCTATATTCAAAATTTATAATAATAATCTCAACAGATTAAGGAGCATATATATGATTTTTATAAATACAGGAACAAATATAATACAAACATAATTCTACCAGTATGTTAGCAACATAATAGGTGGACAGACCAATGGGCATTTAATAATAGTAATCAAAGTTTACCTACCACTATTTCATAATTTGAACCCATAATCCTCTGCCACTTTGCCTTTGTAGCTGCTTCTTCTGTAGTAGTTAGCTGAAAATCTAAAAATTATGTCTGAGATTACTGTGACAAAAAGTGAAACGTCCTGTCTATCCCTGTAACTGATAAAGTATATGGACCATGCAAGACTATGCAATCATTCCCATGATGACAGAACTCTCCTAAAATATTGGCATGTTTTGTCTCATCGGGCTTCAGTTTACCAGAGGAAAATCTTGCAAAATAGTATTAGATCCCAACCCCCCAAAACTAACTGTATTTTGAAAGACATGAAGTTTAGTCAAAAAGTTTGGCATGTATGGCTGGGAAGAAAGGATACATATTTAAAAGTTAGCCTCAGTGTTGAGTCAATTTAATGCAACTTTACAATATAATGGGCACAAAGCAAATGAAAAAGTTACAAGCATGCCTCAGGCATTTGTTAAACCAGACTGTGGGCTGTGGCCTGATAGACTCGTTCAGAGGGATGGCCAAAATACTTACATATGTGATATTGCATACTGATCCTGCATTTTACAGAATGTCCAAGGAAAGTTTTCAAACAAAATCTGAAGGTTTTGTACTTTCAGAACTATGAGCACAAAAGACTTTTTTTCAAACTGTAGGCCCTAGAGGGCAGTGAGACAACGCAAGTCCTAGCTCTTTCTTCTTTCTTTTTTTTTGGCTAGATTCACATACTTGCACGTATACAAGGAGAAATAATTCTAACAGCTAAAGAGCAGCAATGAAATTGGAAGGGAAGGAGGAGAGAAAATTAATGATGCTGTGAAAAATACAATGACAGGCTAGGCAGCAAATTGCAGCAACTCTTGATTGAAAGTTTATCTGCAGGCTGAAAAAAACAGAGAAAAGCTTTCCTTCTGCTCATTTTCCCTTCATTCATACTGTTTCAATTCTAGAGCAGGAAATAAAAAGCAGTATTTAGATACAACAGCTAGCAAACACAGCAAATTTAACAGGACCCTACACATTCAAGATCCATGTCTGTGCTGTGCCTACAGTAAGTATCAAAAGAAACTACAGATCTGAATGCCCATCATAGGCAAAGACTAGTATCTTCACTACAAGGTTAAGTTTCCAATTCCCAATGACTTTTAGCAAGAATTCAAAGTGACTAACAGCCTCAGACAGTGTTTTAAATCTAGTCATTGCTCAGAAACATTATTAAAAATAAAGGCATTCAAATATGACAATACTTTCCCCAAAGTAGAGTCACAGCAGTATCTGAAGGAAAGGTGTTAAATTCTTCAGCTATCCGAGATAATGGAAAGCATTATGTTATGAAAAGATACATATTACAGAACTCATATGGGTCATCCTGTTCAGTCTCCCTCTATCTCTGGAAGCAGGAAAATGTTAGAAAACACATCAAGTGCTGCCTCATTCTGGAAAACATATCATCACATTGGACTTCTGAAATGAAGCACAGTACCCCAACAGCTCAAAAGGGAAGGGAAAATACCCATTAGAAAATAAGAATTTCCATGAAAATTATGGGAAAGGGACGGCCATATCAGTGCACCAGAACTGACTGAATTTCAAACATTAACAGAGAACACAGATTGAAATGAATGCAAGCTCAGGAATTTGTGAAAAGAAAGTTTATCAGAAGAGGTAAAAGTTCTGAAACTGCAGCTGGGCAGCTGCAGGCAGTTGGAAAGATAAGGCATGTTAGGGAACAAGAAGAGAAAAGGTTTAATACACAACTAGACTAGAGTCTAGACTAGAGTAGAAATACAAAACTAGACTAAAAACAGGGCTGAGCATGTAGCAAAAGCAGACTGCTTCATGTGACATCTTTGACACATAATTATTTTCAGACACATAGCCAATGATCTTAGAGCACTCAAGAGTACATGTGTACACGTATAATTACTTTCACTTCCTAGCTGTACATTCTACCTCAGCTACACACCATACAGGAGATAGGCACACAATACAGCTGATCTTTGTGTAAGCACACTCAAGTGCACTTTCACAGAATAAAATATTAAATGTTGAGAACCTGTTTCCTGTTGTTTCATGTCCTTTCCAGTATTTACCACATTGGCACTGCATGGCAGTGATGGGGATCCCTGTTCTGTTTCACTGTTACCTGGAAAAAGAAGAAGAAGCCTTTTCAGCTATTTAATGTGCTGTAATATTCATCAAGCTCACAGGCATGCTTCAGGGCACCGACTCTCTCTCTTACACTGGACTTCATAGGATACATATTTGGCGAATGGAATCTGGCATGAAGGGCCCAGAAGAAATACTATATTTTAAAGACATTTTGTCTTCTGTTAATGCTTTGCCTTCTCCAGTGAATTTTTCAATGAAACAAGAAAAAAAAGGCACAACTATCAGTAGCTGCATCTCTATGACTGAAAGAAAAGTTACTGGAAAACATGTAACGTTCTTTAGTACTCTTTTATTACCCTCTTTTTTTTTTTTTCTTTTTTCTTCCTCTTCTTTCCTTTGTGCAATTCAGGAAGCTGACACTGAAAAATGAGGACTTGGAGACCTGCATACCTGACAGACTTCACTTGTAGAAAGCCTCTCCTACCACAGAGTTCTATTAGGTATGTTGCTGGCTGTCAGCTGTCTTGAACAACTCTAGGCTAGAGAAACAGCATTTTCTGAGCATTTCCTTTGTGATTTTTACTAAAGGTGGGAATGAGAGAGCATCATACAGACAGCATACTACTGGGTCTTTTGAAATCTTGTGCAAGGTGGGTATTATGCCTCAGTCTATGAGTTGGATATACTTCTGCTGACATCAACCTGTAACACAAGTAGCTGAAAAAAGTCTCTGTATCCAGCTTCTGTGCAGATATTCTGTTCAAACACACTGACTTTCAAAATCTGGCACATATACTGCAAGATGTGCACACTATAAGATTGAGCTTCACTAATCTCATATCAGCAGCAAAATTAATATTGGTCATTGGCTTCTGAACTTTGTACACATATACAGTTAATGCCCTATCAGATTATTAATAACATCTAGATACAGGCCACTCCTCTCATACTTCGGGCTTGTGACTGACACACAAGAGTGAAAGGAACTGAGACTTGCTTCTGCTCATTGTGGAGGGTAATCTCTTTGCTTGCTCTTGAATGCAGCTTCTCACCCTTGAGCATGAATAAAACATTCACTGCCTTCTTAACACTTGGAAGATTTGAAGGATCAAAGTGCTGAAGCAACTCAGCCAGAAGTGCAAAGAGGTGTAGAGCTTTCAACGCTCACTTTGAAAACGTAGCAAGTTATACCACTGGTCTAACAGATTAATCAAACTAAGTAGACCAATTTCTCCCCCCATGTACAACAGCTCTGCCATCAGTAATAGCTACCCAAAATGAATCTGGCCCATTGTATTTCCACTTTGCAATTGAGAAGAAAAATGTTTCAAGTCAATTTTAAAGCAAAGACAGTTTTAATTACCTTTGGCTGTGCTACTATCCATTGTTTGAAACAGTAAGTCCTTTTCAACAGCAGCATTGAAGTCCTCCTGGGGCTGAATATGATTTTCCTGCTTAACCCCTCTTCTGATCAAAGTGAGCCGAACTGTTTGTCCCGTGTGACGCAAAACGTCAACTGCTTGCTGGTTAGTAAAACCCTGAAGATTTGTTCCATCCACCTGCAGGATTAAGCAGCTTTTCAGCCCACAAGACACCGCCCAGAAAAAAAAATGTCCAGGGCAAAATAATATGGTGAGCGCTCAGCATCTGTAAGCCTGAGCACAAAGCATGCAGAGGGACAAGAACAAAAACCTGGACAACTTAACAACATTGGACACACTAAGCACTTTCACTGGAGAGCCACACAGCAAGGTAACAACCAGTACCACAGCAAAGTGGGGAGAAGTGCTTTAGGTGCCCACCACCACAGTGGGGTCAGGCAGACCTGCTCTGCGAGGTGGGAGAGGACGGCAGCACGTGCTATGCTGGGCATGTTGTGCAGCCTGCCTGCTTAAACACTTCAGTCACACCCTCCCCTGAGGAGAAAATACTGGGTGAATAAACCAACACAGTCATGGCCAGGACAGCTGGGGAGGGGAGGGTGAGGAGAGACCCATCTGTCCACTGTGGTAGAAAGAACTACAGATCGCAGCCATACTGAGGCCAAGTAACCTCAGACACAGTGGAGTCTACTACTGAACACCGTGAAGTCCAATTTCCCAACCATACACTGTTCCAGCCAGCCAGATGTTATCTCTGGTCCATCATTTTAATATTTTAAAGAACAAGATTTTGGCCTCTTCTGTCTGAAACTACACCATTATCTCACTAACTCAGGGTTTCTTCTGAAACTCAAGACTTCGGCATTACTTAATTTCATCCCGTTATCCCTAGTACATGCCATTTTTTATTCTCCTCCTTGCAAACTCCATATCATCCCATTCTTTCTCTGTCTCATCCCCTGGTACCTTTAATTTCTGAAATACTTCTAATAATACTATATTCCTTGACTCCTGTAGTTGTTTCAGTGTATCTATACAACACACATATTTCATTATTTTAATTCCTTCTTCATGAAGAATGACTCCCCCTGGACCCTTAATCATTCTGTTGCCCTTCTCTGAACTTCCTCCAACTCTGGTGTCTAAACACAAAGTAATTAAGAATGAGCTGGGGTTATTTAATCTTTCCTCCACACTTAAGCAAACCATACTTAAAAAATGTTTATTATTCTTTTGTCTGAGCTCACTCAAATGTTCTTATCCTTCTGCACCTGCAGTAGAAGAAGAAATCAACTTTGGAATAATCAGTTTTTGCCATTTGTACTCAGCATTTAAATCATTATAAAAACCATATATACCTCCACATACAAACACATTCATACTCAGAAGGAGACCATAAGTTGTTTAGTGATGCCTTTGCACAAATGTAAGGACAGATCTGTGACAGCCACAAAAAAGAGGTTCCTGCATTCATAACCTGATTTTCACCACACAACTAACATTTTATGAATGAAAATATTTTCTTTTAAAAATCATTTTGAAAACAGTTGCTTAATTTCAATCAAACTGTGAAACTTTGCCTTTACTAAGCAGTCCCAAAACTCCTACTGATAAGATACACACATACAACACAGATTTTCTTGAGAAACATGAGTTGCACGCAGGTAGCATAATCAGAGAGATAATGAGATCAAAGGCTCAGTCAAAAAAAGGACTCACTATTTCAACACCGATCCTAAATGTTTTAAACAAGTACTATATGAGCATTTCTTTACAACTTAAAGAAGTAGAGTTTTGCAGAGAAGTGAATTCCTTTCTTCGTGTGTTTACTTACAACTATAATTTGATCTCCCACGTGGATTCTGCCATCATGTTCAACAGCACTGCCTTTTGTAATGCTTTTCACAAAGATACCAGAAGGTTCTTGGATGAAGAAACAGAGAAAATTAAATTAACTAATTTATTAAGAAACAATTTAAATAATGCAACAATCTCTCAACTAATGACACCAGCCAAAGGGAGAAAAAGAAAGAAAACACAATCTCCAAGTAAGATAAAGAAAGAATCATCAAGAAAGTATATGCTTTTGGAAAATAATACTATATATGTTTTACTTAAAGGATGAGCCTGATTAATGTCAGCTTGTGTTGGACCAGATTTCATTCAAAATTTTATAATGACAAATTCCCAATTCTTGCTGCAAAAGAAGACATATTCTAATTAATTTTAATCTAAACGTTGAAACCAGCATCAACAGAAAACATACTTCTGACTGTTGGTCAGATTTAAAACTACAGCTCAGAAAATCCAGTTTGAGTACACTAACCTGGTAAATTCTCTATTTTCTATGTACTTAAGAACTGCTCAAGAAAAGGCATGCTTGGATAACCAAACGCAGAAAATTATAAGCAAGTAGGACAACTTACGTTTGAACCAGCTTTGAAGTACAGCTGTAAGTCAGTATTTGACCCAGTAAAAAAAGAAGACAAAAAAAAAATCCAAACCCCAAAATAGAACCATTTTAGACAGGTACCGATTTTGAATCAGAAGGAAAAGTCATATATATAAAACACCTACAGAAGGGACATTTTACAAAAAGAAATCCATTTCAGGAAAAATACACTGGAATTTGAAACTTCGATAGCTCATTAAAGTGAAAACCTATGGAGTTCCTACATGTGCATTTTGCATAGTACACATGAAATTGACAAAAATACTAGCATGAACTGCCATGAAATTAGGTCTGAGGGTCACAGGTCTGTTACACTGGTGTAAGAAATCTTAACAGAATCTACTTTCTCTCAACAAAAGCTCCAACTCTGTTAAATGAATACGTTCAATGGAAAAACAATCCATTACAAAATGGGTTTTAACACCTGTCGAGACATCCCAGTGCCTCTGCAGATCTGAAACTCATCTTTTATATGACAAAAGTTAGCAGGAAGGAGGGCTAAATCTATGTTTTGGTCTAATGACAATATTCAGCTTAGGAGAGGAGTAAGACTACAAATATATTTAAGTCATGACATTGACAATTCTCTTCTGTTTTTTCTTAATTTGTTGTTTTCCCAGGTTTTGTGAATAATTAAATTGCTGGTCTTACTAACTTCCAAGTGTTTTTATATCCTGTAACAGCTGTATGGCAACATGACATTGCTATTTGTCATTCATGAAAGATTCAGCCGCAGATCTTGTTGTCCAGTAGTTTGATTGCTGCTTCTCTGACAGCAAAGTTGTACTTTAACTAAGTGTTAAGTCACAAAATTAAGTGAGATGCCCAATTAGTTTCTAAGGCAAGAATATCTTCTAATGCAGTAAAATGTAGCACAATAATTTAAAATCAAAGATGGGCGATACTCCAACACTGAATCAGTTAAAATATGCTATCAGATCTATCACACGTTCTACAGTTCAATTTGCCATTTAAAGATTCAACTGGAAGCTGCTAAAAAGCAGACTTACACAAACTGTGACCATCCTGTTCTATGGAACAGATTGTTAAAATTTAGTCCAGCTTCTCAAAGCCAACAAATTACATCTATAAACTGCTAATAACATAGGATATATCTATCCACACATTTCTCTAACAATATATACATGGGTATAAGTCAAACGAACAGCTCTTTGAGAAATTTTACAACACATTTGACAACCATCCCTTCCCAGCAGTATTGCACTTGCCAAATCCCTCACAGGGATGACTAACAGAGTTCTGGATCATTTTTCTGAAAAATGTAGTGGAAATTACAAAATAAAAATACACAACTGTACATGAACTGTAGCATTTCTTTATTTAAATTATTTATTGGCTGCAACAGCCCAGAGGTCAACAAACATTTATTATATTCAGGTCACTAAGGAATTCTTGATCTGGCAGCAGTACTACACACATTGCTTAAACAGTAATAATAATACCTCCTAAAACTACTCAGAATTGTAATGTATAATCTTGTTGAAGCCTTTTAAAAATGAAAATATAATTTTAAAAGCCCAGCTAGTTCTAATAAAAATGGCTCAATCTATTTTAGATTTGCTTTGCAAACACGTATAAGCACAAGCTTTAGACAAGAGTGAATATAAAAATTGATTAAAAAATGTTGAGGTGGGATTTTATAATAAAACCGATTCCTTCTAATCTGAATGTCCTTCTCACAATAGATGGTCAAGATTTTTTTTTAGAGATGCTATATGAAAACTAAAATTAAGTCTTTGATGCACATACACCATAGCACACAACAGAGTGTAAATTGCAGGAATCAATCAATACCTGATGTTTTGTCTCCAATGTAACCAGCAATCGTTATTCCTAATCCCTGGTTGTTTTTAGTGAGTTCGACGTTAAATTTCTCCCCATCTTCAGAGCTATCAACAGAAGTATCTGCCTAATACGAAAAGCATGATTAGAAAGGAAGCTTTTTTCTTTTATGTCATTAACACCACCACATTCTTTTCTGTCAGTAACATGTAAAACTAGACACAAATGTAAAAAAGAACAACTTTGCTTCTCCTCTTATTTGGTGTTCAGCAGAGAAACTAGATATAGGTTACATTCCTCACTGTAAAGCAATGCAGGTAATGACCTCCCTGCTCTACTGGCATATTAACCCTAAAATATCTAACCTATAAAATCATTATTTGATTACTAAAATGACTTATGAAATTCATGCAAATTGAACAATGAACCTCTTGTACGTTAAGTTACACAACCCATGCTTAAATGTTAGAATATGTAGCTTGTTGACCTTCTGGGATCCCCTCAGCACCAGCTTTAGACTGCTGTGTTATTAAAAAGAAGAAAAATAGATCAAAATTATATTTCGTATTCTATTTGTTTAAATTCCTGGTCAATAACCATAGCTATTTTTTTCCTACGCATGTCAAATTTAAAACATAATAAAAGCTGTTAATAGCAAGGCAATTATGTTTCTTGGTTTTGAAAGACTTAAAAATTCTGTTTTAGAAAGTAGCAATTTACTTCCAGTTAGTTAAATAATGACAATCTCTGCTAATATCTACTAGAAACCTTCAAATTTCAACAAAGAATTTTGGGGGTAATTAATTCATTTATTTATTTTTAATGAAAGTTCAATACATATTAAAATCCCATTTCAGCAATACTGCGTTCATATTAAAAGAAAAAAGATCAACTTTTAAAATTTAATTTCAACTTTTTAAAAAGTTTTTTTTTTTAATTTTTCATCTTTCAGCTGTCTAAAACAGGTAGCCACTAGCCACTTTCATAGCTGATATATATCAGTGTATGGTTACATATACAAGGCTTCAATTTCATTGTATTTACATGGACATCAATATTTATGCACATATTTAAAATGGAAATTCACAAATATTGTACAAATCTATCAAGATCCTGCAATAGTCCTATTTTATTCTGTCTCCTTCTGCATGACAAATAGCAGCTAGTATTTTTTAAAGTGCCAGTACAGCAACCATGCAGACACTTAACTAAACCCAGTTTGACTAGATGAGCATGCATGTCCCAAAAAATAGAAGACTTCAGAGAGCTATGATGCTACTTGCCAAATGAGAATCTGACTTCAGTTCTTTATCTGAACAACTCCACCCAAAACCACAATAAACACAAGAAAAATACATTTCTACTGCTTTAACTACCTCTCTGCTTGATAATACAGGATTATTTTGGCCACAGGTAATGCCACTAAAAAACTGCTCCAATTTCTATAATCTCATGAATTTTTACAGTATAAACATCTACCAGGGACATGATGAGAAGTGCCCATTTTGGAAAGCCATTCTGCTCTCACTAACAGCTTTAAGAGCATCATGAAGTCTTCACCCACCCTGTATTTATCAGAAAGAAACAGAAAAACTAAACTGTCTCCATCATAATCTTCACTCCAGACCCAAACTAATGAGGCTTGCAGCACCATTAACAGGGTGTACCCTCCAAGATCAAGACTTGTGCAGGTAGAATCAATTTAAAAATAGCCCGTCTCCTGCCAGGAGAGATGTACCAGTAACAAGGTACTGAAAAGGATAGAAACGGAAAGGAAGATGGCAAAAAAGTCAGATTTTGCCACTTGGTGGCTTTGAACTATTTCTTTGGTACTAGAAATGCTATACATCGTGCAGCTGCAGACACAGCCTTCAACACTGCATCACAGAACCTCAGAAATGCAAATACTGAAGAAGTATACAGATTAAATTATCAAAATCAGCTTCTTTTTTTGAGACTGCTGCTTTTCCAATAAATAATATTTGGACTAGATATTGATCCCTTTATCTAAAATGCAGCCAGGTTTTCATGACTCCTTCATGTCTGTAGAGACACAACGGTACTAGTTTGTCACTCTTCTTAGATGCTCAGAAGACTGCATGTTAAGATTAACTTTCTTTGCCTTACAGCCAGAAAAGAGGAGATGAATACATGTTTCTTTTCTACAGATACCACTACAATAGACAGAGGCAAAATAATGGTATTCATTCAAAAATCGATACGGCTTTTTTTCTTCCAAACTGACCTATTTGAAATATAAATTGTAACTGGGAAGAAAATGCCTAGAAATACAACAGCAAAGAGTAAAACAAAAAATTATTTGTAAGGCATGAATTCTGTCTGGTTGTAGGCTCAAAAACAGCCACCTTTTTTTTTTTTTTTCTTTCATTCACTTACTCCATGAAATCACATTTAAATGTATCTGGTCATAATTATACGTGAAAAACACTACTTCCTGGCTCCCATGAAACCAGGCTTTGCTGCAAACATGCAAATAACCTATTTTGTAGAGGTTTTGAGCTGACAGGACATGATAATATTTACAGCATTTTTTAAGTGGTTGACAGTTGTAGAGGAGAAACAGCACAGAGAGCACAATCATCAGCAGGGGAGTAAGGGTAGCAGTTTTTGTGGAAGATGTCTAGCAAATGAGTAATGCCAGGTGATGTAGGAAAGAAGCATCATCTGTGTGCTGGCTGGTACAGGGACAAACTGTCTGATGGATGGCTGCAGTGATACGGAAATAAGAAATGCTCCCGGAGACAATAAGGACAGGTGTAAAGAGAAATGCTACAGAGCCAGCTTGCTCTGTCTGAAGACTGCACGGCTTCAGTTACTCCCCATATATTACAATACAATCACAAGCAACCCAAAACCAGATGTTGTTCAGATCACACTTATGGAAGTCCTAAGCCTTGATTCCCAAACGCTTCAGGTGTATAGATCCTTGCATTGTGGACTCACAATAATTAACTTCTCCCAGACTGTCAGCTAAGAACACCACTACTGGGAAAGAAAATCCTGGCTTTTGAGAACATAAGTGTGAAAGGCATTCAAATAGCAGTTAAAAGAAAAGGAAGTCTGAATTCAAAGTTTGCCATGAGTTAAGTATATTCACTGATGCTTACCTGTTTCTCTGGTGTGGAGATGGGTACTGGCGTACCTGGAGGGCCTGCTGGTGGAGGTGGCTCCTCAACAGGACCTCTTGCAATTACCAGTTTCACCCGATTTCCACACTGCCTCAGAACTTGTGCCACCTGCTCACTGCTCATTCCAGCTAGATCTGTATCACCAATTTTCAAGATGTGGTCTCCACTACACAATCTCCCATGCTAGAGAAAGAATAATGATAAAAGAACTTTACTAACATCCTGCCATTTCTCCCACATACCATACAATTAGAAAAAAACCACGTAGCTTTAGTCAGTTTTCAGACATATGAATCAGGTGACATTTTTTTGGGTGCCAAGTCAATATCATGATAACATGGAGAAGGAAAGTAGGTTGCCTAATAGCACACTAATTTTACTAGAAATTTCTCCGGAAATATCCAGGACATCCTTTTTCAAGCAGTCAGTCAGCTGAGCATAGAAAAAAATTCATACAGTTATGGTTACTACCTACTGGTATTTAACAACTGCACATAGATTGAAGTTCAGGTTTCATTACCAAACACACTTTCAAAAGACAGCATACAAATACATATTCACCTTTGCACTTCTATTTAAAATCTGGTCCTCAGGATTAACCATAACTTCAAAATACAATACATTTCTCCCTTAGCGTGATCCAGTTATTTATAATGCTATACACTGGCTTACTCTCTTACTGATTCACTTTCAATCAATAGAAAAGCTTCACATTAGCCCATATGAAAAATATTAAAGAGACAGGTCTGTAAAAGGAACCCATCTACCTGCTCAGGGAAGAAGTGCATCAGTAAATCTTGTCCATACATCTCCAGGCCCTGTTATCAAGTCACCAATTCTGTGACAGGAAGACTGACCAGTATAATGTAACAGTTTTGAAAATGTGATTTAGAGCCTAATCCAGGTTCTACATTCAAATGCACAGATCTCCTGCACTAAACACACCTTTACTGAAGATAAATTTCACCACTTACTCTCTCTTTTTTACACTTATGAGGAAAAAAGTTACCAGTACTTAGCATGATTATCAAAGTAAAGAGTAACTTCACGTCCTACTGAAGAGTAAACAGAAGGGTAGGTTGAATTTACCTGATCAGCCACCCCTCCTGGAAGGATGGTTTTAACAATCACTCCAGTTGACTTTCCTCCCACTATCCCAAATCCCAGACCCGAGCCATCATTCACCAACTCAATGGTCTCCACGTGCTGCCAGTGAACCTAAAAGGAATAAATACAAACATTCAAATTACTAAAATAAGGACATATGTATTAAAATTTGCAAAACAGTTTCTCTTATTTCTTGGGTATGTTTCTGAATAAAGTAAGGTGGCAATATGGGACCTTTCTAACAATTACTATTAAGTACAAGATAACATAATATTTAAGCAATAAATTGATCATTTCATAACATTGGAATTTTTCTGGTACAAACCAGAGCTGGGTAGTGGGTCAGGCCTTTCAAAAACTTGCTGAATGAATTTAAGCAGCAACCTAGGACTGTCCACCTTCATGTCCCATTGCAGTCAGTGTGAAAAAACACTGCTGCTAGGAAATCTCACAAGACTAGAAATCAAAATCTTCAAATAAATGCATGTTCACATCAGCCATTATAACAAAGCACAGGAGAAAGCATAAATCCAATTCAGAGGTTAAGGCTGAAAGTAGCACCAGGTATGGCAAGGTAGGTGTTAGCAGAATTGTCCCCTGTGTAATGAACAAAGATTTCCGTGTTGTCCAATGTCAACAGCAATGAAATAGCTCTGATGGCAGGCTTCATGTTCTGACAGGAGCTCTGAAAGACAAATGCTAGCTTGCTCACATGGGGCAGTACTGAAGGGACGACTGGAAGTTCCTGGCATTGTTTCTCCTGAAGAACAAACCATACCATAAACTCATCTGAAATTTAAAACCACAGCTGGTGGTCCACCAGGTAGGATCTTGAAAATAAGGAGTTACTTTGGAATAATCAAGGTACTGCAAATTCAAAGCCCTGTAGTACCTGTTTGGGAATCTGCAGTCTTAACATAAACCAATGATGATCAAGCAAAGACTGAAGGAAAAAGAATGCCTCCATATAAGCTGCTTTGCTCCATTATTTGAAAGCAAAGGGAATACAACGGCTGGGAAAGGAACGCATAAAAAAAAGAGAAGGAGCTGTAGCAGGTTTGAAAGGAACATTTTTTCAAGCAAGAGAATATGGAGGCAATCACATAGAGAAAGAAGCGTGTCACAAATAGTGGAAGAGAGCAGGCCTCTCCTACGTGCTGAAAGGAAAAGTTAGGTCAATCAATTTTACTCCTGCACACGGAAGAAAAGAGTAATTTTGAAATTTCTTCACAAAAAGTTTTATGCTAATGAATAAAATAAACACTAAAACAGCTGCTTTATCCAGACTGATTGCTCCATATACTTCTGATTATCGACTCCCTTAAAGAAGAGCCACTGATGAATGAATAGCAAAACCTACAGAAACTGAAGACAGGCTGTTTCATCTACCTGACTAAGGTACCAGGAAGAGAAAGTGCAGTTAATATCACCATGTTTCCGAGCTATGTTCTCTACACCTGGATGTGCAAAAGTTTTCACAAGAAAGGAAATGTAGTAGAGCTATTTTCTGGGGGTCCTCAAATATGTTCCTACACGTGGTATTTTGATGGCTCTCGTGTTGCTTTAATTGACCCTCACTGCTAACACACAACAGAGAAGCACCCATCTACCTGGTGGTGCAGATCAGATTACAATGCCTGAAAAATTTCTGTTTGCCCAAGCAGAAGGCAAAGAGAAAAAAAGATCCTCTTTTCTGCTACCTCAAAATAAAGCTTCATAAACTAAAGTAAACATGCTGTATTTGCATTGGTGGATACAGACAATTTGGCAGATGGGAAGAAGGAATATGTCCAAGATCAAGATCCCCCCCAGCAAGCCTGAATATTTTCTACTCCTTGCATGGGAAAAGGTACAACAAAAATAAATCGAAGAAAAATCTCAAAAACTGTGAAGGAAATGTACATACAAGTTACAAAAAAAGTCTCAAAATACTAGATGCAGTAAGTGCATACATGCCCAGAACTGAATACACAGACATCTGGGGTATACTCACCGGGTTGGAATGGGCTGAAACTGTGCTAGCAGCAGATGGAGACCGGGAAACTACAGGACTGATGAGCTGAGGGAAAGCGCCCCTGGCCACAACTAGCTGGACATTATCTTTTGCTTTCTGTAGGATGCTGATAGCCTGTTGATGTGTAATTGTCTGATCAAGGGGTTGTCCGTTAATAGCAAGGATTTGATCTGCTTCCTTCAGCTTTCCATCTCTGTCACACATGTGTAAACAGGGAAGGGGGACAACAAAATAAACAAACAAGAAAAACCAAAGAAGTGTTGCCACAAAAATTAAAGTATTTTGACAATTTTCCAGTACTTTTAATAACCTGTTCTCTATTTCCCCCACTTCTTAATCTCTCCCCGCAGTTTTGCTGAAAGGAGCTGATGTGGCACCCTAGTGATCGCTTCCTTTGAAGCTAATCCCACTGCTACTCTCCCCTGGCTACTACCCCCTAGCTAGCTTTCTTCTCCCTGTACCCCCATGCGAGACTAAGCATATTAGATCTCAGTCGCTCCCAACCACAGCCTGGGAACTTAAGTTTATTCTTGACTTTGAGCCTCTTGCTTAACAGACCAAGTGCTCCACTTTGTTCAGTGCACCCATTCTGAATACTCACCAAACCGTGCAGTGGAACACGCTTTCATCAAGATGTTACAGAAACAAATTTTGTTTTGCACAAAGCCAAGGGAAAAAAAAAAAAAAAAAGGAAAAAAAGAAGGGGAGGCAGAGAGAGAAACAGAAAGAAAATGACAAAACAGATCCCTTTTAAATGAGGGGAAAAAAAGTCCTGAACAAATTAAAAAAAAAAAAAAAAAAAAAAAAAAATCACTCTTCACTTTCTGTCAAAGGAAGCACTACTGTAAAATTACATAATGAGCCCTTCCTCAGACCTACTTCAAAGGAATTGTATAAAGCCTAAACAGATGAGTTATCCTCTGCATCCTCTACCGCTTCTATTTCTTCTGCAACAAACCAGCAAAATTTCTAGTCTTGTCTCCAACATCCCAAAGTGGCAATGCTTTGAAAACCAAGAGCAGCAATGAAAACAATGGTGCCTATTACACCAGCTTCTGTGAGGACCTACAGTGTAAAAGCCAAGGTACTCAACAGCATTCAGGAGAAGCACTATTTAGCTTCAGACCATAATATTTCACTTCTGAATCTGAACTGTTTTTCAGAACGCTCTTGAAGACTTATTACTGCCAGGTCTTTTCTGATTTATGAGCCCTTACTTGTCAGTGAGTCAGACAGGGCCTGATTCAGTAAAGATAGGTCTCAACTCCATGGAATGAGAGAAGTAAAAGCAAAGACCTCTTGAAGGGGAATGGGGAAAAAAAAAAAAAAAAAAAAAGAAGGAGAATTTAGGCAGATTAAAAAACTTTGTAATGACATAGAGCATGCCACTTTTCATAACTGAATTAACTCAGTAGGCCATGCTCTGCTCTCTGTTAAAAGGACAGTGTTCAGACCACAAATAATCAGAAAATTTTTCCCTACAGCACAGTGAGAAATAGCACCAAGATGACTCAGCAGCCTCCCACAACATACAGAATACACCATGAAGCAGGATCCTGAACGGCAAATCCACACACAGTGATACACCCCACCAGTCTGCAATGAACCAGTGCTGCTGCCATTCACCACTGAGTTTGTTTGTTCCCTCAGGCTCTTCTTACAGCAGAAATCCATTTCTCTCAACACTACTTGTGGAATCAGGATTGAAGTCTAAACCATACTTTCAGCAGGCTATTATTATTGCTGAGTTTCTGGTAACAGTCCAACAACTTTAGGCCAAGCCTTGCTTGACTTACAAGCTGGGTTTCACACCTGCTCAGTGGGACCCTACCTAAGAAACAGCCCTGCTAGGTACAACTGATTTTTTTCCACCGAATTGTTTTTCAGTGCATTCAAGGATGGCAAAATCTGTATTTCAGCTTTTGAAGCCATGACACAGAACAGTAACCTCCCCATTTTCCCTGTTGGAAAGGAGATATTAACAAACCACAGAGAAACTACATCTGTAGTTTCTAGAAATTCAGAACAGATCATACACTGCCCTGTTCCAACATTACATAAATTGTAGTGATAAGTAATTTTAAATGTGCTATGATGTATGGCTTAGAATATGAGAGAAAGGTCCCCTTGTACCCCAAAAACTACACCAATAACACAACTGAATTGCAGTGTCAGTTAACACTTGGTACACTAAATATTCCAGTAGTAATCTTACCTATGTGCTACACTTCCCTCCTGGATTTCTTGCACAAATATTCCTAGTTCTCCCCTGTTTTCACTCTTGAGTCCCACGACACTGAAGCCCAGACCACCACTTAGAGGTTTAACAAGCTCAATGGTCTCAACAAGGCGACCCTGTTCAGTACGAGGAAAAAAAAGGGGTACAAATGTTTAAAATGTTGAAAAGCAGCATTAATGAATGTGATAAACAACTTGGAAAGGAGTTTCTAATTTGACAGCTACAGCTGGACAAGGCTACACTAGCTAATAACTGAAACATAGTTATTCAGTTCTGATTTCTTACTATCATGCAGAAAAGTGAAAATTATGAAAGATTTGAGAACTAAAGATTATTACAGCCCAGAAGAGGAAATCAAGAAACAATAGGTAAATATACAGACTTAAGGTTTAGTAGTATCTAAACTAGGATATATGCATCTATAAAATTTTAGAGGGTACAGGCCAATTCTCAAGCAGAACTAGAAAAAGAGAATGAATTTCAGAAAGAGGGAAAAAGTAGGACTGTGAAAAAGGCTCTCCAGGAGAGTAGCAGATGACTTCTCCTGTCTGGCTCTATTACAGATTAATTAGAAAAAGGCTAGAATATATGCTTGGCCATGCCCAGCTCCAGCCACTGAAGGGACTCATACACCATTTCTGCCTACCACAGGAAAGCAGTAAGATTACAGAACAATGCTAGCAAAGCCAAAAAGGAATTTTCCATCTTATTTCCAAGCAAGTCACAAAACCAGCTTTCATTAGTTATGCATACAAGAGCATGCTCTGACAAAGCATATCCTTCACACACAGAGCACCAGTCCTACAATGAGCATGAGAAGATAACGGGACGCTGATCTGTGAGAGACACACTGCCCAGCTAAGGACAATAACTCAGCGCCAACAATGTCAAGGCCTCTCTTCCAACTGTTTTCCTCACTGGCCAATTGTTTCTCAAATTAAAAGGTTATTTTTGTTTTATATAGCAAATGAGCTCTGGTTTGCTTAATAACAAAATTGCTTTTAAATAAACATGCATTTATTTTAATCTTCCAGATAATCAGTGATCCACATTTCACAGACATGCTTACCTGAGACATATTTCTGACCAGCTGCTCAAAGTCATCACTACAGGACTTCCCATTAATCTGAGAAGTAATGGATCTCATCGATGTTTCTAGCACATTAGCTGGGCTGCCATTCTGCTGAGCCAACAAATATGACTCATTATGTGGCAAGGACGCCACATTCATGCCATGATGGAGAAGCTGGGGGAATTCACTAGTGGAATGTATGGAAGGTGTAATATTTACCTGTAAAAGATTGATGACAACACAGATTTATAGACACAGCAGAAACCTCCTCCTCATCCAAGAGCATCATAATAGGCCAACTGCTTGTTAAAAATATTTGAAATCCCAATTTGCAATTAAAAAAAAACATTTTTAGAAGATAAATTATCTTTAATAATTATAATCTATGTAAATTTGTGAATTATGAACACAAAACATGAAAGAAATTGATGAAAATAAACTAAAATTATTTTCTATACTCTGCCTAAAATTCTTTTGCTCATATCAGCATAGCAGCTTGAAGCACTCCAACATAATGGCAGATGGAAACAAGTATGAACAAGCTTTTTCTACAGTACCAGTATTTTTAAAAACAAATTTATCAGCTATTTTACAAACAAATAAAAAGTATATGTATTTTCATGAAAAAGAAAGAAACCTCACCAGCTACATAAGGAAAAATGTCACCTGTCAGGGTTTCTGCATCACTATGCACTATGGCTGCCAACGTGACTCTCTGCATGAGCTAGAATTAAATACAAAAGTACTGAACAAGTCTAAAATCAGCAGGTTGATCTGAAAACCACAGTCGTACCTTTACACAGACAGCCTTGACAATACAATTCTCTTACAGCAGAAAATAAGAAAATTCTCTGCTTTGCCCAGACATAATAAATTGCCTATTTTCAAGCAAGTCTCTACTGACCAATCTAATGAATGGCTAGAGGTGGTATAAAGCTAAGGTGAAGCAGAAGCTCTCATTCGGCTGTTGTTCCACCTGCCTATTGGCTGTCTACAGGCACTGTTTCACTTCACACTGATCCGTTTCATACTTGCCTGGCATACTGACAACAATTTAGGACCACAATATTGCAGCCTCAAATGCTTTCATAGTTTTACAGTGCAAATTTTCTAGCATTCTGCACGAAAGTATAGAATACTGGTATTTCCCTTCCTTGAAGCCTTATTTTTAAACTTCTAGTATCAACAAAAAAATCCAAAACTGTAGATGTATTTTAAAGTGTCTACTGCACCAGTCTCAGCTGTTTAAGTATGCTACTTCCATTAGGTTTATCACATCACTCTCGTAACAGTCTGGACATTAAAAGGTCGGTATTGTCCTTCATCACACAATCTCATCTGGGTGCTTTAGGAAAATACAATAGAACAAAATTATTTGTTAAACACCTTAAGTGCCTGGGAAGACCCTCAAGTTATATAAAAAATACCACAACACAGCACTGAAAAGTCCTCAACAGCACTTAGCCAGCTCTGCCATAAAAAAACGCAAAGAAGAAAATCAGGATGCTTGGAACTCAGTGATTTCCACCACAGTGTGATTACATTTCTATTGTCCTATTTGTGAGGAATCACTTGGGTTATGTTTCAAACAAATCATAATGCCTAAAATGTGCACATATGCACTTTCTTCAATCACATACAGCCATTTCAGTAAGCCTGTAAGGCACAGGTAGATAAGCCTTGTTTCACAGTTAAGTTACATGTAACAACATCCAGATACATAATCACATTCTGTGCTTCAGTGAATGCTAGATTTCCCCTTACATTATATGCATGGATTTGAAACTACTGAAGTCTATATCATACTGTTTCTTATCTGAATGAGTCCATATAATAGGTTAATCCACTTCCACCTTCCCAATGTCATCCATTTCAATGATGTAAACACCATTGGTATCATTCATACTATTCTAAAAATGTTATTTTTCTCTAATATACAATAAAACACTTTCCTGTATGCAAAAACAGCAAAGAAAAAAAATTTAGCTACACATCAAAAAGAAAAGGTTACTGAGTATGACACATTACCCTTACAATAAGTTGTATTACATACCTTCTCTGAATCTAAAATACTTGTTGTACCCCTCAATATCCCATACAGCACAGTCTTTGGTATGCAGAGGAGCTCTATGCCGATCCTGTACTATGTTCCATATAAGTTCTGCTAGTACTGCTAAACAAGAGGACTGCTTTGGGCAGCTCATTTCACTGTTTGCAATGTTCAAATGGCAGGCTAGCCATGATGGACACATTAACTTCCACCTACACATGTGTCCAGTATGAACATTTCCTTCTCGAAGTTTGAAGGACTTCTATTAAGATGTGACAGCCGCTTTAGGGATTTTCCTCTCTGGTGGAAAACTCACACATCCCTGTGCTGAAACAGAATCAGCACCAGGCCAATTCATATTTTAGTTTTACATTGTATGTTTTCATAGATCAAATCCTGTTCAAACTGGCTATATAGTGCCCACCTTCTCAGTCGGACATTTCATCCCTTTTGCATACTTGTATGAGCTGGGACATCACCGCAAACATATAGGAATAACTGACCTCTCCTATTCCTTCTGCTTTCCAAACCAGAAGATGGAAGTTGTTCATGTTTTTCTAGGACATTTTCCATAACTAATTATTAACTCTATTATTCTGAAGACACTGGGTTTTATTTGCATGATGGTTGAAATACCACTGAAAAGAATTGCTGCACACTATATATAGCAGGAAAAGGCAAAAAATAACCCTCCAATCCACAACAAGTCTAACCAGAACTTTTTAAAAGTTCTAGTTAAACCTCAAATCTTCAGTACAATTGTGATTCCAGCACAGCTACAATGCAGTATCAAACATCACCTCTTCAATAGCAATTGATAGCAACACCTCATTTTCATCACATCTTTTTTAAACAAACACAGCTACATGTTCAATGTAGGATATGCTTAACATGGGTAGTCTACCTCACATAAAGTGGCTTCTGACTTGTGAGACCAAGAAAAAAAAATGAAACACTAAGAAAAAATGTCAAACTGTTAACAAAGTTTTGTGCGTACGCAAAAAACTTAGTTTTCAGAATGTCTGCTCTCCCAAAACACACACTTACACTTTAGAAACATTTCTGTTTTATAATGATATTTATAATGATCCAAAAGGTAGAAGTTCAGAATCCCCAGACAAATTACAAGCAGAAATGCAATGATCACTCTCTCCTGTTCCCCCCTGAAATACAGGCTTATAGCATGCAAAAGTTGAGAAGAAATGGCATATATTCTTGCTAACCACAGAAGTATAGGTCATTCCAGGGGGAGCAATAAACCACAAGTGGAAATCTTAGATAATGGTCTTGTGGTTGCATGAAATATTTTTCATAACATATAAACTGCACTACTTTGTAGTAATAAAATCACTGTAATTCCATCAAGTAGCTTTATTGCACTGTGATTGTGTGAGCACCATATGAAAGAATATTGCTTTGTCTAATAATTTGGCTTATGCTAACAAACCTTCCTTGACTGACTTTCTCCATACTGTATGTAACATCTGCAATGTGGACATTATTTGGCATAAGATAAAAAGAAAAATTCACAAATAGCACTGAGTACAATAAAACTTACGTTACAGACACTAAATGCAATCAAATAGCGCTTACATGCAGTTGCTCAAAATATCTTTTTAACAAAAAAGGAGCTACCCAAGCCACATCTGCAGTGTATCACATGTAAAGCAATATAATCGGCATTCCTAGGTCTCAGCTTGGACAAGAACAATTCCTTGGTGTTTCTGCACTTCAGTCATTAGGCCCCGGTCCCTGGAGACCCCACAAGCACAGGGCAGTACTTCAGCTGACTGCAAGTGTCCTGAGCAACAAAAAGGGCGGCTGCAATAGCGACCGCCCTGGAAGCGATGGAAGCGCCAGCCGGCGGCCGTGCAAGCCCTGCAGGGAGGCGGCAGCGAGCCCGGCGCCCTCCCCTCTACTGCCCTGCCCTGCCCGGCGCTGCCCACAGGCACGCTGCCTGCGCCCCAGGGGAAGCCCCCGGTCCCCCGGGGAACAGCCACGGGCACCAGCACCGCCCTGCCGGCTGCTCCATCCTGGGGGCGGGGGAAGCAGACCCCAGATCAGCATCTCTTAGAAGCATTCTATTTCAAAACACAGAGCAAACAGCGTTGCTGCAGAGAGGGGTTCTGGTTAGGAACAAAAGGTCTCCTCTACTTGTGCAAACCACAGAGTTAAGCGAGTGTTCACAGGCAGTATGAAAAGGCAGTTTCTCTCCCCTAAATCTGCTCTAGCGCTGACACCCAGCTGTCCCGTGCATCCCAGTCTGTGCTGCGCTGCAGGAGGACTCTCCCCCACGACTGCATTGTGAACGAAAAACTATGGTCAAACTCACAAGCATAAAAAAAATCTGAGGAATGCAGCCCAGCCAGGAGAAGGGTATTTCGTTCTGGCAGAGCCCTGAGTGGAGTGAAGGCAGGAGGAGGAGGGGAGGAGGACGTGGACTAGGGAGAGACAATAAGGAAGAGAAGGGGGAGAGGACTGACAGCACGGTCTGAGTATTTTCTTTAAAATATTTTATGAAGAAAATACTATCGAAAAGTTCAAAAACATCACAATCTCTTCAAATTATGAGACTGCTCCTCAGCATAAGAAAACAAGCATTCACTGAAGAATAAGTATACAAAGAGGCAGAAAAAAAACCTGGCTCCTTTGATGTTCCTCAAGTGACTAATGGAGTCAGGACAGTAATTCTCAAAAAAAAATCCCTTTGCTGTCCCTAGAGTTTTCCCACTCCAGTTCTTAACTTTGTGGTGACAGATTTGCAGTGCAAACAAATCCTGCTTGCTTGTTTAAGGAAAAAAAACTTTAAGGCACCTACCAATAAGCACCAAAGCATTAGATTGGCTGACTTTACCATCATGCCTCACCAACATCCAGATGAAGCACCACACCACTCAGTCCACACCACTGTATGTAACACAAATGCAAACCAAGAGGATGTTGTTAAGTACACACCAACAACGAAGGGTAACAACTTGTGGTTAACACACAGAAGCTTTAAGGAAATGGGACTGCAAATCTGAAACACCTCTATGCATGCAAAAACACACTTTTTCAGATCTTTTTTTGGAGCTCAAAAGATCACTTATCTATAGGAAAAAAAAAAAAAAAGAAAAGGAAGTCTACTATTTTAGACCATAAAAAAATTGAAGTAACTCTCACTGGAATGCAAGGAATATTTGTCTGCTACATACGATTTGCATGTGCAAGTGTTCACATAAACACATATCAGGAAGAGAATTCACATCCAAGTAGCTCCCCTGTCAGCTAGACTGGCTATGTACCATGCAACATGCACAGGCCACCTAAGTTACCGCACAGGGTTAGGGCAGAAGGTAAAATTATTATTTGCTTTTAAAAAATACACATCTGAAATTACCCATCTGCAGTATCAGCTGCTTCATTTTACCAATTTAGGTGACTGTATTTAAAAACAGAAGCAACCTTTAACTTCACAGTTAATGTCTGTAAGTGAAAATTTAATTTGACTTTTCACCAAAGTCCTGTTAATGCTTCAGGCACACTTTAATTTCTCACTACATGTTCCCAGAGTCATCACCACATAGTTCACATCATTTCTGGATGTCACTGTTAAATTCTTCTTTTCAAACAGCAAAGCAAACAAACCCTCAGAACAGCTTTTTTTCCTAGCTTTTTTTAAATCACTCCAATGTCATTCAGTGTCTACATACCAAACATGCAAAATCTGAAAAACATGCTCACATACAGCACTGTAGACACCATTCTAACTTATTTCTTGTCTGGGCAAAATAGCACCAAGTGATCCACGAGAAGCAATAAAGGGCCAGACTGTGCTCTTCTGCCGCACAGCTCAAGTAGCATCAAGACTGTAAGGACTCTTCACCAGCTGCAGTCCGGTCAGAGACCAGATGCGGCTCCATACTGACAGTAAGGTTAACTGGTGGCAGTAAGATCAGCTGCATTCTCCCACTTCTGCATTTCTGCATGCCAAGCACAGAGCTGCCCATCCTGCAAGAGTCTACAGGAACAACTATTTGCAAAGCCAGATACACAGTTTAGTCCTAATTCAGTTATTGAACTGCTTTTTATATTCTTCAAGTTCTTATTCTGCTGACAAGGAAATTAAATTATAGTAATAAATAATAAAGTCCATATAGCAGAGTTGCTGTGCCTTTTCTCATCCTCACCAAAGAAATGCAGAGAAGTAATACTTTTACTTAAAATCCTGAGCAAGGAAAAAGGAGGCAGGAGTTCTTACTTCTCTTTGATCTTTTATTCCTATACAAAAAACCCAGAACTTTACATCCTTCTGAAGTCAACATTCCACAGCTTCCCTTATATATATATTCTCCTTTCAGCAGTGTAAGACATAAGAGAGCAATAAAAGGCTCTTAGGAAAAAAATCCTAAGACCTCATAAAAAACATGTTCTTTTTGAAGGGCAGAGACAGAAAGCCTTATGTTAACTCCCCACTCAGTATCACTATTTCCCTACCACACACACTGTAAGAAGCATATACACAAAAAACCACATACACAAACTATGGGCCTTAGCAAAGCCCAGAAAAGTCAGTGGGTATGTTCCCCTCAGATCCCTGAAGCTTTGGATCAGATATTTAATTTAGACTATTTGATTTCACTATTCAACATGCAGAGACACACATATTTTTTGCACCTTCTTAGCAATTTTTCTCTTGCGCGTGGGAGGCTGCTTTCCCTACCTGATCTCTCAGTTGTTGAACAGAAGTCTGAAGATTGAGAATTTGGTTAAAGAGAGGACTCTGAAGCACTGATTTTAATAAGCTCAGTTTCTCCTCGTTTGCAATGTCACCTCGATCCCGAAGTTTTGCCTGTAAGCGCTCCATAGCCTGGAGGGCCCGATGTGTATCTGTAGCGATAATAATTCCTAGTCAGTAACAGTTTGGAAACAGCCACATACAAGGGGATAACAGAGTTAAATGTATCCCTCTCCACTGTTCAAACTACAGAGGACTTGAATTGTCCAGTTCTGAACAAAAATCCCAACCCAAACACGTCTAATGAATCAGGACGTCAGAGGCAGAGCACAAAACAGAAGCCAATGAAAATTACATTTTTGTCTATCAAGAACTGAGTTATAAAAGTGAAAGAGTCTTCATTAAAATTCAGTTACAGGAACTGTGGCTGCAGACCACTGTAAATAAGCAGTGACAAAAATAGCCATAATAGAGAACATCTGGGTTTTTTCATACAAACTTCTAAAATTCTAGTAAAGATTAAAACAGTGAAATCAAGATGAGAGGCTAAATATTAAATACACTAAACAAATGATGGTACACCTTTTGTTTTAAAATACCAAATATAAAAACCCAAATGCATCATGTATTTCTAAGCACAGTACATATTTTTTACAGAACCTCTCTCAGCAGTATATACCAATATCCTAAATCTATCATGCACACTTTATTTAGCCACAAAAATATAGTGACAGAAATAAAAAAAAAGATTACCAATTGTTTCCAACATGTTTTCTGCTTCTCAGCTTCTATTCCAATAATGGTAAGAGGCAGCAAATAGAGTACTTCCCTGAAAAATAACAGAAAGGGAAAAGGGTCACATTTACAGAAGCACTAAGCTCTGAAGAAGAAAGAAGCTTGACTTCTGAAAACACGAAACAGCCCCGTAAAATAACAATCTACAAAACCCGTATCTCCTTGGATAATTAAAATAACCTCAGAGGTGACCATATTCTGACTCGCTTTGGAGCTTAAAACCTGCCTGAAAATTGCTTTTAGGAATATACTTTGTAATATTTTTGCATTTCCATATCAAAGCTGCTGTCTGCATACTATTGCACAACATGTCCTGCATTGCCTTCATCAGAAGCTATGAATCATAGCTGTCATGGATACTTTACAGAGTTTCATTGCTTCCCTTTTCAGTGATTCATAAAAAACATTCCCTGCGGGACCAGTTTTCAAGCCCTATGTTGACCATTTCAGGTGCATGAGCCATAGCACATTTTTTAAAATCACCTTTTAAAAAGAAAAGTCACAGAAGTCACAGAAGCTTTCATGCTATGCAGGCTTGCAGGACACAGACACTACAGCCTCCACTATTAACGCCTAGGGTAGTTGGGTCTCAGATCTGGATGATGGCTGGGTTTTCACCAGTGTGGATTTCCAGGCAGGAAATTTTAGACTGGGAGGAAGAAATTCGGAAATTGCTTTGTTTACTCTTTTTCATGGCTTTTTGGGCTTCGGTTTTTTTCAACAGTGTGTCTGCAATTGCTCAGAAATTTCTAGTGATGGAATATGTTTGATGGAAATGGATAGCTGAGGAGAAGTGAGGAGTTCGAATATCATTGCAGGTGTATGAACTGAGCTGTGCATTTTATCGTCGTATCTTTCACCATGGTGCCTTTGTTTTCTTGATAATAGGAAAGCACTTCAGTATAGCATTCCGACTTAAATCTCTTTACCAACATGCAGACAGCTGTGATCTCTAAGCACACAAGAAAAATAAGTTTTCCTTGAAACTTTGGAGAAAATAGGGAAAGGAATGGCGTTGACAGATCTCTGAGTAAGACAGCCTAACTAAAATTCAGCAGGACCATTAGTTATACAACCTAAGCAGGACAAGCATGAACTGATCCTCACAATAAAAGCAAGAAAACAGTTGTCAACATAGATTCACTTAGAAGGAACAAAAGCCAGGATCAACATTTTGGCAAGCCTTATTATTTGCAGTTTGTGTAGAAAACCCAAATCAAGTGGGTTTAAAATGGTTTCAAATTCCATCACCAAGACCTCCCTAGTTTTGATATGCCTGAGGCTTCATATCAGTTTATTTTATTGCATTTCAATTTGCCAATACATTGGTACAAAATCGCTGATCATCCTTTTTAGGACAATGTACCACTTAGGGACAGATGCTCAAATCCTTTGAATTTGACTTTGTCAAAGTTACTTTATTCCATGATCCAAATTGTGCATATCAGTAGTAAATAAAAACAAGACTTTATGAATTTGTTTTCCCACTTTGCAAGGCAAATCCCAGGATGTGATCACCACATCTGAAAACCAAACCAAGTATCTTGCATTTCCACCTTGTCACTCTAAAAAACCAAGACAAAAAATGTCTATTTTCCATGAGAAGGGCTGGAGGAGATTTAAACATTATGAAGGAAGCTGGCTTCCCCAAACCTTGATCACTGTTAGCTTCTCCTTCTAGATTAACAGACTGCTATCACTTCTTCTATTCAGAGCCCCTGTTTACAAATAGAGGCATTTATGTCATGTTCACAGCTGTTTTTCTCAGTGGCAATGCCAACCAAAGCAGTTCTTTCCTGTTTCACCATTCCAGGGCTTCATCTACAGCCACTCAGGGCTGTGTTGTGGATGCAATCAGAGAACTGTGCAAAAAAAAGACATGGAGTACGTTTCAGTCATTTCAGTGCCATGATCCTGTTTATCACAGCACTATAGAAGCAAGCACACAGTATTTTATGTCCAACTCTCATCTTCTGAGGAAACTACTCAGGAAAAATACAGGGTTACTGTTCTTCTGCTTTAGTTCCCTGAGAATCTCAAGAAGAGATGCAGCTGTAAAAAGTCCGTATCTTTTGGAGTAGCTGGATATTGCTTTACATTATAATTCAACTTGCCTAAAATCTTATTCTTGGTGTGCTGTGAAAGGCTTGTTTTACAAGTGACAGAATGGACAAGGTCACCCCTGTGTTCATGCAATCCCAGAGGTACAAACTCTGACGATTTATAATGGAAGCTTTCTAAAAGCAGGCACACGTCCTGAACATACTCTATAGATGGAGATGATCTTGTCTATTTTGCAATGAAAAGAAGTCCTCAGCTCTGCTAAGCCACTCATGATATACTTTCTATTTACCTCAGGCTTTAGAGGTAGGAATACTGCTCCAGAGCTATCTCAAAGTGACAGCAAATCCATTTTTAACTCTCAGTTTAATTCTCTGTATTTTGTGTTTACATTAGCAGGGAATTCCTCCTCAGCTGACCAGCTTAATGCTTTTGTCAATTGTGGTACTAAGAAGGAACAAGACCAAAACTGCCATCAGGATGTTTTCCTTCGGGACACTTCCTCTGCCTGCAAAAACAAAGCATTCAGGCACACCAGCATTTCTACATGTCACAGTCCGAGATGACCCATTTGCTCTGCCTGCGCTTTGAAATGGCGAAAAGCTACCTGACTCTGCTCCTGCTGTGCCACATCCATGCTAACAAGTGGGATCTGTCATCACCAGCTTAGTGGCACATTCACATAGCCGAAGTACAGCGGAAGCAAGCACACATCTGTCCAACATGCACCACAGAGACACACCATAACCACCACCACCACCCACTACAGCTGCAACCCCTGGCCTCTAAACCAGCTTGCTTCTAGGTATTTTAACAATAATGCACTGGGGAAGAGTATGGAGACATGCATGATTATTTACTGAAAGGCAGAAGTCTATCATTTGCTATAGTGTATATTTTTATAATGCCATCACAGACTTTTAGATGCACAAATGGGAAGTTTAGTTCTGATTCTCTCATTTTGCATACTCCTGGCAGCCTGTACCAGAGGAGTCTGAAGCCAAAACCAGCCCTTCTATACATGATACAAATATTGTTCACACCTCAAAGAGCTTACTGGCTTAGCTCAAAGTAGCTTTAACTATTTTTGTATTTCACTGCTAAAGTTCATTAATCTCTTTACAGCAATAAGAACACAGACTGAGTTGGACTTTTTTATTGGTAAATTGAAGAAATACTGTTAAATGAATAGCAAGTTAAACTCACTTTCAAGTTTTTAAAGGCACAGGTACCTCAAAGTTGTGGCTTTAAAAAAAGAAAAAGGCACCTTCTCTTTTTCCTCCTGTTTTATAACAGGAAAGTAGAAAACACAAGTAATTTTAAGCAGGTACATGGTGAGAAGCATGACATCTTCTACTAAGCATGCACAAAAGTTAAAGATGATCCCTTTAAAACTTGCACATCTGAAATTTGATTCTCCCCATGCTAACAAAGATGTGTTATATACACATTTCTCCACTCTTTATGCTGCCCTTCTACAAAATCAGTTGCCAGAAAACAGCTGGCATGCTGCAGCTCTGTTTTCTTTGAGCCCGCTCTTAAAACACTAAAATCCACAGGTGTCAGAATTTTAAAAAATAGACATGAAAACTATGTTGATCACCTCCTTTCCACTGCAACCATGTAAGCCACTTAGCTAAAGAGCCAAAAGATGCATGAAAAGTGAAAGATGATCCACGTCCAATGATTACTCTTTCACAGCTGATCATGTAGTTCCTACAAGAAAACTTACTCTGTTCCATTGACAGATACTCCATCTACTATTTCACAAAGCCATTTCAGATAATTCCCTAGAAACTAATGCTCACAGCACTGGATTTGCAAACATGCCATGCCAAAGATAGAAAACACAGTAATAGGCTTTGCCCTGTAGCTCCTGCATTACTTGAAGTGCTCTGAGGATGCAGAGGAAATGCCTATCTTCAGAGTGATCTCTAGGACCAAACTTTGACTAGGACTTGCTTGAGATTAAAACTGAACCCATTTCAATTACACAGCACAGTAATCACAACATGCATTTTATAGCTGCTAAAAAGAGAATTTCAAAACTTCTAAATTTTAACACCTGGACCTGGATTTGTCTGGGCTAGAGGTATCCTTTCATACTTGATTTTTATTCCATGTCATTTCCCTCCCCTACTTTCTGGCTATCACTCAAACAGTCATGTAGTGTTAGCACTGCCCGGCGTGGGAACAGAAACCAAACCGCAAAGGAAGTGGAAGACACTAATTACCGCTAAACCTTCTGCTTTGCCTGGCATTTCCAGGAGCTCTTCCATTTCATCCAGTTTTGCCCAGTTACCTCCCACACGCTAGCTACCATTCCTAGGAAGAAAACTAAGGTGATCCCCAGAGTCTCTGGGGAGAGTCTTGTCAATATAAAGGCAGCAGAAACAATTCACAGTAAATTGAAAGATCTCATGCTTTTCTATGTATTCTTCCACTGTCACAAAGGCAATTTTGTTGTTGCATACAGCACTTTCTAGGATTACAAGCAGTATTACAAGGACTTGACAACTGTAGCCTGACTGGTATAGCCTTCACTGCCCATAATGAAGAGAGATACACATACCTGCACACAGAGCAAAAGGGTGTGGAACTAAATGTGGGAGAGCAGGGACCAACAGGGAAAGAATAAACAAAAAGTGGAAACAAATAAAGAAGGGGTAAAAAGGCTAGCCTATCGTTCTACTGACAGGACATGAGCTTGCCAAATTAACATCAACCACTTGGTTTCATCAGCCAAGAGACCCTGGACTGCAGGCTTCTGAATGACAGAAGAGAGAACTGACTCAAATTAAGGATTTAATACAAGCAAAATTAACATGCACTGTTTCACAAAGAACAAAGCAGATTTCCACTGATTACCTGGAAAGTAACAGGCAAGCAGGAGAAGACTGACATCTACATTTAAAAGCTATGCTAATGAAAATTGTTCTGAAACATTCAAAGCAGAAATAAAGAGGCAGTTCAGAAACTAACACACAGCCTATATTAAGACTATAAGCAGTTTTGTTTGAAAAGTAACATTACTAACCTCTTGTTAGCACAGTGCTGAATGCATCAAAGAGATGTAGAGATTATAGTAGCGGCTCTATGTTAGAGAAAAGTACTGTGATAGAGCGGAACAGCATTATGTATTTTAAAGCAACTATGAAAATAGAATTATGAATATTCAACTGTTTTTAAGCTCTGTACACATCACACTAATGTATTAAGGAAACTTAAAATGCTTTTGGATGAACAAGCAATCTGTTCGCTGTGTTTAATTAATAATGTTCTGCAACACTTTAAGGAGCCCTACGTGAGCCTAATATCCATGTCAGCTGACGTGCAAGTTATAATTGCAACTGGGAAATAGGCCTAAACTATACTTAACGCATTCACCTACTGATAAACACGTGTGATACCGGGTACTCAAAAGGAAATTGTAAAGAGTACTGCAAAACCAACAACATAGTAGGGAAAATTATTCTGGTGGGGTTTTTTGGTTTGTCGTTTTGTTCTTTTTCCTTAAGAAAACTAAGAGATCATCCCTTTACAAAAAAAAAAAAAAAAAAAGATCTTTCAGTAAATATGTTAAATTGAGATTTGGAATCACTTTCTACTAACTTTTGAAATACAGGACTATCTTCAGAAACTGAAAAGCAACTTTTTAGTATATGCAGAATATACGCAACACTACATATACTGAATTAATGTATGAAACCCAGGCATGGTTAATATTGCCTCTATGTTTTCAGTATAGGCAATTGATTACCATATTCATTAAACTCAGTTAAACCTGATGAAACATAGTTCCTACAACAGTTGCACGTCTTAAGGTATACTGGATTCTTCAGAGAGGCGACAACAGCATACATAAGTGAATAAATAAGAAGTCCCACTGAAGAGCTGCCATTTTCCTCACAAACTGAAAACACAACCTTTTCATTGTATCTTGTGACAATAATGGGCGAGTAACGCAGAAAACCATTTCAGCATGTAACAAGACTACCATTCAAGGTGTCTCAGATGCAACGCCAGGGTCTGAAAAGCCTACAAAAGAAATACTCCAGTACTGCCTAAGCAAAAATGGTGTATTTATATATTCACCTGTTTGGAATGTCAACAGCGAATCAAAACTGTCCTTACCAATGATGCCATACTGCCAGCATGGCATTTGTATTGGCTTAAACTGCTTCAGCTGGGTGCTCAAATATAAAGCTAATTAGAAAATTTACTGGATACCTCCACAGAATTTTAAATTTTCTTACATGAAACATGGAGCATATGACTTAAAAGGTCTTTATAATGGTTCTCAATACACTGACTAAAGTGTTATCTATTAAACCCAAACTATTTACAGCTATCTGCACGACTGGGAAGTTATATGGCATTCCGCTCTGAAGAACTGACAGACTCAGAGCCAGATGGAATATGAAGATCACCCATTAGTATGTAAGTAGTGCAGTTCTCTTTTCCCTAGTGCTGATACTGATCTAACTTTGCCTGTGCACTTTTGTGCAGAGAGGGGAGAATGTATCCAGTTCCTGATGAAAAAGCTTTCTGAAAGCACAAAGGAAGCCATTAGAAACACCAGTGCTAATCACTAAATGTTATATGCATGGTTTTGTCAACAAAATAAGGAGAGATAAAAACCCCATGTATACTAAAAATGGATAACAATTTTTAAAAGGAAAAAAAATAAAGTGATGTCCTCTGTCACAAAAAATGTTCTCATTCTGCATTCTTTTCTTCTAATGTTACATTACTTTCCATTTCCGCCTGAGCATTAAACCACATTTCCAAAAGATATTTTACCACTTTCCCCTTTTCCAGTTTAGATTCTTCCCTCCCAACGAGTTGCTCTTATCTTGGAAAATGCAGTGCTGATATGGAAACCACAAGGCATTACATAATAGACTTCCGCAACGGCATAATTCAGACCCTTCAGCTTGATTACAGTAGATCACTGCTCTGCTCCCGGCAAGACACTCTCCTACTATCCTTTCTGGCACCAAAGCCATTTCTGTCAACAACTTATACTAACAAAATCTTCTGCATGTGTAGGAATAAAAAATACAAAGGGGATGAGGCAGTGTTCATCAAAAGCAGAAGGAAAAGTTAAAAAAAAAAAAAAAAAAAAAGAACACAACATTGTTCAGCAAATCAAATCTGTTAAATGTGATACACGGAGTTCAAGCGGCCGGCATTCTGAGAGTTCTCCTTTTGTTTTCTTTACTCCTATTATTTCTTCCAGTAAGGTAAGGAGGCACTATCAGCAAGGGGGGGACACCACACGAGAAACAAACCACCCCAAAAAGCAGACCCCTTCCTTTGCACAACCATACACATCCAAGCGCACACACAACTGAGGCTTGAGCCTTGCCCCTCCACTTCCACGCTGCCCAAACGGTCACGTTCCAATGCAGACCGGGGGATGCCAGAGAGCCACAGCGGGGTCCGCACCCGCGAGAAGCGCCAACGCCTCCGCGGCTGCAGGACCGGCACGGGCACCCGAGCGAGGACCCGCGGCCGCCGCCCCGCCGGGACCCCGCACCCCGGCCGCAGAGGAACCGCCGGTATCGCTCGGGCCTCTGGGCCGGCCACGGCTCCGAGCGAGTCTCCGCGTCGCCGTCCGCGAGGGCCCCTGCGCCCGGGAGCCCCCCCGGGCCGCGGCCGCCCGCGGGTCTGTGGCGGCACTAGGTGAGGGAACCTCCCCCGGCATGAAGCACTGCCGCTGGGGTTACAACAAGGCGGGGAGGGAGGAGGGGACGAGCAGAGCGCCCGGCAGCAGCCGGGGGCCGCTCGGCTTTTGTTTACGCTCGGACATCCCCCGCCGCCAGGCCGGCTAGAGCCCGCGGACCGCCCGCCCGCCGCAGGCCGGAGCCGCGGCCCAGACCCCGGGGCAGCCGCCCGCGGACAGCTCGGCCCGGGGCGAGGGGGGAGCAACAGGCTCAGCGCTCCCCGCGGCTCCACGGCCTCTGTCCTCCTCCAACCGCCCGCCACCCCCGGCCCCGGCACAGCCCGGCAGATTAGCAAAACAATAATAAATAAAACTTGGCGAGATAAATACGTTTCAAAAGGCGGCTTAAAACTCCAGCGACACCGCGGGCCCCTCCCGCCCTGCCCGCATCCCCGGAGGACGGCACCGGCGGGCTCGTCCCGCTGCCCGGCCCAACACCCCGCTTACCCCGGCGGGCCCCTCGGCACGGCCCCGCTCTCCGCCTTCGCCCTCCCCGCCCCCAAGTAACGGCGCCGAGCCGCGCCGCGGGGGAAGCGCGCTCAGGCACGCCCCAGCGGCCTGAAACCTAATCCTGCCCCGCCGCCCCCCCGCCCCGGCCCGGCCCCGGCACCCGCCCCCCCCCCTCCCCGCCTGGTCACCGGGCGCCGCGCCCTCCGGTGCTGGCTCGGGCGGCCGCCCGCAGCGTGGACCCCGCCGCGCAGAGCGGGTCTGCGGCCCCATCCCGGCAGCGGGGGGCAGGGGTACGGGGGGGCTGGAGGGGCACGTCTGAGGCTTCCCGGCCCGCTCGCTCCCTGGCGCGGAGCGTCGCAGCCATTCCAGCGGAGTTTCTCTCCCGGCGGCTGCAGGCGAAGCGGCAGACGGGGCCGAGCGGCGGCACGCACGCCTTGCCGGGGATGACACCGGGGAGCTGCGCTGCCCTGGTTTTCCCTCCCCGGCTGGCCGGGCTGACGGGAGGGACGCCCGTGCCATGGAGGCGGTGGCACGCTGACCCCTGCCCCTCTCAGGCGGTGCCGTGCCTCCTGCGGCTGGAACCGGTCCCGTCTTGCTGCCCCACCAGCCACCGGCTTTACCCCTTCGGGTTCGACAAGATGAGCCTCGGCTGGAAATGTTAAGAAAAAACAACATCAAACAACATATGAAGTTAGACAAAATGGTAAATAAGGTCATAGAGCTAATGAGGATTTTCCATCTAAGAAACAGCTGATTAATGTCTTAAACTAAAAGAAGATGGTGTGTACCTTTCGCGTATACATCGTAAAGCACATAATGCAGAAGTGTTTGCGGTGACCACAAAAAACTAAATTCTGCAAAAAGTGGAAGTACTTTGCTGTTTGCTAACTTTTCTTCACCTAGTGAACGTTATCAGGGTCCCGGCCTCCCCATTTCCTTGCCATGAGATAACAGTGGTGTAGATGTGCTCCCGCGGCTCCGCTGAGGTAACACCCTGCACAGGGAAAGGAATCCGGGCTGTGCCGCTGGGCATAGCGGCCCTGGCTCTGCAGCCACTCAGTTCACTCTTCATCTGCTTGCCTTCTGATTTGGTTTGATTCTTCTTCCAAATGAATTTTAACTATAAGCATCATCATATTCAAGTGATAGTTGTTTGGGGTGGGTTTTGTCCCACAAAGAATTTATTGTTTCGGAGATAGAATGGAATACTGCACTATTTATTTGAGAGAGGATCAGTAAATGCAATCCAGGTAAAAACACTTTAACAAGCAGAACATTTGTCATGTAAACTTTAAGAAATGCAGCTCTTTCTACATTGCATCAATTTTTATTTTTTTTAATTTGGAAGATTAACTTCTGAAAAAAGTTGACCCTACAAAATATACTTCTCTTTGTTTATTACAGTTGGCAGATTGAAGAACTCCAAATGATTAGCTATCGTTCCTTCTGCTGTACGTTAGAATATGCATGTAGTTACACCTATTTAACAATCATTCTTCCACTTCTCAACTAAGAAAAAATAATTTTCAAGATCTTATTCACAGTTTACATTGTTTGATCCAGTGTTTGCTGGTGAGCATATTGCTTTTTAAAATCAAATATAGACACTCTGTTTGCTACAGCTAGGACTTCGAACGCTCTATAAATTGTCCCACCAGTTTTCTCTGTTACATGAGCCGTTATAGAATCCAAAATAAAATCTTACATATAAGGTATAATTTGTTTGCATGTTCGATAAATAAGCCACAGTAGATAAGTGCAAAATCAGACAGCTATTGTTATTTTTTCTGTTGCTCAGACTTTAACTATGACATTCCAGTGAAATAAAATATAATGACTAGTATTGTTTGGAGCTAAAAACAGGTCAAAATTAGGTGCAATGGTACTTCACTTCTGATGTATAACATCAACTGCGTTCTTCCCAGTGCAATTTCTGTTTGTGTGGGATATACCTCTCAGACAATATTTTAACTGCTATTCTCAAGTAGAATTAGATTTTCAATTAGATTTTGTGAAGTCCTGTGAAGCATATACGAAGTAGATTATACCTGCTTAAGGTCAAAACATCATGCTACCTTATACCTTACCTGTATTAAAAATATTTGCATGGGTATAATTATGCTAACATAGCTGTACCCATAACCTGAGTGCTCTTGGTAAACATGCAACACATCTGTAACGGGAATTTGCATCACAGTAACATGAAGAGCTGTCGTGTACAGTAGCTGATGACTCTGATGAAAAGTCATGCAGCCACAGTTCTAGCAAGTAGCAAAGCAAACTATTAGGGGTTGGAGTACACTAGTGGTCTTGAGGCTATACCTGGTAGTAGATTCAGAAAGATAACTAGACAGACATCAGCAATTAGTTTTTACTCATTGCTTCTTTTTGCCAGAGGTGTTATAAAGTAGGACAAAAAGACAGTTATTCACTGGTTCCACAATGAGGAAACAATGTTACCTCTCCAGCCCCTTCCCAGAAAAAGAAGGTCTCAAAGTATTGTTTCCCCAGCGTGGGTTAGGTGATGTACAGTGACACACAATGTTACTTACACTTACACTAACACGATGTTACTTACACTAACGGCTTCATTAGTGTAAGTAGTATGGCTATTAATGAGAGATCCTGTCCTTAAAATGTCCTTAAAATGTGAGGAAAGAGAATTTACTTTGTAATTCAAGTCTAAATGTGTTTACAAAGTAAAAAAGTAATTGATATATCTATATACATTTATCCACGTGATTTTAAATACAAACTGCAAGCAGTTTTTTAAAACATAAGCTTTCTTCAAAAGACTGTTATGACCACAAAATCCATAATATAATATTCTGTCAGAAAGGGCTCCTAAGGAGAAGATGAAGGGAAACTAAAAAAAAAAACCAAAACCCACCAGTCTATGTTCTCCAGTATTAATCTCCAGGAAGATTTAATTTCTCTGGCCAATTTATAATATCCTCATGGTAGGAATATCAATATTGGATGAGATGTCTGCCTTCCTGATTTACTTACTGCTGGTAAAATAGCAGCAATTAATGTTAATGATGGACTGGTTAGGTTTATTAGAAAACATAAAGGAGAAGTAAACTCAAGAAAAAAAAGTCTTTAAAAAGGTAACAGGGGGGACCAAAAACAAGACTATGTGTCCATTAAATCATTCATCAGACCGCTGTTGGGAATGCAGTTCTTTTAAATAGTAATGACAACAGGATCTAGTAAATGGAATGGAAGTCTGATCCTGCTCTTATCTGAGTCACGAACATTGACTGCGCTGTGAGAAAGATATGGCCTGTGAAACACATTTGACAACATTTATGGTGCAAGTCAATTTATTTCCCAACAAAAAAGATGCATTCACAGCAGTAATTGTTTAGTTTCATCACTCTGGGCATTATATTTTGGTATGGGCATTGGTATTGCATGCCCCACTGCAGAACAGGTAGAATACATATTTTAGGGACCTAGAAGAATTCTGAGGACTCAGAAATATTTACATATTTTATATTTATGCTTGAAAAATTCCATCTCTTAACTTAGAATAGCACATAAAAAGAGACGAATAAACCCTTTTCATAATCACTACCTTAATTAAAAATTGAATACATTTCTGCTTTTATAACCTTATTCTTCAATATTACAGCATCATTTTTTTAATGTATACTCAAGTGTATTCATGCGTATATAGACACAATATTACACTTTTCAGCAGAGCATTTACTCTGCTTTTTTAGGTTAAATACAACTAATAACAATCTTTCTGGTTAGAAAATGGTAATAATTATTATAGATCAAATTTTATTCCCCAGTGTGTAAACCAAGAGTAATCCATTGCATTAAGTGGAATTAAACTGTAGAAAACCAAGCTGAGATCAAAGGTAATTATGATCCTAATTGCTATAGCTGCTAATCTAAATATATTAAGTATGTGGTTATGCATGCTATCCTCATCTGTCCAAATACAGCTGGATCACCATCTTTTTCTTTTTCATGGAGCTCTTTAGAATATAATACTTTTGTACTACTTTTTCCAGAAGTTATACTAGCGGAAGCATACAGTCAAATATAATACACTTCTCCATCACTTCAAAATCAAATTACACTTCAAAAGTCAGATGGCAAGAAGTAACTATGCAGTTGGAGGTAACACTATGCATGTTGTTATGCAGAGTTAAAATTAGGAACTTTCTCTTAACTTTGGTCCTTGGAATTTATTCAATTTTTGGATTATTATGCTGGCAAGTACAGAATATTAGTTTCACTTACTGGAGCATACATGTTGGCAAGAATGGTGCATAGATTTACATTTTAAAGGTTTTTAGGGAAATTGTCTCCCCTGGGGACATACTTCATAACTGTTATTATTGCTATTGGAGGTTACACATGTGCGTAGAAGAGAAAGTATGCCCCGTAAGGTAAAACAGAGTAGAAAAATCATAAAAGGTATGTTAATTATTTATAACTACAACACAAGATACTTGAAATTATGGCAAATTAGAAGGGCATTTATTTACACACAAACAGGATTGTTTAAAACCACAGGCCTTGCCCATAGCAGAGAATTGAAGCCAAATAAATGACAAAGCATATTAACCTTATCATAGATTTTTCAGACACATAATACCTCCAAGGAGAGTCTGGTTTTGTCAGATTAAGGCTTTTTTCAAATATTGTGTTTTGCTGAAGATGGCCGCATTTTTGACAGATGCCACTCCCAGAAAATCTAATTTAAAAGGCTTTTCTTGGAAGTGCCTCAAAGGATACAGTGCAGAGCAACATGTGATCTGGGGTACTTGTCCATGCGACAGTTGTTCCAGTATTTGAAAAGACAAGACAATATCTCATTAATAAATTTTGTGTTTCCTTGAGTTTTAAAAAATTCAGAATGGGAGGAACTGAACTGACAAGTTCAGGAATTTGCATGCAGCCGACCATGTTAATGTTACATATTGGAAATGATAGCACCTCTTACCTAAGTGTTGGTATATCAGAACAGTGATATAAGTTTATCTGAAAAAATGTCATGTAATTAACCAGTTTTACAGCCAGGTAAACTACAGTACATTAGATGGGAGGGAGTCATGTTTATAGAAAGAAAAGGAAATATTTCTCTGGCAGGATGATTTATTTTCAGAATAAATCCTCTTGAAGATGAATTGCTGAAACTAAAGTAAAGCAGAGCAGTATGTATAGATCAATTTGTCATATGGCTCTGCAGTTTATCACTGTCCAAATAGCTTGTATTTTCCTCTGTATGTACTATTTAGCTAATCAGTGTGTCGGAGATCCTGCCCTATACGATGTATGATGCAGATTAGCTTTAAGAGTACACGTCGTCTTCAATTCTTTGTTTCTGATCCAAGCTGCAAAATTGGAGAGGTGATTCTGTTTCAGTGGTTTTCAGAGTTAAAAGCTTAAGAAAATTACAGCTCTGCATTTGCAGTCTCAAGCCTTTTGTTCCCAGAAACAGTCATGATATTACCCATTTTGGATAAACAGTTCCCTACCTATTGGGCCATCAAAATGGTATCTCCCAGCCCCAGACAAGGATGAGCATCAGAGTTGTAGTCTGTTTGAGAGGGCAGTGAAGATTTACAGATCCTTTTGCCAAGTCATCATATGTACAGAGAGACCTTGCAAACAACCCTTCTCCATGACCTTCCACAGATGCTTTTCCAAAGGGGCTCTTTCCACATGGCTCTGTATGATCTCTCTCAGTTTTAAGTTAAGTGTAGAGAAGAGGCCAAAATGTACATCTGTGTCCTTCTTTCACCTTATTTATGATGTAGCTGCACTTTGGTTTAGGACTAAAACTATTAGTATTACTAGTATTTTTAACTGCAGTTAATGTCATTAATACATATTTGAGTTGAATATCTGATTATTACAGACTAGAAATTACCAACACAGTGCTGGTTTTGGTGTCAGTATGGAAATTTTGAGTCTAAAATCCAAACATGTGAAGTACATATCCCTCTGCCTAGAAACTTGAAAACTACATATTGCTCATTCACATCAGCCCAGTCATTTGTGGATGGCAGGTGACATCTCTGAAGAAAATAGCTCTGATCTCATGAAGAGGCTACCCCAAAAAAAGGCTTTTTTAGCCATTATCCTTGTCATCCTGCACCAGTGCTATTTTGTTGAGCAAAATCAGCACCTGTAAAAACAGGAAGAGTGGGGGGAACATTTCCCGTAGAATATCTCCTATTCAGTGAGCTGGGTGAAAGAAGGAAACTTTGGGTGCTTTGTGCTACAGACTGTTGGCCCAGATGTGAATGAACATGTCTGTAACTGGCCAAGTTTTTAAGGTCTCAGACATGTTTACTGATGTAAAAATCCTTACAATTTGCTTTGATTGATGCTCAACTTAGTGCTCAACTTGTCATCCTCTCTACATGCTCGGCCGCTGCAAAGGAGTTCACCGTTCCTACATGCCACCAAGAAAGTACTAAGAAAAACTCAAAAAACACAGGGAGGAAAGAGGTTTGTACTGACTAAAAGACTTTAAAAGATTGGCATTTCTGGAATAAGCCCATTTATACAAGTATCTGACAATTGAAATGTCCGTTTTACTCCATTCTTAAATAGGAATTTAGTACTAAGTGAAAATCACTTTAGCAAAGGAAACAAACATAAATTTAGTTCAACTATACTCTCACCAACATTAAAAAAGCTGTGTTAGAGGAGGAAGTTGATTCAGTAAATCCCTTTTTCTGTTAAAATGCACTTTGGTTTAAGTCAGCTGCTTTTCTTATTGATAAGGGTTCCTTCTTGCAGTGGTATTGCAGTGAGGAACTCTTAAAGACTTTGATATAAAATTTGCCCTTAGTAAATGCCAGAAACTTCCATCATCAGTAAAAATAAGAATGAATATTCTGTATAAAACCGCACAACTGTAGTAAGCTGAATCCCCTCATTTTCAGCAGTAAAATCGTTGCCCATCTGTACTCACAACTTTGTATGCAGAAAACAGTTAATTTTCTAGCTAGTTGGTGTTGCCACTGTCATTGGATAAGTATCGATTTTTTTTCTCCAACCTTTTAAAGATTCATACAGTGTGCAGTGCACAGGACAAGATCTCAAGGCAGTCATAAGCTTCCTTCAGTTTTCTGGCTTGAGACAACATCAAGTCTACAACCAGTCAGAATCTCAAAATGTGTTATGGAAAGATAGGCTCAGATGAGCTGCAAATTTTTTTTAATCATATGGTTGCCTTTTAATTTTTGTTGCCAAGGGGATAAACCAAGAGGAAATGGATTTAACAACTGCAAAGTGATGAATTTAAAAGCTGCTGTTAGTAATATTTGAAGTCTGAATCTAATTTGTATGCAGGAGGAATGAAGAATAACAATGTCATTTCAGAAAATAAACTAAACAAAAATCACCCTTTGCCTCTTGTGCTCTTCTTGCTCTTGTTCATATCATTTGAGAACTTGAGCCTTAAAAAACAGAACTCTAAGTGTCCAGGCAACTGCAGAAACATAGGAAGGTAAAGGGCACAAAAATATTGAACCTATTATATCTCATAACCCTGTATTACCTTAACATATGTAGATGTTCCTGAACATGAAGAAGGGCCAAAATGCACATCTGGTTTGTAAAATGCTACTGTAACAGCAGAAAGGAGTTGTTGCAGACAGCAAGAGAGACATTTCTACACCTCCTCCTCCCCCTTGAGTGTTTTTCAATAGGAAAGACTTGACAAGAGAGACAGGAGTGAAGCTGGCAGCAGGAAGAACCCTTGTAGCTTTTAGGACTGCTTTCTGCATAAACTAGCTGGAACTTAGATCACTAGTTTGCATACAACCCCCTGCCCCACAGAGGCTACAAGCAGCTTTTCTCCTTCCCTCTTCCATGTTACTGTGTGTGTTCTCTTTTTCTGGGTTAACTCACAAGGACTTCACTGCAAAAACATTGCTGGTGCCTTCAGACATCTGTGCCTGCAAGAGCACCCTCACTGTAGGTGTCTGCTGCAAATGCTTTTTCTAATACAGCCACTGTCCATTCCTCTGTAGTGAAATAAATGTTGGACCTGAGTATTGAAACTATCCTCAGCAAAGTTAGAGAGAAACAGTTCTTACAGAATTTCCTCAAGCTGAACAGATCAAGAAGCCTTTCTCCAGATCTGTGCAAGTACCTAGAAAAAGCTACCGGTATTGTTACACCTAACACTCAGCCTCATCCAAGTTTGCTGCCTGGGTCTTCACACCTTGAGATCTGTCAGCATTACATTTGTGACATTGAAATTACCTAGATGACTCCATTTTTGTTTGCTGATATACTTTTGGTCTAACCTCAGGTAAGCCATGCCAGAATTCATAAACCAGACATTCTTCTATCTGATTTTGAGGACTATACAGAGACTTCTCTGTTAGAAGATACTTTTCTGCCCAGGTATCACAATGACTAAAGGGCATCCTGCTTCTTGACTCTTTTTAAGAAAGAATTTGGCACTGAAACAAATTAATTGAGATCCCTCTTGGAAGAGATTTAAGCTACATTTCTTGCAAAAATAACCTAGACTATCCTAGCTAATGGTATGCTGAGTTGGGCACAGTCTCTGCATTTGACACTGTGCTCATGCATGGCATTATTTGCTTTTAAAAATAGAAGTCTTTAACCTAGCTCACTTCAGGAATGTCACAGTAGTGTCCTTGATCAAGACAGCCCTCAGTCCAAACAAAGGGAAGAATGAAAATTGATTCAGGGTCTGCTATGCTCCAGGTGGAGAGTCTGCCCACTGAACTATTACGAGTATATGTCGACATCTCTACTCTGCATGAAAAAGAGTTAGCATTTGTTTCAGGTATCAACTAGATGGAAAACTTCATGATCCATAAACCTTACGTGATAGGATATGCCTCAGTCCAAGGATGGAGAAAGATTTGAGTACTGTTGTCTATGTTCTTCCTTGCTAAAGCAGCTTTTGTCCCAGCAACATTTTGAAAGACAGAAAATGCTCTCTGCCCATATCTCAGTACTTCCATCAAGGCCCTGAAAGTCACAGGAAGGAGTAGACATCCAGTATATTTGCAAGCATATACCAAGCTGGACTAATCACATTTTTTGGATCCAGATCCAGATTTGTTACCGTCTACTTTCTGTCTCAGGAGAACATCCAAACAGGTCTCTTACTTCATAATAAGTCAACTTTGGGAACATCTTTATTTGAACCCTTTTGTATGAATTGTAAATGTGCTTGAAATACTTTGAACAGGCAAATTTATTTTCCAAATAGTGTATCACTTTGCAATTTTATTCAAGAACAGTATGTTTATACCCAGTTATAAACAGTTTTGAGGAAAAAAAAAATATATACCAGTTTTGCCTTCTGACTTTCAGCTGCCTCAAGCTTTCATTAAGCCATAAGCATCAGCAGTCTGATAGAGCAGTGTGTACCAAGTACAGCAGTGACAGTCATGTATTGCTGACAAGGGTATTTTCCTTACAAGTGTGGAAGGGAATAAGTGATTTTTCAACCTTGATGGGAGATTTGAGAAATCAGATTTTCTGTGGGAACATAAACGCCTTATAGCCCATAGATACTGAAGACACTCAATTAAGACCAGAGGGGAATTGCAAACTCTAGAAATTAAGGAGTTTGAACATCTGTTAAAATTTAGTAAGTGTTTCTGCAGTGAGTGAAATAATAAATTGGATAGACTTTCAGCACAGAATCTTGGAGAGAATCAACAAAAGAGATTTATATTTCAAATTAATTTGGCAGATGGCTCAAAAAAGGGTTTCTTAATTTCTCTTCAAAATTGTAAATACACCCAAGAGAAACTAAGAGAAATTTAAGGACTACATTTACCAAGTGTCAGATGAAGAGGGGCATATAGTGTAATCAAGTATCCATCACTGCAACTTGCTGAACCTATTACAAGCTCATAAGCTGGAAAGGCTTCAGATCTCTAGTAGTTTCTCTGCAGAACTGGTCCCCATGGTGGTTCAAGATGCCCCTGGGACCAGTCCTGACTTCTTGTTGCTACCTTACATGTCAGATGTGCCTACATTCCATAATGCACTGCTGTGCAGAGACAGGCAACCTAAATCCAGGTGTTCAGAGGTTGCTTAAGAACCAGAAACACTAGATCCACATTAGTGCAGTACCTTGACTCAGCTAATTAGTTCTGTGAAACAGAGCATTTTAGCCCAGGTGGACACTGTACTTAGGTAACATCCTACTCCTGGTACCCATGTGGTTGCATAATGTAGACACATGTAATTATGAAATATACACTGCAGGGAATGAACAATCCACAATGCATGCAGACAGTTAACATACCATCACTGTTCTACAATACTACAATAAAGTACAGGATTGTTTTTATTGAAAAATATTGAAATTGAAGATGTACAAATTAATTGACTGGTGCAACATCAAACATTTTTCCCCAACAGATGCCATAATAGCTGCTACAGTCTTTGCTTACAGGGAGCCAACACTGACTGAGGGGCACTCTAGAGCAGAAAATGGGACAAAGAGGGAAAATGGGAAACAAATGTTCATTGTCTCTTCTACTGCAAGTACTAGGAGACCTCAAATTAAACTAAAATTTACTAATTAAAACAGAAGGGAATCATCTTTTGTGGAACATGTGGAGCTCCTTGCCACAGGAGAGAAGTTTACATGGGACCAATACAAGTTTAGAAAAAAAATAGGGAAGAAAACCTATTAAAGAATAAAAAGAAGAAAACAACGAAACAGAGAGAAAATATTAATTACATTTATGATCATAATTTTCTCATACTCTTCATTAGAAACAGTCACATAGTGCCTGGATGCCTTACTGTGAGAAGCGTGGTAGCTAACTGGAAAGTATATTCTATTAAAATAGATACCAACAATCTTCGCAAAATAAGACAATATGTAAAATCATAGAGTTGTGGAATGGTTTAGTTTGGAAGGGACCTTTGAGGATCACCTAGTTCAAGCCCCCTGAATGGACAGGGACATCTTTCACTAGATGAGCTTGCTCAAATCCCTGTCCAACCTGACCTTGAACACTTCCAGTGATGAGGCATCCACAGCTTCTCTAGGCAACTTATTCCAAAGTCTCATCATCCTCATTGCAAATACTTTCTTCCTTATGTCCAGTCTAAACTTAGCCTCTTTCAGTTTAAAACTGTTGCCCGTTGTCTTGTCACTTTCAAGGCCCTGGTAAAAAGTCTCTCTTCATGCTTCTTATAAACACCACTTTAAGTACTGGAAGACCATGATAAGACCCTTCTCTTCTTCAGGCTGAACAACAGCAACTCTTTCAGCCTTTCTTCACAGGAGAGGTGTTCCAGCCCTCCGACCAATTTTGTTGACCTCCTCTGCACCCACTCTAGCAGATCTAAAATCTGATGCCCCAGACTACAGACGAAGTCAGACTGGCTTGCCTAAGGTTACCCTCATGGTCACAGCACCAGTGAATTGACAAATTGGTGCTGGAACCCTTGGTTTTTTAATGACAGTCCTTCAAAAGTGGGTGTCAAGTCTACTGTCATAAAGCACACAGTAGATTTGACCATAAGTGGCAAAATTTTACAATACATAAAGCACATGATGGAAAATTTAGTCATATAGGCATTTAAGTGTGATATCTAATTATATGAAACATTTCTAAAAACATCTGTAACAATTTACCAGTATCCTCAATTTTGTCTCCTTTTACAAAGAACAAGCTTTATCACAGTATTCTCACAGTTGGAAAATAAAAGGCAAAGTCTAAGCCTGTTTATGAGAACTAAAATTTCATTTTCACATATTTAGGTTTTCTAGTTACAGCAGCATTTCCATAATAACTTAAATAAAATCACTATTTGCAGCCCACAATGTCAGTTTAGATTTTCCATTACCACAGCCTTATGGATTATTGAATGATGTGCAAGGATTGTTTTGTATTGAAAAATATAAAAAGAATGTAATTCTCATAAATTAACACTACAAAAGAACCATGTTTTTTAACTAATATTTGTGCAATACGCAGTTGAAGGGCTCCAACTAAAATCTGCTTTTCATATCTTACTATCTATAGTAACAATAAATTAGTCTTTTAAATACCTTTTCAAATACTCTTTTTAAGTATCTTAAAATAATAACCATTTATTATAAATTATTTTATATTCCTAATGTCTTGCTCTAATGCCATACGGAGAACATGTCATGTCAAGATGATTAGACTGGGCCAGCTTGCTTGTGATTTGTTGTAGTTTTAGAAAGCTACACATCAGTAAAGGGAAAATATTTAACATGACTATTGGTCATCAGTTCCTCTGAGCAAACTGTAGTGAGTCATGTATCCTTATAATGACTGAAGCCTAAAAGGATTTATCTAATATAATTATTATGTTTAATTTACAGAGAATATGAGATCTTCATATGTACAAAATATCCTCATGTCCAAAGCTACTGCTAATCAAGATATCTGTTAGTATTTTCACCTCCCAAGTTAAGCATTTAATCACTTATCAAGACTACTGATCCTCCATCTCAAATTCATAATTTCTTACTGTTTTGATAAAGTCCAGGTCCTAAGATAAAAAATATAATCACATTTAAGAAGTGCATAAAACTGTAGCTCCTGTCTGACTACAGGTAAAACGTAATCATTTCAAGGGTTGTTCTGTTCAGCCTAACATAGTCCTGTAATGTGTTATACTGGTGTTTTGTGCATCTTGTTAATGAAGTACATTTAATGATGAGCATGGACAGAAAGCAATCAACAGCTGCTATATATAACCTGCAACTTTTATTATTAAATGGGCTATTCCACAGACCATTTCAAACATTGTTTGAGAGACAAAGGGTACACATTTCTTATTAAATCTCAGAGGATGTAAATTTTTAGTCTTTTTTCTGCATTCTTGAACTGGCAAAGTACCCATTGTGTCTCCCTCCTCTCGTCAAGACAAAATGTTGCTCTGCAATTGGGGGACTCAAACCAAAATTAGAGAGAACATTCCCAACATTGGAATTTTTGTGAAATGTGACTTGAAATCTAGTGATGAAACATTATTTTAAAGGACGTATGTAAGAGTCGGTCAGAAAATCATCATTGTCTCAACATTGTCATCAGGGACATGGACAGTACGGTACCCGACAACGGCCTGTTTGGAGCACAGTTGACAATCCCAAGAGTGGAATGCGGTGCAAAGGCTCCTGAATACAGAACTGTGCAGTACAGAGAGTGCTGTGCTGTTCTTTGGTACCTGGAGCTGGCCAGAGCCGTTAGAGATAACCGCATAGCTGCTGTCAAAAGGGATGGATTGCAACTGTTGCCATAACATCAATGAAATCATGAACTTTAGACGAACTTTGCTTCATTATAATACGAAAACACACCTCCTGGTCAAAGGCTACCCGCCTCCAAGACTGACCACGCCTCGGACACTCCCCCTGGGCATGGGTGATAGTCTCGCTCGAGAAGGGTGGAGATATGATAATTGAATTCTGAGAAGGGCGGAGATACCTGAGGCAGAGGTGGAGCAAGGTGTGTTACAAAGCATAAAAGATGACTTCTGGACAACGAAAATTTGAAGCTTCCCCACCAAGGATCACGACGATCAATGACGCAGCATCAGCTGGACCCGGGACCGTTAGGATGTCTTGAGATCAGCGGTGGTAGCTATAACCTCTCTTCCTTCTCTCTCTAAACTTAACTTTACTTTTCTCCTTTCTTTCACCCGTCTCTAACTATCACGTGCCACTTCACGGGCAACACAATAAAGTTTTACTGTTTGATTACTGCTATCACCTTTGGTGTTGGTCACCTTAATTTTGCACTTTCGAGATCGTAGCAAACGAACCATCACGAGTCCTCCGAGTGGACCGTGACAGCGGTACCTTAGTATACCTTATTCTTTCTCTGGTTTTGAGGAAGAAGCATCTAAAATAGAGGAAAAATTTTATATTAGAATGTTACAGACTCATGTTTGAAAAAAGACTGACATAACCTCCATCACATATTAAATGGCTGAGAACGCATTCCATTGGAAATTTAATTACATTTAAAAGTTCTTGTATGTTTACCTTTTTGTGTTTTAAAGACATGATTTGTGAAAAGCAATAATTCATGTGTATGTTCCCTGCCCATCAGCTTTTTAGCATACTCATTTCTAATGGGATTCCATTCCATTTCATGATGTGCTTCGCTGGTTGTTATTTAAAAACTCCTCCAAGAAGTGTCAGAATAACTTCAGTCAGAGGTGGTTGCAGGATAGAGTTGGGTCCTCATGCAGATGCTGTGTTGTGTGATGTCTGTACGGTCAGAGTGATAATACAGCAGTTCTGATGTAATACTAGGGCTATTTAAACTCTGACTCAGAAAACCTGTGCCAGCCATTAAATTTGTGTTCCATTCCTTTTATATCACTGCAATGATATCTGTTTAGTACCAAATTAGCCTGTAGCATTCCCAGTCCGTTTCAGTACATGACTACAGAGTGCTAAAAAAACAACCAAAATTGGTTGATATAACAACCAATCAAAATACCAACCAAAATACTCAAATTGCGACCCTGGCAATAGTATATTTACTTACAATGAAAATTTAGTTCCTGGAAATGTATTCCATTATTAGCAAGATGTGAATACAATAGCATAGTTGTTTTAATGCAAAAAAAAAAAAAAAAGGGAAAAGTAAAATAAGTACTTGCAGGGAGTGATGTTTTCTTATACCACAACTAACAAGTTTGTAATTTTTTACCTCAAATATCACATGTAATAGTTAAAAATATTCTTATACCAGTAGATGTCAGTATAATCATTGAACTCAGCTACAATAGAGCAAAGTATATTCTTCATATTCACTGCTGCAGACGAATGGAAGTATATTGCTGAAAGTTAGTATATCATTAAACACTTAGTCCAACAGTTTTGGAGAAGATTGAGTCTGTACTTTTTAAATGGATTAATTTATAACATCAAGAGCCTGAAAAGATTTTCAGTGCTAAAAATTTCAAAGGTATTTTCTAGGCATCTTTACTTGCTGAACAGCAATTCTAATGTTCCATTTTCTTTCCAAATCCATTTCATAATATTTATTGAAATAGGTACTGGGGCTCAGCTTTTTCCAACCAGAACCTGTGATTAGAAATCCATCAAAGGTAACTGTAGTTTTCTCTGACCTTTTCAGGATGAGTACAGAGCTGAGAGGACTACAACTCATGTTCCATTAAGCCTATATGACAAAATTTTCCTCTGACTTTTAAGAGGATGGGGAAGTTTGAATAAAGCTTGAGGTAGTCAATAGGAAGAGACCCTGGAACTGGTTAACCCTTGAAGTAAAGAAGAGGTCAGAATGACATGATAATAGCCATAGTGCAGAACAAGACTGTTTCTACATCATATATCTGCACAGGGGCATGGCAAACTGTTTACCAGCTCTGGTCTGGGAAGATTGTTTTCCCACGGTATTGTCACACTGTTTCACCTCCTTTCATTTTTAACATCTTGCTCCTTGGGTTGAAATCCTGACAAATCCCTATCCTCCAGGAATCCTGAAGAGCTGCAGAAATAACACCATGAGTAGCACCAAACAAAAATCTGTATTTGGGGCAGTATACCATACTCACCCCACCAGTTCTCATAGTCTAATAACTACAACAGCATACCACACCAAAAAAGAGTCTTTTCCTAGGTATGCATACACATTCAATGATACATGACCCTGGCTGGGTCCTGGATACAAACATTATCAAGTGTCAACTGAATCCTTAACACAGCTTGGTTTTGCTTACCTTAGACCAAAACAGGCCAGTACTATCCATCAAAATAAAGATTCCAGAATGAGATGTATCTTCTTAGTCAGTTGCTTTAGCTGCCACAAACAGACAATCCTTTTTCAAGGCCTTCAAATGCCACCTAGACAAACTGATTGCTGGTCAGAAACAGAAGATATTAATTCACACAATGTCAAATTCAAGTTTACTTTCATGTCTTACATTTTTCTATTACATTCAACATGCTTATCCTCACCACCCTTCACAAAGATGCTGAAATAAGCCCAAGGAAATGAAAGTCACAGATAAGCTGACTTCCAGGTGTCTGCATGTTGCTTGCTGTGGTTACTTTCCTGGAAGCACACTGACATTTCCTTGCCCTGGAGATAGGAAAGGAAAGATGTGAGGAGGTGGGGGAGAATATGGTGGGTGCCTGGGTATTCCCTGTACAGCACCCCGGGGCAGAATCAGGGTGTGAACTTCTGTATGAGCTAGCCTAAGAAAGACAAGAAGGCCAAGGAGGTAGCACAGGATCTCATTTCCATGCTTGTAGTGTCCTTCCTCCCTACTGGTGAATATTAATTGATCACTGTTATAATGGACTTCTTATTCTGATACCAGTTTGGCTGTTTTTAATGTATATGCTTTTAACTGTCCTGTTGTGGGACTTCTGTATCATTTACATGACTGTTTGATTTGGGGCACCTTGGGACAACTGTTAAAAAGAGCACTTGCACTTAACATGGGGCGGTGACCAGTTTCTCCCTCTGCTCCTCCATGTGCAGAGGATACACTTTTCTTGACTGTTTAGCTATCCTTGCATAGATAACAAACTGATCCACAGGAGACAAGACTGGAAATACAAAGGCCTGGCTTCTGTCTCTGGATTTGAACCGCTCTGACATCTATCTGCCCTCCTGCTACTTTGTCATCTGAGGATAGCAAAGTGTTTTGCAAACTGGAGGTAAAAACAACAAATGCTACAAGAGGCATGGTTAAGCCCTGTTTTTTCTCAGAGAGGAATTTACAAAGAAATTGTATTCATGCAATCAATGAGATCCAAGCTAAGCAGAAAGAATTTGCTTTAGTTTGAACCCCACAGACATATTTCACATTCCTGTTATATTTCTATAAATACCTATCTTTTTTCACAAATATGCATGGGTATGGTGGCTTATATAGGCAGCTAAGTTGGTGGAATCAGATATGTTGAATTGGTAGATTTATAACCACATTAAAAAGTAAATAGCTGATGGTGCTGTTCTTCCTTATTTTAAGTTTTCATATACCAAGACTAGGATTCTTTACTTTTCACTGCAATAGCTGATGTTAGTCCTGACACCTAAAGCAGAACACAAAATTAATAGAACTCATAGAATGATTTGGGTTGGAAGTACCTTAAAGATCATCTAGCTCCAACCCCTCTGCCGCAGGCAGGGGCACCTTCCACTAGATCAGGTTGCTCAAAGCCCTGTCCAACCTGGCCTTGAACACTGCCAGGGAGGGGGCAGCCACAGCTTCTCTGGGCAGCCTGTTCCAGTGTCTCACCAACTTCACAGTAAAGAATTTCTTCCTTATATCTAATCTAAATTTACCCTCTTTCAGTTTAAAACTGTTACCCCCTCATCCTATCACTACCCTCCCTGATAAAGAGTCCCTCCCCATCTTTCCTGTAGGCCCCCTTTAAGTACTGAAAGGCCGCTATAACGTCTCCCCAGAGCCTTCTCTTCTCTAGGCTGAACAACCCCAACAAATTAGATTCTCCATGATGATTTAGGTGTTAGTGATGCCATTAACTATTGACAGAGAAACAAAAAACTCACTCCAAAACCCAGAGTCCATGGCCATCATGCAGAATGAAATCAGTTGAGATGTTTACCTAAAACCAAAGAAGGAGAAGCAGAAGAAGAGAGAAGAAAAAAAGTCTATTAAATGACCCTTTTTAAAGAAACTTGGACATAATACTATCAAGTTAAACAAAATAATTATGGGCAAATTACTCTACTTCCTTAGAGTTTTAGAAACTCATATGAGAACCCTCAAGGTGGAATGCAGACTAGAGTGCATTGAAATGGAGGAATTTCACCAAGGCACATGCTCCTGTCTCCTCCCTCTGACTCCTGTTATCTGTGTCTTGACTGCACACAAATATCAGTTTTCTACAATGAAGTGAAATATTTCATGAATTATTCGAGAAATGCACATTGTTCTCTAAAGACGCCAGGGTAATCAGCAACAGGTCTGTTCTTGACTAATATGCTTCTTGGCTTCATGAATCATAGAAAGTTTAACATCTCTTCATCAAACTTAACAGACTGTATTATTTACAATCTCCACAGTTCTTCTGAAAGTCAATAATCAGTCCCACATTGCTGATCATTACCAGACAGTTGGCATTAAGATGTATAAAGTACATAATATCCAGTACAGGAGGATGGTCTCAGAGCTTGGGATGAATATGCTTTGGTGACACTAAGTTCTCTGACCAGATACGTGAACAAAAAAGAGAGATGAAATCAGGCACTTAGGAGACTATAGTTAATATACAGCCTGGGAAATGTGGTTAGGATCAAAGAAGGATAGATATTCTGCATTAAGGGATGGACTAGCCTCTTAAAATCACCAGACCCTTGAAAGCAAATGGAAAGTAACACTGCAAAGCCTTTTGCCCATTTCTCCAGTACTTCAATCACAGCAAGAGGTACTACATGAGAAAGGCTTGTCTCTGTGAAAGAAAAAATTTGTCACTTGTTGATCTCTGAAGAGCCAAACATCTAAAATTAGTCATTGATTTTTTAACAAAATGTGAGGGAAAACTTGGTCCCCTCAGTAACTAAAGTTAAAAAGAAAGATGAAGGTTTATAAACATCAGACAGATGATAAATTTCACATAACACATTGAGTACAGACTTTCTGGGAGAGAGGTTTGTATTTAATTAAGCGCTACTGTGTTTTACTTGAACTTAAAAATAACTTTGAAAAGTGATAGGAGACTGCCTGTCTTGAATTACCAGGCTGCATAATCATTCAGACCTTGCTAATATTTTCTGTCTCAGTTGTTCACTTTGTCATGCCTTTGCTATACAAGTGAGATCTTCATGCTATTGCACGTGCAAGAGCTTTTAGTGCTTTAATAACCCTTAGGTAGCTTGGCCTCTCCACTAGGTCACAAAATTCATCCCAGCAGGGAAATCATAAAGTTCAAGAGAAATGCAGAGCATACCTGCCTAGGATCTCACTGTCACATGTCTCCTCTGCTCATTGTTGATGTGCCCGCTTTCCTTCACATACCCCGGGTGACCCTAAGCCAGCTGTCCTGCCCCTGGTTCCTAGAGGGGCATCTGTCCAGACACAGGTGAGCTGAGCTCAAACCATAGCATTTGAAGTGACTGCTCAGCTGGTGGAGGGTGTCATGACAATCTGCTGTGAAAAATGGTAGCTCACCAGATGGTGGCATCACTTAACAACATATGCAACTTGACTAAACCCTCCTTCATCCTATTTATATCTTTCCAGGAACTCAGCAAGTACCAGTTGTGTCCCTACATGCTAATTCTGTGCTGCCATGAGATAGCAAGATGGCCCAATTTCTATAGCTTTGCAATGAATACTTGACATAAATTGATGATATATGCAGCATTGTTAGTTTACTTAAAGGCTAAGTTGGAGTGGGCAGTCATGTGTTTTCCTACCCTTCATATTGCACGGTAGTGTTGCAAAAAGTAAAGAAAGGTGAACTGAGTAACATAAGGAAGGCAGCAGCTCTTCACTTCTTTTTTTCTCTGTTTTGAAGACTGCTAGACCACTCCTTTTATTGAAAGGGATCGTCAATAGTGAGAGTTATGAGGCACCTATAAATGGGACATGAAAAGCAGCTTGCCCTAATAAAGCTCTTCATAACAACAGAAATAAACAATCCCTCTGGTGCCATGAGGAATTTTTCAGTGGTTTGCCTCAGTGGTACAGTGGCTTATGCAAAAACAATGCACTCATGGTGCCAGAAGGAAGGCGTTGAAGTTCAAATCCACAAAGCAGTGAGGCACTCATAGCCCACAGTTGTTTGGAGAATTATGCACCTGTCCCTCAGTCAGGACAACAGAAAAAAACACGTCAGCTGAGAAAAGCACAAGGTTATGCAAATTAGTAGCAAAAAAAGAACAAGAAAGTGCAAATCAGTAGCAAATGCAACGAGGAGTTTGCCCTGTTGCAGCCTCCCCTATTCCTTTTTCTAGACAGTACCAGGTGCCTGGATAATCAGGATTGGCACACACAAAGGTGGGCAAGGTTAGCTTAGTCAAAGTTCACTTTGCTCTCACACTACTTGGTGGTACCCTTAGGACTGCACTGTCATAGCCCCAACAGCTTGACATCAATGAAGGGGTCACAACACTTCTAAATACTTGGAATCAAACATACTAAAAGTATGTGTCATGAAAGTAATAGAATTGCATATGAGTGTGCATTGATGGAAGCAATACGATGAGTTTGACTGCTGATGTTTGCCAGACCCGTAAGGCAAATTTATAAAATCAAAAATTAAAAAAGTATATCCACATTGTCTGGCTTGAAATACAGATTACAGAATTCATGTCCATGGTAGAACCAGCTCAATATTTTAATTCACAAAAGAATGAATAAAGTATATCATTTAGAGAGGACCAACTTACTCACAGATTAAGTTGGTCAAAAATGTGGTTTTAAAAGACAGAAAGAAGAGTCTTCACAGAATTTTGAGGAAAAGGAGGTTTTTAAAATAAAGAGTGGTTGACTGAAAACCACAGATGTAACTAAATATTGAAGGCATTTGGAAACCTAGCCCAGATGCAAATTTCATCTTTGTGTCTGCAACAATCTAACCTAAAAGTGAGAAATGAATATCACTGAGTCTAGAGGTGAGGTAGTAATAGAAATCTGGGTGTGAATTCTGTGATTCAGATGTGTGTCTTCATACACATTCTACTTTTCAGGACACCCCCATCTTTATGTAAATGATGGATTCCTAAAATGTGTACCATATGATTTGCAGAATGACAGTGCCCCAGTTTTGCATAAATTAAACAGCAGATCCCGATAACTAGGCTTTCCCATTTACATTAAGCCTCAGTTCCAAATCCATGGGATATAAATGAGAGCAGCATATGGTCCAGAAATGGGAAAGCTGTGGGACTTTCATGTACACACCATGGGAGCAAATGGCTGTCCCACAGATGGTGAAGTATTTAGATGCATCTCCTGTATGATGGATGCCAATGCGCAGGAAGATGAAGCCATGAGCAGCCTCTAGAGGTCTCTGCTGGCTGGTATGTCTAGGACAGATGCTAGTTCAACACAAAGGGTTTGCAAGGATAGCTCTTCTTTTTATATCTTGGCTTTCCGTTTTCAGTGCTTGTCTGTATGTGGAAATTTACGGCATAGCTGAGTGATCTTTCCATTAAAGCTGTACTATAGTTAGAACTTGTCCGTGAGAGCACTAATAATAAAAATCATTTTATTTCAGATTAATTGCTTCACTTTAGTTTTTTCCATGAACAATGGGAGGAGCAAAGAGATTTTTTTCTTTCCTCTCTTAGCCTGGGGCTGTGAAGAAAAATTCAGAAGGCATAGTGAATGATAAAGATCTGAGAAGCTGCTCCCATATCCCACAGACTTCCCATAAGCACAAGTTATATGCAACGCTATTAGTATTGACAGAGGCAACCATTTAGACCCAGTCAACAGGGACAATACCATTGGAAGGAAAGTCAGAAAAATTTTTATGTGAAGAGTAAATCAGTCCACTGGTATATTTTGAAATACCAAGCTCAATTATTTGGAAAAGACTTTTAAGATATTGAAAAAAAAACCTCAAACCAAACCAGAATTTTATTTCAAAAATTACTTTGTATTTACCTGTGAACCCTTAGCTAGCTCTAACAATAAATGAGTAAGGCCATGGGGGCCCTAGCACACTGGTGTAGGTCCATCAGCTCTAATCAAAGCATGCATATAAAATCAGCAGAAAACTGTCACAAGAAACAAATACGAAAATATTTGTGTCAAATGACAACGCTGCACTTATTAAAGCAAGGTACTGTGAGCATACAAAATTCCTCTCCCTGGCCCTCCTCCCACAGCTGACCACATCTCCCACACCCTTCCCGTTCCATGTGTACTCTCCTCCTGACCCCACTCCCATTGCCTCCTCCTACAACCATGCTCCCTCGCCTTCCAGATGCTTGTGTGAATATTTTATACTGTTGCTGGCATCAGATTTCTTACCGCAGACTGGGAACTTGATGTCTTTTGATAATGCCTAGCTGGGCTGCAAGGGGCAGGATTCCACATGAGTTTTGGAGAGGGCAAGTCGTGGGAGCTAGGCCAGAAGCTGAAAGGATTGATCTTTTTCTGCTATCAGAATGGGGATTTCTGGGTCAGAGCCTGAGCAGCAGAATGTGCCAAACCAGGCATGGGTGCAGAGATGGGAGCAGCAGCAGAGCGTATGGGTAGCTCCATGTAGAGGGAGTGATGGTGTTGGGGGATACCCTCTGCTGATGCTGCTTAAGACCCCAAAATTTCTTCCAGCACAGCACTGCAGGAAATGTGTTTCTTCACACTCTTGCTTCCTTACCCCTTACCCTTTTCCCCCTCCTTTTCCAAAACACAGAATTTTCTTTTATGTCACAGTTAAAGTGAGTCAGTAACCTTCTCTGTAAGATATCATCTCAGCCCTTCAAAAAGCTATACCAGCACTTTGTAGGGGTAAGGGCAAGAAAGAGCAGAGACACTTCAGGATTTTTTCCCTTTGTACTGATATATCTAAAATCCCAGTTCATCCACTGCATATAATAAGAACATAATAGGTAGAAGGAACATTTTATAAAATCTTGCTGTATTTGAGATTATACATCAGGTGTAGATCTCAGATCTCTCTAGCAGGTTCACTGCACTAGTGGAATCCAAAGGACAAAGTTTTTTATCTCTGGTCATTTTGTAAATCAATAGCAGATGGTATGTATGTATGTTGTAATGAGCTTAATTGTTGATTTGTTTTTTGTTTGGTTTTTTTTTTTCTTTCCTTTAGCTATTTCTCTGAGATTTTTATTGAATTTGTGCTTACAATTAATTTTATTAAGGACATTCCCCTTCATTATACTTTTCTGTTCCAAATATCTATTTTTCTGATTATACTTTGTTTTTTCCCCTCCTAAATAGTAGTGAATCATTTTTCTTCTCTGTCTTTCATCAGCCTTTTCTCCAAAGTGTTTTGTGATTTTACAGAACTTCAGCCTTTCTGTGAAGGCCTTTTCCTCATTTCAATTTCTTTTTTGAAAACAAGTAAGTTCAGTCTCCTCTCCTCCCTTCTACTTTTTGGTCTTCAAAATCTCACAGTTGTTACCATTAAAATGCCTTTCTAGAGATTACTTGCTGAAAACAGTACATATACACAGAATGAAATGGGAAGTTAAAATCAATCCCTGTGATTGTTACTCTCAATAAGAAGCCTGCTGGTCTGCAGCAGATACCATAAACTCCCATAGGTACCATATACACATATATACATGACATTGATACAATGTGGCATAGTGTTGCATACCTGGAAATTTCACAGCGCAATGTGCATGATTGCATAAAGTCAGCTGCCCCCCCCTCCCCCACAATGGGTCCCATAGGGGAGCAAATATATCCCTCTTGTAGCTTCACAACAGTCGCTGGAGTAACACAAAAGAGAAATGTGGCACAGAGTGTTCTGGTACAGATCAAAGACTATAAAAGATCTAAATTTATAAAGTATAATGAATGTTAAAAAAGAAAAATAATTACATGCATAACTGGATACTTTTTTCTAATTATTTCATTTGCATTTATGCCATTATATTTTATTTTTACATTTACTCAGCAGGATGTTCCAATTACATAGTTATACACATGAGAGCCTGACAAGTTGGATTCGATACAGGCAGTATCATGAGTTAATTTACTAAACATTTAATCATTAGACCAACTTTCACTATGAAAAAAAAAAAAAAAAGAAAAAAAATGCATGAAAGAATAGCTAGATTGTTAGGCACTCACCATAAACTTCCAAATGAAACATGTATCATCTCCTCAGTTACAATGGTATAGATCAAAATGATGACCCTTTATTTTCACCACTTTAATTGAGAAGGGAATTAATCTTAGAATTTTTTTGCAGTTCTTTTGTTCTATGTAAGATCACAAAAGGTCAATAACACTAAGTAAAGCCAGGACAAGTGACTTGTTTCTTAATATAGAAATTATCTTCTAATAGCTCAAATGAAAAAAGAAGAAAATCCTGCTTGTCATGAAAATGTAGCAAATGAGCTCTTGGTTTTCCCTGAATTTAAAGTTCCAAGGTTTAAAGTTGACCTGTTTATTGGCACCCAAGTGAGTAATGGAGGAGTTTTATTTGGAAATACTTTTGGAAAGTATTCAACCCAGTTTTGGCAGCATTAATTTCACTGTAGTTTGGGGAGATTTTCACCTTTTTTGGAGTGTGTAACTTGCTGGCATTAACCCAGGTATAATCTACCAGAATCATGTAATCTAGTTTTTAAACATGTTCAATGAACATTTTGGGAAGAGTCACTGAAAAGACATACAATATCTGTTCTGGTTTGCATGTGGTATCTCAGTGTTTTGTCTCAAATGAAGAACTTTAAAGCCTTAAGAAGTACTCTCCATGGAATGTAACATTTTTCACAAATGTAAAAAGGAGCTATCAACATTTGGAGTTGATTTTACAACTTACTCATTGCCCCCTATCTCACTGAAATTAACCTGTTCCAGAACAACTTCCAAAATGGAAAAAAGAATGCCATCTCTTGCGTAACTTATTTTTTCACACAGCTACTCGACCCCTTAAGTCCATTTTTTTTATTAGAAATATAAAAAAAAAAATTATTTTTCATTGGATTTAATTGTCTCAGACACAGATCACAGAACCACAGTGTGGATGAGGCTGGCTAGCACCTCTGAAGATTGCCCAGTCCCACCTCTGCTTAGAGCAGAGTCAGCTACAGCAGGTTGCTCAGGGACATGTCCAGTTGGGTTTGATTATCTCCAAGGATGGAGACTCCACAGTATCTCTGGGCTCTGTTCCAGAGTTTGACTGTCATTGCAATAAGAAAAATGTTTTTTCTTATGTTTAAACAGTATTTACTGCATTTCAGTTTGTACCCATTGCTCCTCATCCTGTCACTAAGCCCAGCGGAGAAGAGTCTGTCTCCGTCTTTTGCAGTTGCCCCATCAGGTGTTATACAATTAGATAAGATCCCCCTGAGTCTGCTCCAGGCTGAACAGTCCCAGCAGTCTCATCCTGTCCTTTCATGGAAGATGCATCAGTCCAGTCACCATTTTTGTGACCCTCCACTGGACCCACTCCATTATATCCATGCCTCTGCTGCACTGGAGAGACCAGCACTGGACCCAGCACTCCAGGGGTGACCTGACTAGTGCCGAGTGGAGGGAGAGGATCACATCCCTTGACCTGCTGGAAACACTCCTTCTAACGAAGTCCCAGACACTGTTGGACTTTGTTGTGGGAAGGGCACATCACTGGCTCATTGTCAACTTGGTGTCCACCAGGATCCTCTGGGCTTCTTCAGCAAAGCTGCTTTTCAGCTGGTCAGCCCCAAGTCTTTGCTGATACATGGAGTTATTCCTCACTGGGTGCAGACTTTGCATTTCCCTTTGTTGAACTTCATGGAGTTCCTGTCATCCTATTTCTTCAGTGTGTCCAGGTCCCTATGAATGGCAACATGGCCAACTGATGTAATAGCCACTACTCCTGGTTTTGTATCATCAGCAAACTCATTGAGGGTGCACTCTGTCACATGATTCAGGTCATTAAAGACGGTGTTAAACAGTGTTGGACCTGGTATTGACCCGTGGAATACACCAGCAGTGACTGGCTTGCAGCTGGACCTTGTGCTGCTGTTCTCAACCGTTTAAGCCTAATTGTTTTTACAGTTTTCAATCCACCTCACTGAGCACCTACCTAGCTCGTACCTCATCAGCTTGTCTGTGATGAAGTTATGGGAGACAGGGACAAAAGCCTTGCTAAATCAAGCTAAACAGCATCCACTTCTTGCCTCTAATCCATTGAGCCAACAAGTTGTCTCATTGTAGAAGACCATGAGAGTGGTCAAACACAATCTTCCCTTTCTAAATCCATACTGACTTTTTCCAATCCCCTTCTTGTCCTCAATATGTTTGGAAATTGTTTCCAGGATTATTTGCTCCCCAACCTTCCCAGGGATTGACGTGAGGCCAATCAGCCTGTAGTTCACCAGATTTTCCTTCTTGCCCTTCTTGAAGACAGGAGTGACATTTGTTGTCTTCCCGTCATCAGGGATCTCCCCCAATCACCATGACCTTTCAGAGATAACCAAAAGTGATTACACAGTGACCTGGGCCAGCTCTCTCAGCACTTGTGGGTGTATCCCCCAAGGTCACAGGAACTTATGTATGTCCAGTTCGCTTATACTGTAGCCTGATCTCCCTCCAGCGATGGTAAGTTTTCTTTGTTCTATACCCATGTCTGTTTGTTTTAACTGCCTGCTCCTTAAACTTTAAATTAATTTTGTGAGGGGATTTAATCATATGACTCATGGAATTTAATAAGCACTATGAGGCAAAACCCCTACATCACTCCTTGAAAAATCACCACTAAAACTTAGTGATACTAATTCTGTAATTTTTGGACAGAAAGTTAAGAGTTACCTAAATACAAAGGATTTTTGTGAGAAGAGTAGGAGAAGACAAGTTGGCTGAATGTTAATGTAAGGGACTGAAAAAAAACGATGGCCTAAAAAAGTTCTTCATGAGGAGTTAAACAGTTCAAATGATTGAAATCAGAATACAGCATTGCATAAAAGTTGCACCAGCGACCTTTATGAAATCGTCTTTTCTCAGTTCTCCGAGATAAGCAAAAAACTGTTGTAAATGGCACCTCTGTTGAATATCCAAGCTGGGTCCAAAACATGACTGAGCAAGGTATGAGGACAGAGCTCTTTTTGAGAGCGGTACCTCCAGGAATACGTCAATGCAGACTAGTGGATTTGTGCAGATCTGTCTCCCATCCATGCTAGAATAATTTACCAGGGAAAAGGAAGATTCCAGTTTGTACTGTCATTAAAACGTCATCTTCTCCAAATACTAGGATTTTTAAACAGAAACAGGGGGCTATTTTGAGAAATAAATATCCTTTAAATATAAGGAACTGCTTAAGACAAGATAAAAAATGAGTACCCCAAGCTTGAAGAGTTATAAAAAAGCCTATCCCAAACAAGAACAAAAGAATCAGGAATTAATATGCAAACCTTACAAAAATAAAGTTGCCAATAAAATAAAACTTCTATGCGTCTGTTAATGCCAAAGGCATTATCTTATGTGGAATGAAAAGCCACCACATATGTTCTAGACATGAAATAAGACTGGATGAAGCACTGGAAATATAGCGCATAGGCAAAGATGAGGGACTAGATGTAACTTCACTGTTTGGATTCAGCTCTGTTCTTCCTTTACATTTAGGCACACCACCAACTGCTGTATGGTACATAGCTCAAAGTAAAATTAAGAGTGAGGAAAAGTTTGATCCATACCAGCTGGAAAAGAGTAGTTTTTTGCCAACTGTAGTAGGACATGCAGGAGCTGTGTTGAGATTTAGTGGCTCTGCAAAAATATCTGCACACTGAAACATCGACTCTGCAGAGTTATCTGCTTCTGCTGGGTGTTACCTGTCCGGAAACAAATGTTCACCACCCAGAAATGTACTTTACTTTGATACAATTCAGGAAGGAGTGTGCTCTGAGGGAGAAGGAAAGCCGGAATGATCTGGGAAACAGTGATAAATGTTGAAATCAACCATCAAATCTACATCCATATAAATATACTCAGCGTGAGATCAGGAAACAGGAAATGTGCATGGTGTTTATTACCCACACACAGAAGTGAGACCAGCTGGCTACATGTCCTGGAGTGGTCAAGATAATCCTGCACCACAATGACAAAAAAAATAAATAAAATTCCTCCTAGTCACCTCATACTTGAGGATGGAGGTGTGGAGGAAGAGGGCAGTGAACAGCATTTAAAGACCACTGTTAGGAATTTTTGAGGAATTGACTCCATGCCGTTTTCACAATGCAGTATTCCTGTGCACAGCACATCCTCAAGCAGTCCAGAGAGCTAGGGGTCCTGCGTCAGGACATCCTGTTTCTTAACTGCAGAAATACAAGCTGTATTTCTCTTGGAAGCCAAGAGATGCCACTGTAGAAATGTAACCCTAGACATAACTCTGCCAGTGCTTGGAGGCAACAGATATATACAAGTATGATTTACTCTCTAAAATTTTATTTTTATCCTACCCTCACTGTGAAAAGTAAAGGACCTCTGAGATCACATTGCAATAGCTGAATGGATGGAGATCACTAGTAGGAGGCACCCCTTTTGTAGGGGTGGCAAAGGCAAAAAAGGCTATTTTCTTCAACTTCCTTTGAAATTTAATATGATCAGATAAATCTGTTTAGAAAATGAACTGAAGTGTTATCTTGGTAACACACCTGCAGAACCACTAACAGGTCATATCCTTTCCTCTTTCATTCACAAACACAGAGTAATGTTGCCACTGACCAACAGAACAACTTGGTGTTGGTTAAGGATCATTTCACCATGGACAGATTACTTTCTTCCACTGATTTTTGCTAGCTGTAAGAGAGAGTAGTTTGATGGCAGGATTGTACACAAGGGAAGGCACATGTGGGTCCAATGACTCAGGACAACTGAGCCTTACCTGCAGTATATTAAAGTGAAAAACTCAGTTCATGCAAAAATGGTCATGCTCATACTTGTTTTTGTGAGGCTTCTGTGTGTTCACTGTTCCAAAACTCCCATTTCTGTAAAATATAAAATATTAATGATTCTTGATTTATCACAGGTCAACACTAGAAGACAACCTCTCTGGTTTGACTAACCCAAGCTCTGGAAAGGAGAATCACAGAATCACAGAATCACAGAATCAACTAGGTTGGAAAGGACCTTGAAGATCATCTAGTCCAACCATTAACCTAGCACTGTAGTTCCCATCTACACCATATCTCTCAGCGCTATGTCGACCCTACTCTTAAACACCTCCAGGGATGGGGACTCCACCACCTCCCTGGGCAATCCATTCCACTGCCTAATAACCCGTTCTGTAAAGAAATACTTCCTGACATCTAGTCTAAACCTTCCCTGGTGCAACTTGAGGCCATTCCCTCTTGTCCTATCACTTGTTACTTGGTTAAAGAGACTCATCCCCAGCTCTCTGCAACCTCCTTGCAGGTAGTTGTAGAGGGCGATGAAGTCTCCCCTCAGCCTCCTCTTCTCCAGACTAAACAACCCCAGTTCCCTCAGCTGCTCCTCATATGACATGTGTTCCAGAACCTTCACCAGCTTCGTTGCCCTTCTCTGGACACGCTTGAGTAATTCAATGTCCTTTTTGTAGTGAGGGGCCCAAAACTGAACACAGTAATCGAGGTGCGGACTTACCAGTGCCGAGTACAGGGGCAAGATCACTTCCCTGTCCCTGCTGGCCATGCTATTTCTGATACAGGCCAGGATGCCATTGGCGTTCTTGGCCACCTGGGCACACTGCTGGCTCATGTTCAGCTGGCTGTCAATCAACACCCCCAGGTCCCTCTCTGACTGGCAGCTCTCCAGCCACTCCTCCCCAAGCCTGTAGCGCTGCTGGGGGTTGTTGTGGCCCAAGTGCAGCACCTGGCATTTGGCCTCATTGAAACTCCTATAGTTGGCCTTGGCCCATCGCTCCAGCCTGTCCAGGTCTCTCTGCAGAGCCTCCCTACCCTCGAGCAGATCAACACTCCCACCCAACTTGGTGTTATCTGCAAACTTACTGAGGGTGCACTCAGTCCCCTCGTCTAGATCATCAATAAAGATGTTAAACAGGAGTGGCCCCAAAACCGAGCCCTGGGGGACACCACTCGTGACCGGCCTCCAACTGGATTTAACTCCATTCACCACAACTCTTTGGGCCCGGCCATCCAGACAGTTTTTTACCCAGCAAAGCGTGCGATCATCTAAGTCTCGAGCAGCCAGTTTCACCAGGAGAATGCTGTGGGAAACGGTGTCAAAGGCCTTGCTAAAGTCAAGGTAAACTACATCCACAGCCTTTCCCTCATCCAATAAGCAGGTCACTCTGTCGTAGAAGGAGATCAGGTTTGTCAAGCAGGACCTGCCTTTCATAAACCCATGCTGACTGGGCCTGATCCCCTGGTTGTCCCGCATGTGTTGTATGATGGTACTCTGGATGAGCTGCTCCATCAGCTTCCTGGGTACCGAAGTCAAGCTGACAGGCCTGTAATTTCCCGGATCATCCTTCTGACCCTTCTTATACATGGGCGTCACATTGGCCAATTTCCAATCTGTCAGGACTTCCCCGGTCAGCCAGGACTGCTGGTAAATGATGGAAAGCGGCTTGGCGAGCACCCCAGCCAGCTCCTTCAGCACCCTTGGGTGTATCCCATCTGGTCCCATAGACTTGTGTGTGTCTATGTGATGTAGCAGGTCACTGACTGTCTCCTGGATTGTGGGGGGGTTGTTCTCCCAGTCTCTATCATCTGGCTGAGGGGGCTGGATTCCCTCAATACAACTAGTCTTGTTATTAAAGACTGAGGCAAAGAAGGCATTAAGTACCTCAGCCTTCCCCTCATCACTTGTTACCAAGTTTCCTTCAGCATCTAGCAGGGGATGGAGACTCTCCCTGGTCTTTCTTTTGCTATTGACATACTTATAGAAACATTTCTTGTTATCCTTGATTGCTGAAGCCAGATTAATTTCCAGATGGGCTTTGGACCTCCTGATTTCTGCCCTGCATAGCCTCACAGCCTCTTTGTAATAACTGTGAGTGGCTAGCCCCTTCCTCCAAAGGCTGTAAACTCTCCTTTTCTCCTTGAGTTGCAGCCAAAGCTCCCTGTTCAGCCAGGGTGGTCTTCTCTGCCGCCTGCTCCTCTTAGAGCACCTGGGGACTGCCTGCTCCTGAGCCATAAACACTTCCTTCTTAAAGAGCGCCCAGCCTTCCTGGACCCCTATACCCTTCAGGACCATCTCCCAAGGGATCCTGTCAAGCTGGTGCCTAAACAAGACAAAGTCAGCTCTTTGGAAGTCCATGATGTCAGTCCTGCTTAGCCCTTTCCTGGCCTCTCTAAGAATAGAGAACTCTATTATTTCATGATCACTGTGCCCTAGAGAAGGAGGGATAAGGTTTCTGATTTTAGACAGTATTAGTCTTCCTTCTCTGTCTAGTGGGTTTTAGCTCAGCCCCAGATGTTACCTGAGAATTACATCCCAGCACCCCTGCCACTGAGCAGCAGAAGAGCTGGTTTGAAGATATTACCTCTGAAACCCTCAAATCCATAATAAATCTTAACTCCCTTGAGGGTAGGACAGTCAAAGTATCAGCTTTTCCAGCTGATATCACATGCATACATTTAAAGTCACTAAATGGTATTTCACTTGACCCTGTCTGACAGTGGAAAGCATAGTGGCCAGACCCTTGCTGCCTAAGATTTTTGGGGTTTCCCTCTACTCCTCCATCTTCTCCCACAGAAGACATCCATTTATCTGTGTACCAGTCCCTCTTGGTGCTGCATTTGTCCCAGACTGTTTGTAATGTGAATGTCAAAGCCATGTCATTGTGATCAAGAGTGAATAAATAGAGCAGAAATTCTCAGTGATGTTTCACTTACATACTATAATGTGGACATGAGTCTTCAAAAATGCTGTACTGTACTCTGCTCCAAGTGCCTGCTAGCTTAGCAAGTGGTGAACGGTTAAAAAATTCACCTTGTCCTTTCAAAAGTACCACTTTTGTTTTAATCTTAAAATAGCCTCCAGTTCATCTGTGTCTCCAAAAAGGCAGCTGTTTGCAAACAGCTCTTTCTTTTTCTCCCTGCCTTCAGCCCTGCCTGCACAGGCCAGAGACTTCATTCCCCAGCCAAAGCAAAGGGATTGCAATTCCCCTTGGATTTCATCCACAAATCTCCTTAATTGGCAAGAGAGATTGCCACTAAGTGGTGTGAAGGACTCTTTCCTCCACAGGGGCTGATTGTGCTGCCTCTGCAGGGCTACCCACACCTGCCAGCCGGCAGAGCAAGAAGCCAGCGTTGGTCATCATCAGATACGAGCCACCTGCCTAGTTAGAATACAATGCTTTAAAGAGCACATCAAGAAGAATACGTTCTGTACACTTGAATATAGGAGTATTTTTTTGTGGCTAGTACTATTGAACTTGACACTTCAAATACATCAACACTTGCAATACAATGGCCTTCTCTTTCTCGATGGGCTAGAGTGTGTACTAAATAGAGAGTATTTAATGCTGCCTAGCCAGGGGTGTCATCAAGGGATTACAGCCAAAGCAAAAGGACCCAGCTAGTGATGAAGTATCAGAAGTCAGTACTTTGTTTCCACCTGTATCACCCATAACAGCACCCCTTACACTTCTCCTGTCTCCAGGATGATAACTACAGGAAAGAAGGTTTATCCATAGAGGTACATCACTGTGGGGAAAGCAAGTCAGGAGAAAATACTCAGCAGCATCGGTTTCTCAACTTGAGGGTACTTACCAGCAGTGAATGTGGAGAGCCATGCTGGTTGGCAGCAGTCAGCTCTTGCTCTCAGGACCATAATGTGCAGTACACAATAGCAACTCTTTTCAAGCCAGTGCAGCTGCTCAGCTCCATCAAGCACCTACTGAGCTGAAGGGTAGGCAGTGCATTTGAACACTACAGCCTCAATTTTAAAAGGCAAATTTCCTGAAATGTGCAAAAGTGTTAGCAAGTCATGCAAATAGCATACATGAGTTGGTCATGGTAATTTGAACACTTAACCTGGATGCCCATTTCCTTAATTAAAGAAAAAAAAAAGTAAAAAAGCCCTGTGTTCCATCTGTCTAACTAGCTGGTTGTTTTCAGTCTGTTTGCAGGTCCTTAATACAAGGTGAGCTTGGAAGACAAGTGCAGGACTGACCAGTTTTATAACACTAAATAGAAACAAGCAAATACTTTATAGAAAAACATCTGACTGGCAAATTTCCTATTTTACCATCCACAAAATTCCTGCAATCATATATCTTTCTGGGAAAGCTTTTCCCAAATGTGTGTAATTCTTGTTTTCTACTTTACGTGTGTGCTGGGTTTGCATGTGTGCTGGGGTTTTGACAACAGGGGAGGGAGTTACAGTGGTGGCCCCCTGTGAAAAGCTTCTTGAAGCTCCCCTGGCTCCAAGTTGGACCCGCCTCTGGCCAAGGCTGAGCCAGTTAACTATGGTGGTTTTGCCTCTGTGATAACGTATTTAAGAAAGGGAAGCTGGGAGGAAGAGTTGTGAAGAGGATACCTATGCAAACACCGAGGTCAGTGGAAGAAAGGAAGAGGAAGCAGGGAAGGTGTGTTGCAGTCTTGCAGCCCATGGTGAGAGGGCAGGCTGTCATCCTGCAGCCCATGGAGGTCACCGGTGGAGCAGATGTCCAGATGTAGCCTGTGGAAGACCCCATGCTGGAGCAGGTGGCTGTGCCCAAAGAAGGCCGGGACTCTGTGGGAAGAAGCCCCCACTGTTGTAGTTCGGCGCTAGGAGGACTGCAATACGGGAGAGACTGTGGTCCATGGGAAGGACTCACATTGGAGAAAGTTTATGGAGGACTGTCTTCCATGAGAGGGATGCCACACTGGAGCAGGGGAGAAAGTCAGAAGCCCTCCACCCCACCGCAGGAGGAAGGAGCAGTGGGACTGACTGCACACCCCCCCCCCCCATCCAGTGCCCCCTGAGCCATGGAGGAGGAGAAGGTAGAGATATCAGGAGCAAAGCTGAGCCCAGGAAGAAGGGAGGGGTGGGGGGAAGTGTTAATGCTTCTCACTGTCCTACTCTCTGTCTGTTAAATGTTGTTGCTAGTGTTTGAATTAAATTGATGTTATTTTTTTCTTCTCCTAAGGACTCCGTCTTTTGCCTGTGACCATAATGGGTGAATCATCCCTTCCTGTCCTTCCCAAGCCTTTTGTTTTGCTTTGTCCTTCCTATTCCTGAAGAGGAGGGGTGAGCGAGAGGCTGCATGGTGCTCAGTTGCCATCTGCACTCAAACCGTGACATAAGAGCATGTGGTTGGACCTCTGTAACTTTAGCAATGTGAAGTTCAGATTGTCTTGTAAAGCTTTTGTCAGGTGAACAGGCATTGCACTGAGGAAGGTTAAAGATAGTTCAACCCATCCTCTAAATTTCCTATTTAAACATTAGTGTAGGGCTTGCCAGTTAGCACACAGCCTTGAACCTATGTGTCTGAATGTTTTCTAGCATTATCTCATGTAAGGTGAAATGCTCGTGACCCACTTTTACCTGCTTTGCTAGTCATGCTGTAGGAGTGTTGATATCTCACTCAGCTTTGAATGGGTAACAGAAAGGGACACCCATGCCTGTGGCCATCAAACAGCACAAATGGCAAGTACTGATCAAAGCAACTCTCACACTGACCTAAACTTTGCTGAAGGAACAGTGTCATATTTTAATATTCATGCTTAAACAGAGGAGATATCATTCTTGCATCTAAAGCCTCCATGTTGTGCCATATGGTCACTGCTGAATGTGATAAGTGCAGCTGTGTCCCACCACTACATAAAAGACCTCACATTTACAGGTTCAGTCTTTTTTGTTACTTGGGGATCCTTGCTTAAAATTTGTAGCTTCCTGTAGTAATCTGAGACAGAACATCCACAATGAGCAAACACTGAAAGCAGGGAAAAGCACTGAAAACACAATTAATGTAATAAGCCCATGGATACTGGAGAGGAATGTTGGCCCTATCCATTGCGATAACACAGCAATCGTTCTTGAAGCAGGAGACATCCTCTTATATCTCAGAGGATGAATATTGAAGTTTCTTTGACTTCCTGGTGCAAACAAGATCTCTGTAGGACAACCTGAGAATTATCAGAATACTGCTGAAGACCATTGTTCTATTTGATCACTCACCCCAGAAGTATTACATGAAATGTAGGATATGACAGGGTCCCAAGCAGGCTCACTGCACAAGAGAAAATTTTATCCAAAGACAATAAAAGCCATCAATGCCTTGAAAAAAACCCTGCTGAATACTTTGTTCTCTGGACTGGATATAATTCTATAGAAATGTAACAGTCTGTCCAATAGTAAATTAAGGAAATTAGTTTTGGTGGGGTATGGGATTTTTTTGTTTTGTTTTAAATCAGAGAACATTATGTCTTTGCAAATGAAGCATTTAGACAAGAAATTCAGAGCTAGAAAAATAGATGTCTTGAAAGATGACTCTTCTTAATTAAATAGGATGTCAGATATCGAAAGAATTATTTTCTAAAACTAGTTTTCAACTGAGATGTGATTTTTTTCTTTTTCTTGTACCACGCTGCCTAGTAGACAAAAGTGGAAAAGAGGATCTAGTCACAGAATCTCCTTTTCAGCATGCCCAGTGGTATAACTTACAGCTCCAGTGCCGCAGAAATCTTAGTCTCATCCCATCTGCATGGATTCAGCAGAAGTAGTCACAGTCACAGAATCACAGAATCACAGAATTGTCTAGGTTGGAAAAGACCTTGAAGATCATCTAGTACAACCATTAACCTGACAGTTCCCAACTACACCATATCCCTCAGCACTATGTCCACCCAACTCTTAAACACCTCCAGGGATGGGGACTCCACCACCTCCCTAGGCAGCCCATTCCAATGAGTAACAACCCGTTCTGTAAAGAAATGCTTCCTAATACAATTCATACTGGTGTTTGAAGACCATTGTATATGCCCTCACTAGGAATTAGCTGTTAAGAAAGAAAAATGAAGGCAGAAACCCAGACAACAGAAAGAAAGGACAATATTTAGAAATGCAGCTCTGCTACAGAAAAAGGACAAAGCTTCTTGACAATTGGCCAACCCTCTAGTTTCAATTGCGGTTAAAACTAACAAGAAGTTCACTCTAATAAACTAGGAAGAAATAATAATACTCTAGGTAAGAAATTATGTAGTATGAGAATACAATTCTATTGAAAGGCATGAATAATACAATAAATCAGGACAGTAAAGCTCTGTCAAACTCCCATCACCTCCATCTTGTCTTAGCACTGGGTTACTGCTCAATCTATGCTAGCAGATCCATGCGACAGCATCTGGTCTCAATTCACAGTGCTGGATGTCAATGCTCTTGTTGGTGCTTTCTTCTTAACCTCCCTAGACAGGTAGTTCCAGATGAACAGTTTAGGAACACAGAGTACTACCACGGTTTCCTTGCAGTTTTGGGGAAAAATGCATTGCACTTGTCTTAAAGGTGAAATTCTTACTTTATTAAAAACCAATGGGATTTTTGCCATTAGCTTGAATAAAGTAGTTTGTCAGACTATCCCTTTCACTTTAACATTTTCAGGCAATGTCACTACAGCTCCACACTCTACTGAAATATTTACATACATATCCAGATACCTCTGTAATCTCATTACTGATGTTCTATGTGCAGATACCCAGGTATGAAGTCTGAATAACCTGGCTAAATTCCACATTTGGGTATGCCTTCTCAAGCTTAATAACAGTAATTTTACGTAGTTGTATTTAGTGTTGGTTGAAGCATCCAAGATTCAGCCATTCATTAATGTGTTAACATCTAAAAATTAGGCTGGAATAGAAACTACTGTTATTTCAGTCCACTAAATTCTGTGTTTGAACTCAAAATTTGATCTTTTCTCTATTCCTTTACTACAAACGTTCAAAATAACTGAAAGAAATGCTACTCTTAAATATGAAAACACATCATAAATGTCTGTAAACACTTGTTGCCTTTGTCCAATTTTAACTGTTTTGAATGAATGACTAAAGGTGAGAGATAGATAGAGAAGAAATTACTCCTTTTTCTTTCCCAGTACTAGACTCCAATTTAGCACACCAAAATAATTTATTTGTCTTGCTGAGTGACTTCTCCACTTGCCTATAAGAATATCTGTTATTCACTATCTAAAATATTTATTAAATAAAGATTACCCTGGGACACAAGGGCATGTGGAAACTTTCAGTCATCAAGAAGTAAAAGAAAAAGGTGGACAGTCAAGAATTAAAAATTGTATATCCATAATGAAACTCTTTAACCTAAATTCCCTCTGCTAATAACATGTAGGAAAAAAGTCAGTGAGTACTTCTGTTGTCATGCCAGACTCTGTGGGTGGTTAATCCTTATTTGAATTCTGATTCAGTTTTAAATGAGTGTAAGGGGGGTGGAATATTGGACTAGAACCATTTATAGTGAAATAAAAACTCCAGAGCAGCTTTCATGCAAAGACATCTGCAAGTGCCTTTATCTGGCTGCAAAAAACATTTATTCTTATTGAACATTTTTAAACTTACTTTTAGTCATTTTTTCTTCATTATATATGGTGATTATTTTAGAATGGCACAGAACCCTAAATACATTACTTCTTAAAGGAAACGTGCCTGTGCCATAAGTAGTCAGTGTCAAGACAAAAGCATTTAGAGTAATTAAGCACGTTCTACATTTCTCTCTTGCTTGCCCCTACTTTGTGTATGGGATGGAAAAAAAGAGGTCCTCTGTCACAGTTGCAATTTCATGTTAAAAGGGAAAAAGAAAGGAAAATAGATTGGCTGGAGTGCAATGCCTTAGTATTATAAGTATATGAAGGAACAGCATTAGTCAGTATGGTATCAAATTTCTTACCCGCTAAGTTTTGATGCACGTAATATTTTCACTACATGCATATCACATTCTGATGGTCTCCAAAACACAGTAAGCATAACAGTGCAGTCCACAAACTGCCTGAGAAGCTAGTACTCTTTCCTAAACCTAAGGATAGCAAAAAACTGACTGTGGGTAGCATGCTCTAACTTGATGAAGCAACCTAAAGAAAAAAGAACAATCTCATTCTTTAGCCATGTTGTTTTTAAGCAATGTGATGGTAACACAGGAAACAAGAATAAGGTAAAAAAAATGTATGTGAAAATGAAGGAGTATTTTAAATTTGGCATGGCTCTTTTAAAGGTGAAGTTTGGTAACCGCAGTCTCATCTCATTTTTTTGTGCTATGGTCAGTCAGACTGTAAAAACAAATCAACTAACCAACCAACAAATATGATTTTTTTATTTACTATTGTAAAGGAAATAAACGCGTGGACAAAAATCTGATATTTGATGCTATGACAGGAGTCAGCACATACTTGGTGAAGTGCATGCAGCCTAGTTTTGAGAGCCACTGAATGTCCCATTGAAACCTGCTGCAATGTATATGAAGGGAAATTACAGGTGTCCAAACCCTATAGTCATCTGGGCCTGCAGCATGCTCCCACTGTGCAGCAGTTACTGGACAGCATCATCAAGGTAGACTGCTTATTAGGATTACGAGGCAGCTCAGTCTTACAGTGAAGATGTCATTTGCTTAGGAGTATTCGACAGCAGCAGCTCGTTGCATCACACATGCACTCATTAGGCTACTTTTTTATGGTAGACAGTGTAAAGCTAAAGCTGAATCTCAGGAGACCCTCATAATGGGCATGATGTTGAAGTGCACATGACCTGAAAGGAAATGAAGTTGCTACCTCTTTTTTTTAAATGAACCTTATTTCATGAGGACAAAAATGTGTAGGTTTGTTTATTCTCCAGCCTCTGGCACAATGTGGCTCTGGGGCCTATGATACAGCTGCATTGCACGAGGCCTCAGATGCAAGAGTGTCCTTGCCTTCCAGGTGCCCACACGCCATGGCCATATATAAACCCACTACACAGCAACAGTTGTGTGTAAGGCAGGAGTATCCTTTCAGGGACACACAGACGTCCCCAAGCTGATGGCAAAATGTGCCAGTGCCAGAATGTGGTCCATGCAGAAAGCCAAACCAATCTGTAGGGAAACTCAGCTGTGCCCTGGCTCTGAGCAGGTTCCCTGGCCCACCCTGCTCCTGACCCATCTCTCTGGTTCAAGGATTTGCAATTAACCAGTCATGATGACCTCTGCTCTTCCTTGCAGTCCGAGCACCATCCATATCTGCCTTTGTCTCAGCTCTTATCTTGGCAGTCCCCGGTCCCTCAGCCTCACTCCACAGCCCACCAACTGGAGTTTCCTGTTTTCCACCCCTGCTCCCAGCAATCTCTGCCTTATCTCCCTGCTGGTTTCATTCTCAGCTCCATCTGTTCATGTGACGTTTATGAACCTCATCAAACATTTGTTTTCAAACCCATCCAAATTTACATACCTTCCATTGTATTTGTGTTCACTTGGTTCTCACATTTGTCACTGGGATGATAACTGTGCTGAATAACCTAAATTTGGTTCTGACTTACGCTTCCGTCCTTTTCCAAAACCTTGCCGTGCTTTCAAAGCCTCACAATGAGGTCCCCATGGCTAAAACAGTCCTTTTTTTGTTCTCTGTGCCTGTCAGGCATTCTCCAGATGCATGAACCTTCTGATGTAAATAGAGCTCCTCATCCTGCCCCGCCCCCCCCCCTTCCTCTGCCAGCCATAAAATGTATTTCTTTGTCTTCAAACATTGTCTGATTTTGTCATAGTCCCTCTTAGTTTCATGAATTTAGGGGCTGACTTTCACTCCTGAGAGGTTCATTTTTTTTCTATTCCAGGCTAATTCTGCCATCTTTAAATTCAACGGGAAATCTTTCCTTCACCTTGCCTTCCTTCTCAGCAGGGAAAACAGGTTTGAAAAGAGAAGGCTTTTTAAAATAAAATAGCTCTCTCTTCACTAATGTTTATATCTCTTGGCTGCTTTATTCTCACTTGAAATGTCTCACTCCTCCATAATTTTAGCCATAGTGAAGTGTCACATAGATAAAGGCTGGAAGGAAACATAACTGGTTTAATTTATCCTTATTCTTATCTCAACTAAATCTGACTTAAATCCCTCAGTTATTAAATCGGCTCCATTCCAAGTATGCCACCTGCACAGGATACTTTGAGAGAAGTATGCTCCAATCAGAACTCCAGCTCAGGAGCTGAAAGTGAAAGAAAAAAACCCCAAACCCCCCAAAACAAACAAAACCTCAAAAGCAAAATAAACACTTTAAACTTGCAAAGTGCAAACTAACTTTGAGATCCTAACTTTATATATCATAATTTAAAACTCCTCACTCTCCAGTCACCTTACTAAAACATCAACAGAAAATCCATGCCTTGCTGCTGTGGGTTTTTTTTAATCCATATACAGCCTTCTTTTCTCTTTTCCCTTTTCCCTTTTCTTTTCTTTTCTTTTCTTTTCTTTTCTTTTCTTTTCTTTTCTTTTCTTTTCTTTTCTTTTCTTTTCTTTTCTTTTCTTTTCTTTTCTTTTCTTTTCTTTTCTTTTCTTTTCTTTTCTTTTCTTTTCTTTTCTTTTCTTTTCCTGAATCTCATCCTAGTAGCTTAGGTTAGAGTCTCTGGCAGCACACAGGTATCCTTCTGACTACAACAGCTACCAACATTTCCTTTAATTTCTAGCCTTCAGATGTTTCATTTCCTGTATTCCCCATGAATACCTGCATTGTTCTTGTCCAGATGATCATATAGATGGACAATTTTCCTTCCCAGGTACCTAGTAATACCTAGTAATACTTCAGATATGCTTACTGGATACTTTTATATTAAAGCAAGCCTGTTTAGTTTCATTATCAGCGTCACTGCTCATCACTGAATTTTATTTATTGTATCAATATTTCACTGGTTTTGGGACTGTTTAATAATCTTCAGCACATAAATCATAACATTTATGATTTCCCAAAATGCTGTCTTACTATCAAAAAATTTTGCATTTAAAAGTGTTTTTCTCCTCTCATATTTTGCAGCTTAGCCAATAAAATAATCCAAACAGAGCCAAAGAATTTTCAAAACATTTCTAAAAATCAATGACAATAATTTTGCCAAGCCTTGGAATAAAATGACGATCACAGCAGATATTCCCATGCTGGGATAAAACCCTGGCCCATCTTATAAAGTCAAAGGAATTCCTAAAACTGTAGAACATTCTAGAGTATCCTTCTGAAATGAAATATGACGAAGAAGCACAAGAGAAAACAGAGGCAATGCCATAGCTCTAAACTCAGTATTTCATGACCAACATGTGATCAGTTAGCAACACCTGTCTTAATAATACAGCTGTCTCAGAGTTGACTTCTGACTTTTCCAGGGCATAACATGGGGCAGCAGGATACATTTGTGCAATTAAAATGCAAACACCTCTGCTGACTTTTAAAGACCAGATGTACTTCTATTTAAACAAGGCCTGAGGTTTGCTTAAAACTAGCACCTGCTTCCCAGTTACATAGTCACCTGAGTTTCTGTGTTTAAGTATATTTTAAATTTTGAATGTCTTTGGTCCTCTTTGCATAGGAAATGCCTGTATTTAGGCACTTCTTTGCAAGCAAAGCAAATTACCTTGTCTGCATAGTATGTTCCAAATTTCATTCCCACCCTTCAACTTCCTCCTGAGGTTCTTTCCTGGATGTCATAAAACAGCCAAGAGCTAAGAGCTGCCCACTGTGTTGTCCCTCAGTGCTTAATTCTTTTGATACCATTAGCTACAATGAACAATGACAAAAATGAAAGCGAACCTCTAATGAGCCAGCGTGGCCCATTAAACTACAGCATCCCTTAGGTCACAGCAAAAATGGCAAACTTAGTAGCTGTACGCTAGTTTCTCTTGGCACCTTGTGGACATGTTCATGGGCTCTGCCTGGCAACTCCCTGATTTATAACAACACAGATTTACTTTGGGGCTGAACACATATACATCCTTTGACTAGGGACTCCCTCATGCCATCTGTTGTGTACCAGCTGTACTGTCCCAGCATGCACCAAAAAAGCCCACACAGTTTGAGATTTGCAGGTAAGACAATGCCAACAGCTATATCCTGGTGAGCAGATTCATAATTAGAGAAATAGGACCGTCCGCAGATCCACATAGTAAGTGAATAGCATGGCTCTGTTGTTCAGCTTAATAAATCTCAGGGTCTGTATCCATATTGTACTTAGCAATATATTTGTAATTTTTGGCAGTTAAGAAATTAGTCAGATAACACCTCAGTCAACATGTCTTTCAGGTATTTGAAGAAATTATGATTTCATTGTATATCACAGTCTGCCTACTTTCCTCTCAGCCTTTGTCAGTGACAGCTGATACAGATAACAGTTTTAAAAACATCAGTTTCTATACTCAAGCTAGAGTAGGAAGCTGCTTGATTTTAAGATGGTTTTAAAGCCCAGTGGGATCTAGAATCTAGGAGTAGGGCCAGAAAACAGGACTTTTTTTTTTTTTTTTTCCAACAGCATTATCTGCTCAGTGCTAAGCTCTGCAGTCTGCAAGCATCACATGCCACCTGGCCTAGCAAGTGATCTAATGCAACAGAGCAGAAATACCCTAGCTCAGTGAGTGAGCAGCCAGTGCTTTACAGGGTCTACCCAGTAGCAGGGGGATAACTGGAAAATAAAGCTGCAGCTATATTCAGTAAGGCAGGATAAACTGTTACATGGAAACAATTTGCTAGGGACTTTCAGGGTGATGAGAAAAGAAGAAGCGGCCTTGACTTACAACAGAATGGGCAACCAGCTCCTCAAGGTGCTTGTCTCCAACCGCTAAGGCATTGTGTCACTGCCTAGATCTTCATTACAGTTTTCAAACTATATTCATTTTTATTCTAAGTCCTCTTCCCATTGTTCTGCTCAAACACAAAAGCTGTGTATAAACACAGCCTAGAACCAAATCACTTGTGAATCTGCAGAAACTGTTGTATCTCCAGGGGAGCAAAACAGGAGGAGCAGCAAAGCCATACGTGACTATTTTTATCTGGGTGCCTGTGGTGAGAACAGATAAATGATGATTTGCCTAAAGCACTGGAAGTCTTAGCGTCAGCTTTGAAAGTGTAAGATACACAGAGAGTGAGCAGAGGGACATGAAATGTTCAAGATGTTGTAGTAGACTGGCCTTTTGCAGTCTCTGAAGGAGCTTATGGGGAAGTGGGTCAATTTACCCGAAGGTGTTCAGTTTACAGGAGCAAGAGGAGAGCTTACACCAGCCCTTGGTGTAAAGACTGAGCATAGACATGAAAAAATGATGATTCTCAGTCTACAATATTTTCAGAAGGACTGAGTTCACAGCTATTGGACTTCTCCAAATTGGTAGATTTTACCCATTTGCATAAGCAAATAACTTATCACCTTAGTAGCACTTAGAGAATTCCAGTTCTTTCTGCTAGTACAGAAAATGCACAGACAAATACACATGGTGTACACATGCACTTATATATACCTACACTTATCTATACTTAAACACACAGACACACATATATGAAAAAAATGTGGAGCTAATAATGAGTTTAATTTGGTTGCCTTTTTCTTGTTTTTAATGAGGTTTGCTGGTATGAGCATGGTAAACCTCAGAAACACAGTATACATTAAAGGAACAAGAGAAGGCATTTTGTTGATATTTTGATAGTGTAAATCATAGAAATATGGCTGAAAAACCCCTTTATTCTCTTAATATAAAAACTCCCTTTTTTTTCTCTGTCATCCGGAGCACTGGGGAGCACTGTGCTATTCATTTGGATTAAGTGCCCTGAGTTGCTGTGTCTTGCTTTGTGATCTCCAGTTCACAATTTTAGGGAAAAGGTATTCAAGGATTCGGTGCAAGGATTCAGTTTGTTCTTTACCATGAAGTGCCTGAAGAAGCAAAGAGAAACTTACCTCTTCTGTCATGTCTATGAGAAAGGGTCTGGAGCCTCTGCGAGGACCCTGCCTGCCCCTTTTCCCAAGACATTTTGCTTCAGCATCACTCTGCTGCTCCTGAGAGCATGGTGCATCTTGGGATGCAGGAACAATATGTGTTGTCCTCTCCCATGGGCAAGGCACTGCAAGACACTAGCTCTGCACACTGCTCCCTCGCATGTCCCCACTGGGCAGAGGCATTAAGGGAGGGGAGAGGAAGCAGGTGAAGGAATAATTCAGAGAGGCAGTTTAGCCCCAGTACTACTCAAAGGCAGAAAACAGTCACGTGGAGAAGTTCTTTGCTTGCAGAAAGCAAATTAATTCCAGAGATGTGAGTAGGATCTGGGGCTGCAAATTGGTATGTGCATGCAGAAATTAGCTGGTGGAGGCCAGGTTTCCCAAGATGTTTAGGCAGCCATAGATGCAGATAGACATGTAGCCCCAGATCCTCGGAAATATTTAGGCACCTATCTCCAGTAAAATTAAAGGAGTTTAGCTGGGTGTGAGCATCTAATTAATTTGTATGGTTTTGGCCCTTGTGAATTTTTCAGAGGTTTAAGGCCCTTATCAGATTCCTCAGGTACCTGCGCACCTTTACAGATCTGTCCTCACATGCCCAACTAAAGATGTGAAACACAATCAATGCTGTTATTTGACTTTCTCTAACCTGTGTCAACAAGTCTTTTCTTGACAATTTAAGCCCAGAACTTGCAGGAGTGCAACATAAATTCTGACTGAATTGCTGGTAGGCTGGTCCTCTTTAACCTCCAGATTTTAAATTGGTTCTTATATGAGAGTTACTGGCACTAGTCCATACTCTTTCTTCTGGATCATTTCCCTCAGTAATATTCCTTCACCTCTTGTTTTTGCCTACAGTATTCAGGTCAGAGCTAGATAATCTTGCTTTATTTTTTGAAATTAGCCATTTATTACATTTTTTTAAAAGCCAACAAACATGCATAAAACACATTCAGACATCTAGGTCTGAGAGCAAGAATCCAGTGCTGCCTTATGGTCACATGTAATTGTCACGAATCTGTCTTACAGCACATATCCTAGCGTTCAGCATGTCCTCCAGCATGCATTAGCAGTTCAGGGCCATTTTCTCCTTGCCGTCAGAGCTACACACAGCAACATTTCCTAGCTAGGTCTCATCATGCTCGTTCTGTTTCCAAAATAGCTTCGGTTCTCTATTCCTCTGTGATTATACTCAATGATCCACTTTGCCTTTTCTTATTTAACCACTGCCAAAATTGTCATCTTGACAACCATGGAAACTGAACTCCTCTGTTCAGGGAACAGCTACAAGCGCAGGTAGCTCTGCAAGTTATCCCAACCCCGCTCAGCTAGTATACCTCAATGTCCACTGGAGAAATTGCTCTCAGCTGTAAGAGACTTTTTCTTTATTCAAATCATTTAGGTCTTGCATTCCCCTGTAAGGCAGCCTGCAAGCATGGAATGGTTAATGATGGCTGCAGTGGTATCTATCTGACAGCAACTTGACAGTGACCACCATCTTCTTTTGTAGAGGCTGTTGGACCAACATGCAATGGCAATATGGTTTTTGTCACAGCTGCCTTATGTTGGATTTGAACTAAGGACCTAGTGATGAAAGGCAGGATTTTAGCCTCCTGAGGCATTCAGTACACCTGTCTTACCATCTCTGCTTTTCACTACTTACTTTTTAAAATCTTTTTTTCTTTCATTCCTCTTTCAAATTTTTGTTCATCCTGCCTGAACCAGAATTAGGCTCTTCTACAGACCAGAACACACATACTCTAGGATCTCTGCTGCACCGTTTGAGTTCTTCCCACTGTTTTTGATGTCACTGCCCTCTCCATGCAGAGAAAGAGCTCCATGTGTCTTCTGTCCTCTGTCTATCCTCTCTTAATATAAAGGGTCCCATAATGTCAGTATTTTTGGTGGTAATGGGTACAGTTTCTTGGTTCTGAGTTTGTTTGACTATGGGAAGGTCAGACCATATTTCTTCTTGTCGTGCTTGAAATATGTGCCATAAAATTAAACGAAATAAATATTGCCTGTGTCAGGAATACATTATTTTAATAGCACACTTAGCTATACTGAAGTACAATTTAACAGCAATGGAAGCACTTATAGCATCCAACCTTACTATGAAATAAATTCATACCCATCATAATGGTGTGACATGGAATCCTTAGAGAGGGTCCTCCCCCATTGTATTTTTCTACAAACTCCCCAAATAACAAGAAACAGCTTCTAAAATTCACTAGCTTTTTTTTTTTTTTTTTTGGTATACACTAAGAACATCATCAGACAAGACTATTTTGACTACTCTGTGTCAACACCTCATTACAAGTTAAGTGAACCAGCAATATTCACATTTATCTCTATTGGTTACAAGTTAAAAAAAGTAAATTCAGCAATGTATTTCAATATATTAAACCCATTAAAAACAATTAGTACTCTCTCTGTTACCCAGATATAGCTTGGCATGTTAAATATGTACATATGAGTCCTGAACTCTCCTGATCACAGTGACCTATCACAAGCCATTAAAACTAAGCACTGTGATAGGGTGTCAGAGAGCTGTTAGCAATTGAAAAACAGAACCTGTGATGTCTGGCCAAACATGCTGTCCTTCTGGGGGAGATAATTTATGGTTTGTTTTCATTTCTGCACTGAACTGCCATGATCTAACCTTTCTGACCTTTCATTTATGGGATTTGTGGTAGTTCAAATCATCATCTGCATTCATAAATGCTCCCATAGGTAATGACACAAAACAATTCAACAGGAATTTATTGAGGAATTTTGATTAAAACTGAGTCCTGAAGATGTGAATGGACTGACCTCCACAAAGTTTTATTTGAGAAGCAAAGTTTCTTGAATCCTAAGGCTTCTAATATTTTCCAAAGAATGTGACCACATTAAAAACTTAATTAGTCCCTAAAGCTTAAAAATCTTACAGACGTTTTATTTTTATGCATGATGCCAGGTTAGCATAAAGTGCTTTTGCAGTAATTTTCCTTCAGAGTTCTTTTTTCCCTTTCTTTGAGGTTTTCCTTTGAGGTTTATGTAGAATGTGTGTCGGTACTGCAACTGTTATATCAATCACATTTAATCATTCCTTTTTACAATGTTATGCACACACGGCAAACAAAAGAGCCACTGATATTAAAAAGTAACAATTATTGTCTGAAAACTGTGACTATTATTATTATTATTTTACCTGTAGAATACATGACAAAGGATTTTTTCACTGTTGCGGGCTTGCAATAAGATTTGCTTTATAGGGAGGCAGACTGTTTCATATCAGAGTTAGGTGGTATAATGGAAGGATACAGAGCAGTTTCTCAATATTATGTCTTCAAAGATATCAAAATATCCTGGACAGGATATATGTCTTAAAAGATGGTATTTTATATTTTTCATAGATATAATAGAGTGCTGTCCTTGTCTTTCTTGCTTTCTTCCCATCTAATATCTGAGACTTAATGTTTATATCATCTTAAATCATTTCCAATCTATTAATATACTGCATTGACCTACCATTCATCTGATTGTTGAGAGAGGACATTAGTGGTTTCCATTAGTCCATTTTCTAATTTCCATGTGTTCTGATGATAATAAATCTTCACTTCATCCATTTGCAAGGAGCAGCCAGTTCCAGCAGAATGGGCTGCATTGCAGATGATGGAGATTTCTAGAAGGAGAAGAAAAGCAAGGAGCAAGTATTATCTCCACAGCAGGCAGAATGACAGGTTCTTTTGCAGAATCCATTCATGAGGAAGAAGATGTGCAGGCAGGCAAGGAGGCTCAAGCTACAGTATGTGACTGGAAACCTGAGGGCCAACATCAGTCTTGTAAAATCAGAGAGGAGGGAGTGAGGGATGTGACTTGGTGTCAGGGCTCAGCAACACGGCTCCCAGGTGGGAGGCAGCTCAAATCTAGGCCACTCCAACTAGGGAGAGTGATCATACACCTGCCTGAACACTAAAAGCCAAGGACCATGACCATGATTCCCACACCCATATGGTTGGCTTTGAACCATCTTATTCCCTGAGTAACACTGAACTTTAACATTTCATGCAATTCCTGAATAATTTCCGAGGAAAAGGGGTGGGCATGAAGTTGAGTTGAACTAAATATACAAGAATGGTATCAATTTGATAGCCTGAAAGAATAAATCCTGCATGTATTCACAGACATGCACAGCACTGATGTCATTAAGAAATCTTCCTTGCTCTTTCTTTGCTCCTCAAACTTGATCTAGGTAACTTCACTCCTTGGCTTCCCTGCCAACAGCATTGCAAAAGCACTAGTTATGTGTCACTGTTCAGAAAACTTCATTTCCATTCTGAAATTTCAGCATCCTGAAAAAGCATTATGTTTTGAAGTACAGAGTAGAAACCTTGAAATGTCCTGAAAAGGAAAACATCTAGGCAGAAGAGTAAATTTGAAACAATACAAACATTTCATTCTGGAAGAAAAGGGAGCTGGCAAACTGAGCAGCAGAGTCTTTGGTTTAGCCATGGCATTGTCTGCCTTTCTGCTCTGAGAAAGGAACCAGCTGCCCAGGAGCCCTCAGAGGCACCAAGGAGCCCCTCAGCAGTGACTCCGGGAGGTCTCGGCTTCTCAACAGGTGAGCCATGCAGGAGGCCCAGTGTCCACTTCCACCTCCCAGTCTGACTGCCAGGAGCCTAAGTGCCCAGACTCTTTACCTCATCACCTTTTGTCAGGAGCACTTTGCAATACAGACATTTTGGCAGAATCTCATTGCAATACAGATATTTTCCCAAAAGATGCATGTATTATTTTGAGATCCCTTTAGATATTTCTAGTAAAAGGAAAAAAAAAAAAAAAAAAGGCTTTATAAATTTGTATCTTCTCTTGCAGTGATGGGATTTTGTTCATATTCATGTAACTACTACAGGTTTAAATAATTAAATTCTATATAGTTCAAAAGATTTAAGGCTAACATAGGCAGGGTGGGAATGAGGGTCCATGGCTTTGGCTTCTCTTTGTTTATCAAAAAGCACTTACTAAACGTGCATAATGCAGAGCTCGGTTGCTACCCAGTAGTCGGTCAGCAATATGCCGATTTCCTACATGCTGTTCAGAACAAATATTGTATATCATAGTGTGAAAAACTAGTAACTGTTGAAGCACCAAAGCTGTTACATGTAACAAAACTGCATTTTCAAGAGAATCCTTTCTTCAACCAGAATTTATTAGTCTGATCTACTCTATGTTTTAAAAGCAAATGCCACCTATGCTTCATCTGTTTCCACAATGTAAAACCTGTGGTAGCAATGAATAAAGTAAAGGTGAGTAGGAGAGCTTAGAGGTCATATCAGTGGAGCCATTATTCCTCCTTTAGGAACAGACTAATAAAAGCTCATAAAGTTGTTTTCCTTGGCAAGATTTCAAGTATAAGTCTCTAAAATACAGCTTCAATGGTTATGAGTTGGCAAATCATCCTTTTAAGTCTCACAAGCTCACACATACTGTTCAATTTGAACTTGGCCTAACATTATCAGTTTTAAAGTTGGATTCAAAATTCAGCATTTTGGAGTTTATTGATAATGAGGAGGAAAAGAAAAAGAAACAATCTGATCTTTAAAGAAGATATTCATCTACACCCCAGAGAGAACATGTACACGTGCAAACCTGTGCGATAAAAACCAAGGGGAGGACAGGGCAGGAATTCTAAAGGAAAATTAACTGTGTTAAATAAAGCATTTGCTGAATATGGGGTACACAGTTTTGCCAGGCTATGTTTTGGAAGAATTATTTTATCCAAGCATTGCACATAGTGCTTTATCTAAAAAGTTTTAAAATGTAATCTAGCTTTGAAGAGGGTGAGGGGAGTCCAGGTGATCAGTTCCAAGAAAAAGTGGTCATGAACTTGAACAAATTTTCCACTCCCACCCCAACCCTAAATACTTTAAGAAGTTGTTGACAGATTGTCAGACTCTGAGGACTGCATCTCAGTGAAGAAGCCAGAAGAGAAAGAGTAAGAAATTTGTCTCCTAAGGAAAAAAATAAGAAGAGAAAAAAACCCATTACATATTTAGCAGCACAGTGCCTCCCAGGGCAGCTGACAGCCTACAGACTGCACCTAGCGTAATTTAAAAGCAGAGCCCTCTATGACTTCAGCCACTGAAAGAACTTATGAGTGGAACCAAAAGAGCTGGTATGGCATGAGAAGCAAGTGCTGCATTTTATGAGCTGCACGATAATTTTAAAAGCTTTGTTCAATTTGTTGTAGATTGAGGTATGAATGCCTGGGCTCACCAGGCACCATGAACATTGGAGCACCCTGCAAGCACATAGACACTGACTGGTCTCTTGGGAAGAAGTCCTGTCAAACTGAATGTGTGAGATTGGGGTGGGTGCTTCTAAATCAACCTTTTCAGTCTGATGGATAATTATGTCCTTCACCAAATAATTCTGTATGACACAAAAATTATAGAAATGGTCTCTCCTGAATGCTGTAGTTAATGTGTGTTCAAGCAGAAAGAGGAAAATTGTAATTCCAGGCCAGAGAAGGCAAGTGGTGAGAGACCTGGGTGCACAGTCTAGAGGTGACCTCTTTCCTGCTGTTAGGGGACAAAAGGGAATTTGCTCTTCTCCTCTGCTGTTAAAAATCTTCAGCCTGCAGAATGAAGTATAAAAAACTGATGATGTCAATAGTTCTCATTTAGTTTAATTTACTGAAGTCTGTAGGATATCTTCCATGGGCTTCTGCCATTTCTTCCATCTCTGAGTCAATTCACAGTGGAACTACATCCCATGCTTACCAGCCCCGGCCTCGAAGGGAAGTGGTTAAGCTCTGCTCTGCCAAGCTGGCAGGAGTGTGTGTAGCTCTGCAGGCAGCTGATCCAGTTGAGCTGCTGAAATCAAATAGCACATTCCAGATCAGATTACTGCAGCACAGTCTCACTTTGAGCATGGTTTCTGTAGGGGTGGCAGGGAGTGGGTGACTGGTTCAGCACAGTGACTTCACCAAAAAGGGTGGAGGATAAGGTGGAGTGGGTGGAGGCAGATGAAGGGGGATGCTGAAGAGGAACAAAGGGACAAGATTTGCACAGGCAAGTGAGATTCTTCAAACAATAGCAGCAGCTGCAGCACCAATGAAACAACAAACAAGCCTCTTAACATTTATGTTATTTTTAAAGTGCCAGAGCCCGGGGAAGGGAAAATGAAAGAAGCTTCCCTCTACATCCACAGGACACAGCAGAAGGACTGGTTTCTTCACACAGTACCTCCAAAACAAAAATTAACCTCACTAATTCTAGAGAAACACACCTGTCAGCCATGCTGAGCTGGGTGGTGGTTTTGTGGAGCAACAAGATGACAACATTTAATGAATTTGTTTTCATATTAGAAGCCACATCCTAGCCCCAGGCACCCTCACAATGTGGGCTCCAGAGGAGCTGCATCACACATCTGGCTTCCAAGGTGTCTCATGTTTTGGGAGAGGAGAGGAAGGGACACCACAGTGATTCCAAAAAACCATCCCAACACTCAAGCCTTGCCAAAAGCAGGGATGTAACTCTGACTCTCCTAATTACTGGTGCTGGCCGCAGGAGGTGCTCTGGGTGCTCTGTCCACCCAGCCGTTCATGGGGAAGCGAACGGCTGAGTAGAGTCACTGCTGATAGCTGGGCCATGAGCTGCTTGGAGCAGCACCGGGAATCCAGCAGGACAAGAGCACGCAGGTATCCCCTATGCAGATCTAAATCCCACCCCTCTGTACACAGGCTGAAGGAGGGGGCACGACTGCTGCATAACTCAGCCTTACACCCTTTCATGATGTGAGGCTTTGGAAAGGGGTTAAGAGGAGAGATGCAGTCTCCCACTTCTAAGTAGGTAAATTCAGTTTCTGGAGCAATTGAAAAAGGGACCAGGATCTGATTGATTCTCTGGTCATTTTATATTTCAATCCCAAATGAGAAAGGAAAGTTCCAGGAGAACAAACTTTTCATCAGAATTAGTACTTCTGATGTCTGCTTTTCTATACATAGCTCAGGACAGAGCTCATAAACTAAGTAAACATGATTCAAGCCTTGAATCGTGCTTTCCAGGACCAAGGGGACTATTTATGCCATCTCTTTATTTATTAATATTCCTTTTCCTTCATTCATAAGTTTATTAGTATTAATTTACTCTAATAATAAATTCTGTCTCTAACATTTTTAGAAAACGAGACCCTAACAGTATTTTTCCAGACTCCATATATCTTAACCTACTGCATCTGCCTCAATGCCTAACAACATAAAGCTTAAAACCAAAGGACATACCATGTAACTAACCCACTCACCTGACCATAACTGGGCTTTAATTTTGTTTAAATCATATTTAGTAAACTGAGGGGACAGATAGAATTTTTTTGTAATATTGAAATTTAAAAGTTCAGTTTAGAATAGAAAGAGCAAAGAGCCAGTGAAACATGGACAATGATACGGTCAAGAGGTGTGAAGTAAAGAGGAAAGGTCAGAGAAGAAAGAACCTTGGGAAGTTTTGACAGGTTACTTGGTATTGTAAAATATTGCTGGCTAGCTTTTGAGATGCACTTCTGCAGGGCAAGCATGAAGAACAGAACAAGTAAAGCTTAGGAAGAATTGGAGCAAGCTGGTTTAATGCCATTGGGCTGCCTATGGGCCATCAGGGACCCCAGGCTGAATTAGTCTCAGGCTACCTGTTCTGCTCATCAGAAAATCCTACAAGCCAACCTGTGCTCACAGAGCAGCAGAAGGTTAGTCAGATAAGCCTCAATCTGCCCTGGCAATGGTATGCTTGTTGTTTATCCACCTGTAGCTATAAGGTTGTTCTGATTTTAAACAATACTGGAGCTCCAGTCAGAGCTGTATATTAATTGCAGTGTATTCTCTGGGCTATAGTGAGAGTCAAGATCAACACCTGTGATTTCACTGACTGGAAATTTACTTACAGGAACTGAAACAAAATTAATTATGTAACCAGATCACTGTTCTGTGCATCAGATTATATGGATTTTATTCCCTGTACGGCTACCCCCAGCTTCCGTATCTCTCCATGCCTCAGTTTGTCCTTTCCTCATTAGTGTAATAATATTTATTCATCTCACTTCACAGGCAAACTGCGTGCGTTATTTTTACCCATCACAGTTGAACATACTGTAAGAATACAAAGTGGATGGTGCTAGAAGAACTGTACTAAACCAGAAAAAAAATAACATTCAGTCTCTATTAATTTAAAACTCAGGATCTGATTTTTTTTTTTTTAAACAGGGTCTGGTAAATGTAAGATCATGCATAACATGTAAAGGCTTTTAAAGCATTCTAAGAGGTTATAGAAGAAGAAAGAGGTATGGATTAATAAAGGTTCTGAAAAGGAAGTCAGAAAAGATTCATTTTGTAGGGTCAGTAATACAGTACTTGAGAGCAATTGGCTTTCATATCAAAGGCACCCTGGATTGGTGTCTATGAGCTGCTCATAGGTCTTCAGAAAAGACAAACATCTGAAAAGAGACTCCAAAAAGGAGAACTAAGGTGAATTAGTTTAAGTCTTTGTAGCAGTAACCTTGAGGAAAGAACATGTAGAAATGTGATGAAATTTCAACTTAATGGTTGGACTCGATGATCACAAGGGTCTTTTCCAATCTGAATGATTCTGTAACAGTAAACAATAAAAAGGAGTGCAGTAAAAATCCACTTGATGTAGATAGGTGAGTAACAGGAGCTGTTAGGCAGTTTATTCCTCATGGTAAAAAAATGTCACTTAATGGTGCCAAAGGAAGAAAGGAAATTGAGAGCATATTCCATGAAAGGGTATGTTGTACTAAACAAGAAAAATATCTAGCAGTCATATGGGTATGCCTTCTTTCAGTTCACAAACAGCGTAAGATGCCATACCCACAAATGAAAGTGTGGAAATTATACAAACTGCAGGACTGGAACAAAAAGAAAATATCATACCTGTTCTCTACAATTTTTTATTTAAAGGAAGATTGACATCTTCAAGAATGAAACAATATTGCATGAAGTAGCTTATGAGAACAAATTCCTGAAAACACACATACAAACACATACACACATGTGGAAAACCATCCTTCACTGAGTTTATCAAGTCAATCTTCAAACTGTGTGGATGTCTCCTGGGGCTTTCCAGTACAGACTGCTGATCGAGTATGATAGCTGGTGAGCTGGCCACTATTCATGTGGATGTTTCTTCAGAATTAGATTAGCAATCTCATTTCCCATGAAACTTTAAGCTGTGTTTTGAGCATTTTCCAAAGAGTAAAAAGTACAGCACCTTTTAAATTACTCACATGGGGCTGTATTACCTCCTCTGCTTCCAGATTCACCTTTACTCATACAAGTGTGCTTTGATGGGCTCAGAGCTAGTTCTTGAGAGTTTTCACTTTCCCATCAGTGTGTATGATTACCACACATGGGAAAGTCCTCCTTTTCTTATCCATTGTAACTGTGGCAAACCCCCAAGTTCCGATTTGTGCAAGAGCCTGCAAGAGTTCCTTTCAGTAAAATCTTCCATGTTACTAGTTATCCCCATATTCAACACAGATTCAAGGCATGCAGGTGTTTTATATCTACTAGGAATGTACCGCTATCAAGGGAAAAATACTCTTCTCTTCACTACTCCCTCAGGGAGCACAGCTTTACAACTGGAACACAGCCCAGACCCCTACACAACAGCAATATCAGAGCAACACCCAACCGAATCTTGAAGCATGTGCAAAGAAAGATAAGAAACTCATGGTCTAGTCACACAAAAAGGAAAGGCTGACATATTTTTAATATTGTGAGTATTATGCATTTATTGTGCAGCAGTAAATAACATAGCAGTATATGAAAAACAACTCGAATTCCAGATGGCAGTGACAACTGCTGCTGATTCAAGGCAAGGCTTTGTCTGAATGATGAAACCATTGGAGAACTACTGCAACTACAGTAAAGTGCTAAGTCTTCAGGGGCAATCTCCTCAAACCTCCAAATCATCCAGATTTTCAGGAAAATAGTCAACCTATCACAAGACCAGCTTGGTTGAACCCCAGTGCAAAAGATCTTACACAGGAGGTGGAAATGAGGACAGGGAGCAAAAGAATACCATAAGAACATTGTCCAGGCATGCAGAGATATTGTCAGGAAAACTAAAGTTCAGGTAAGGTTGAAATTGCCAAAGGACACCAAGGTCAACAAGATGAGCTGCTATTTGCACAGATTAATAATAAAAAAAAAAATAAAAGGGAACATGTCATCATGCAGCTAAATGAAGCAGTTGAATTAGTGACGGTGGACCCATTAGAGCCTGAGATACCCTCTATGCTTTGCCTCGGCCTTCATGGAAACAGTCTCCCAGGTCTCCCCTGACAGGGACCAAGGAGGAGATGTACTACCAGCAGTGGATGAAAATGGACTCAGAACGTAATTTGGCTACTGTGGTAAAAGACAATAAAAAATGTTTCTATAAATACATTCACAGCAAAAAGAAGGCTGAGGAGAATCTCTATCCTTTATTAGATGTGAGGGGAAACTTAGTGACAAGGGATGAGGAAAAGGCTGAGGTACTTAATGCCTTCTTTGCCTCAGTTTTTAATGGTAAGACCAGTTGTTCTCAAGGTACCCAGATCCCTTAGCTGAAGACAGAGATGGGAAGAAGAATGAAGCCCCCATAATCCAAGGGGAAATGGTTAGCAACCTGCTACACTACTTAGACACATACAAGTCTATGAGGTCAGGTGGGATCCAACCAAAGGTGCTGAGGGAGCTTCTGGAAGTGCTCACCAAGCCACTTTCAAACATTTATCAGCAGTCCTGGCTAACTGGGGAGGCCCCAGTTGTCTGGGGGTTAGCAAATATGGCTCCCATCTACAAAAGGGGCTGGAAGGAGGATCTGGGGAACTATGGGCCTGTCAGTCTGGCCTTGGTGCCAGGGAAGGTCATGGAGCAGATCATCTTGAGAGCCATCACATGGCACATACAGGAGAAGCAGGTGATCAGGCCCAGTCAGCATGGGTTTATAAAAAGCAGGTCCTGCTTGAGTAACCTGAACTCCTTCTATGACAAAATGACTGGCTTAGTGGATAAGGGAAAGGCTGTGGATGTTGTTTACCTGGACTTTAGTAAAGCCTTTGGCACTGTTTCCCACAGCATTCTCCTGGCGAAACTGGCTGCTCGTGGCTTGGGTGGGTGTACTCTTTACTAGGTCAAAACTTGGCTGGATTGCCAGGCCCAAAGAGTTGTGGTAAATGGATTTGAATCCAGTTGGTGGCTGGTCACAGGTGGTGTTCCCCAGGGCTCAATATAGGGACAGTTCTGTTTAATATCTTTATCAATGATCTGAACAAGGGGATTGAGTGTACCCTCAATAAGTTTGCAGATGACACAAAGTTGGGCAGGAGTGTTGATCTGCTTGAGGGTAAGAAGGCTCTACAGAGAGCTAGATCAGGCTGGCTCGATGGGCCAAGGCCAGTTGTATGAGCTTCAACAAGGCTAAGTGCCAGGTCCTGCACTTGGGTCACAACAACCCCATGTAACACTACAGGCTTGGGAGAGAGTGGCTGGAAAGCTGCCTCGTGGAAAAGGGCCTGGGGGTTTTGGTCGACAGCTGGCTGAATATAATCTGGCAGTGTGCCCAGGTGGCCAAGAAGGTCAACAGCATCCGGGCTTGTATTAGAAATAGAATGGCCAGCAGAACCAGGGAAGTGATTGTCCCCATGTGCTCAGCACTGGTGAGGTCGTGCCTTGAATACTGTGTTCAGTTTTGGGCCCCTCACTACAAGACATTGAGGTGCTGGAGTGGGTCCAAAGAAGAGCAACAAAGCTGGTGAAGGGTCTAGAGCACAAGTCCTGTGAGAAGCAGCTGAGGGAACTGTGATTGTTTAGTATGGAGAGGAGGAGGCTGAGGGGAGAACTTATTGCTCTCTACAACTACCTGAAAGAAGGCTGTAGCAAAGTAACAAGAGAGGAAACAACCTCAAGTTGCGCCAGGGAAGGTTTACATTGGATATCAGGAAAAACTTCTTCACTGAAAGGCTTATCAAGCACTGGAATGGGCTGCCCAGGGAAGTGGTTGAGTCACCATCTCTGGAGGTACTTAAAAGACATGTAGATGTGACACTTATGGACATAGTTTTGTGGTAGACTTGGTAGTGTTAGGTTTATGGCTGGACTCTGATCTTAAGGGTCCTTCCAACATAAATTTTTCTATGATTCTTGAGTAATCTTAACCCCTGTAAGTCCCTGGGACTTGGTAGGAAGCATCTGAGGATGTTTGATCTTTGAAAGTTTCTGGGAAAATCTCCTGATGACAGGAGAAAGTAAAATGTTGCAGTCATCTTCAAAAATGTCAAGAAAGAAGGTCCAAAGAGCTACAAGCAAGATCAGAGGTGGCAATCAAGATGGTGGAGTTGGAGACCTTGCCCTGCAAGGAGAGGCTGAAGGACTGGGACTGCTTCAGCCAGGAGGAGGGACAGCTTCAGAAACACCCAACAGCAGCCCAGGCACCAAAGGGAAGGGACTAAGGAGATAAAGCCCTGATGTTTTCTAAAGTGTTCAGGTGAAGGATGAGACAGAATGGTCATAATCTGAAATAGGGGAGGTTGTCACTGGATATTAGAAAACAAAATTTCACTGTAAGGATAATTAAGCAGTAGAACAGATATCCAAGGTGTTACAGAAGTCAGTGTCACAGATATGAAATAGCAAGTACAGGATGCTGAACAGTGTCGAATTGTTCATATTTAGCACAATGGCATGCTTGAATTTTGACACTGTGTCAGACTCAGAATGGCTTTAAACAAGCAAAAATCTAATACACTTAATGCAGATGTAGCTCAGCAATAAGAAAAGCACTTTAATTATAATACAGAGATTAATTCTGCATAGTAGGCAGGCAAAGATTGCCACATGATGGATTAGAACAGTGATCCACTTAAACCAATTTCTTCTTTTTGAGAGCAGGAACTAATATATGCTTTAGAGGAAGCTGCTAAAAGGCTAACCTAGGAGGTATTTTCTTCCATCTGCTATAGCTGGAGCTCCCACTAAAGTAAACAGGATGTGTATATGTATGTCTTTCCAATCAAGTCTCACTTCAGTAAGGAGTTATAAGTCATTAGAAATGCAGTCCTTTTCATTAGATCTCACTACATTTAAATCACTTGATGCTGGCCTTTACAGGGTTTATAAAATTAAGAAGCTGGATTCAAATACCTAAATAAATATGAAGGCCTTTCAAATGAGATGTGAACCGTCTGGTCTTGCCAGCCTCAACACAACTTGTGTAATTCCAGCCCTTCTGAAGACTCATCCACAACTATTTATGTATCAAATAGAAATACAGAAGCCTATGCTTAGATGCCTAAGTTTAACATTTTTGCTTTATGTCTCCAGTACCTGTGATGACTAGGACTCACCAGCACCTCTAAACCCTTTGCTTTTTCAATATGTGTAGATCCCATCAAATCAATCTAAGCATTTTAAAATAGTGCTCACTACTACAGCATCTAATCATCCAACAGTTGTAAACCTAATCCACCAACTGAAACACCCATCCAGAAGCAGATGGGTGATCTTTTTTACAGCTTTTATTTCTTTCTGTTTTCTCCTCTCCCATCTTCCCTGCATTTACAATGTAGTAGCCGTGAAAGCTAAGGTGTGCTGCAGCTGATTTCTTTGTTCATTTATAATCCTTTCTTTGCAAGTTTATTCTGATAAATACTCCATTGTATGCAATTCCTTACTCTTTTATATCTTTGCAGTTGCCTACCTCACCCCCACTCTCAACCTCCCCCTGTAAAATTCTGCCAATGTAAGTGAGGATGACTGCAAAGCACTCTTTCTTTGAGGTGAGAAATAACAGGTTTTACACTAAGAGTCTCCCTATCTTCTATCAGTTTGATGCAGCTTTTTAGAATTCATTTCTAAAGTTTAAAAAAAAAGCAGAGGAAAGAAAGAAAAGAAAAAAGGTTTCATTTCATTGTGCATTTGAGTGAAATCTTTAAAACCGTTTGCATTATTTTATCACATCAGACTTGTCAAGTCACACTCATTTGAATGAGTGAGATTTGAAAACTTCTGAGTGTTATATTACATTTTCCATTGATATATGCTGTGAATCTTTATGGCTGCATGAAAATGAAGCCAAAAGTAAGAGGAGACAGCTCACTTCAAACGAGTGAGACTGGATAGGTCTGTCATATGTTATTTCAGGTGTCCAAGGATAGCAATTCTAAGCAGAGATGGGTGATGTGGTTGACAGGTTTGCATGGGTTTAGATAAAGAAGGAAACCTTAGTCGTAGAGACAGAAACAAAAGGGTATGACTCTTCTATTGGAGTCATACCCTTTGAAAACTAACTTGAGCCTCATCCCATACTCAGAAGAGGTAGAAATGTCACAGCTGAGAGCCCTTCTGGCGGTACCCTTGAGCTCCTGCAGTGACACAGCACTCTTTGTAGGAGAAAGTAGACATCACTTGCTCTGAAGGTCATTCTCTTTGGCTGGAAGGGGGAACTATGACCCCATAGCCACCCTCTCGCCTGTGTCTGCTGTCACAAATAGTCCTAGCAAGAAGATGTGTGTGTGGCAGAGAGACTTTGCACATTTCGCTTGCACACTTGTTCAAAAGCCAGCCATAGACAGACCCTGCTCCTAATTTTCGAGAATACTTACCCTCTGTGCATGCAAAAGTTCACTTTACATTCCTATCTCTGTATTTTAAAGTTACCAAACAGGCTTCTAAAAGTTTCTCAGAGACTTTTCAAAGAAGGTTTGATTTTCCGTGAAGCTGAGAAGTGCTGGTGAAAGACACCTTTCAGATTTGCACTGTGCAAGGGTGTGCTTTCTAGTACGTGCCTGCAAGTTGGGGTTTTTTTGGCAGAGGCAGCAACACACCAAGGAGTTCATGTGCACAGGGTGTTCAGCAATGCACAGTTCTAGCAAAAAGGCTCATATGAAAGGTGCAAAAGGGAAGTGCTTGCATTTCATGGGTTTACTCCCGCAGTGAGCGAACTGGGAAACTGCTAGAGTCGACGGCTGGTTGCAGCGTACAGCCTAAACGCCAGCCGCTTTCAGAGCAGGGCGCCCTGGCATGAAACCCCAGGATTCCCCTTCAGGAGCGCCCAGCCGCTGCTTTCTCTCCCGCGGGCAGTAGAGGGAGATGTTGGCATGCCTTTCGGCGGCAGGATTGACTCGGCTGATTTTTGCCACTTAATTAATTTAATGTTTGAAATCAAACCACCGTTTAAAATGCACTGGTATTAATGCGCAAGGGTGGACTAGTAACGTGGAGAATTTCCGCTAAACTTTCTACACAACTGCACATTTTGAGTACTTTTGTGAGATGTTTTTGGAAAGTCAGTGCAGCAGAGATACTAGCTCTTACAGCGAAATCTTCCCAGGAAAGAGTTCATGCACCGAGGCATTTGACTGAAAACAAATCAAATGTGACGATTGTTAGGAAGACAGAATCGAATATAAAACCATGTTTTTGTTGGTTTGGGCATGTGAAACTCTGTAACCATTTTAAAGGAAGAGAGGCATAGGGTTAATCATTTTTGAGTGATATTATCATACATTGGATAAACATATGGGCATACTTTGATGCCATGGTTCTGGTGAGATCAAACTTGATTAGTTTTATTTTGAAAAGCAGCAACAATAAGAAAAAAATACTTTTTTGTTCAGTTTGGCATACCCAGGGGGCCACAGAAGGTATGTCAATTTTGTATCAGCAAAGAATTTTCTCTTTGTATTCAGATTTCATTAGGAGAGAAAGAAAACCTAATATTTTCATTTACTTTCCTGTTTGGGAAGAATATCTACTAACTTGGGACACCGGCACTGGAGCAAGTGCTGGCTCCTTATACTTTTCTTCTGTGAGTCAAGAGAATGTTAGATCTGGTTTTAGACATCAGGTAGAAGGAGATAGACAGGGGACCTGTCTCTGTTTTCACTGGTAAATACAGCAGTTCTAATTGTTTTTCCATTTTGTCAATACAAAACCATAGCAACTCACCCAAAGCCCATGAAGTTCCTCCAAACTTGGTTGCAGTGCAAACAAAAGCTATGGTAGGCCCTGTATCCCTACCCAGTCAAAAAATTTGGTTTTTACTCTGCCGCACTACAAAGTTCAGTGACAACACACTACACACAGTGAGCAGGAGATTATGTGAAATGACACAAGTACTAATGTCTTAAAGAAATATGAGGGATACAACTTTCAGATTTTAAAAAAATGTATCCAAAAAGTAGAATCACTGAGAGACAAAAAAAAAAAAAAGAAGTCACAGCTGTAATGAGAAAATTCATTACATTTCCTGGATCTTGTTTTTAACTGGAAAAGTGTAATCAGATAACATTGGGGTAAACTTAACATCACATATAGCATTAATTTTAATGAAAGCTTTTTATTTATTTTCTCTTTTGAATAATAATGTAAAATCAAATTTAAATTTTAAATAGTATCCAGATACTACTAGTTTCCTGGCTTAAAATCTTCAGTACATATGGCAGAAGCATAAGCTTGTGCCAGTCAGCCTACTTTGGGTAATTTTGCATGCAAATAGTTTAGTCCCTGTACTGAGGTGCTAGAATGTGTTTAGTACACTTGAAAATATTTGCATTGCAAAAGGAGAGCTAAGCTCCTGATATTTTGTATTAAGGGACTACTTCGGACATTGTGTGGCACTGTTATATGAAAAATGATATTTACAGTACAGCTAGAATTTTAAATTGACCTTCATAAGAGAAGGACCCACTACTGCTTTGCCAAATTTGTAATGTATTGGAATAGTCTCTGGTTGTCATTACCACAATGCTCCTTTGTTATGCCTAAATCTTTTCTCTGATAATTTCATCGCTTTGATAAAGCTATTGCCCATAAACAGGTTTAGCAGTGATTGCAGTGTTTAATAAGTACTCAGGAGGCAGGTTGGTTGGAAAGAAGGAACACCACTTATTAATTGCATGAATAATTGGCACAGCTGGGTCTGCTCTAGCTTCTGGAAATGTCTGTTTCACGTTGGACATGCTTAGAGGCTCAACTCTTGGCTGCTTCATGGCCTTGCTTCCCATCCATAACAATGCTAATATATCTATTCCCATACCAGTAAGCTAATATTCAGACTTACGTTTCCAACCTTCCTCTGCCACACACACATAACCCTTTTTGCTATTTAAATTCATCTCTGACAACATACATCTTTGAAACAGCATGTAACTGGTGAGTATAGCATCTAATACAGTACAGGTTCATTTGCTTAGTCTATGCTGTTTGCATCCTGTCCCTGTTGTATCTGGCTGGCTGTCTCACAACACAGGACCAGCATGACTCAGTCCAGTTCTATTAGGTTAAACTCAGCTGGTACTAGCTGGACACTGTGACAGTGCTGACTCAACATTTCCTCCAACAGCAGACTCTCTCATGACATTGGAGACAGATCTGGATTCCCATGTATTTCAAGTCCCACAAAGTGCATGCTGTTTGTCAAGATGGCTTCTGAAAGGTGTTTTCTCTTAAAGTGTAGTTCAGCCACATATTTCTATAATTTAAACACCATGTGTAGGATAGTGGAACATTAAAATATTTTCATATTGTTTCATGGGGGAGGGAAGTTTTAGAATTATTTCCAGATAGTTTATATAATTACATTAATCATGTGCCTATTGTACTTAGAGAAAAGCTGATGAAGTTACAAGTCAGCTCTTTTCTTTCTTTCTTTTTTTTTTTTTTTTTTAATTTTCAGTCTGAACACAGATATTTTTGGCCCTATTTGCTGATCCAGTTGGCTGTCCCTGCTGCAGGAAAAGCTCATCTGAGGCCTAACTGAATACTGCCTTATACAGCTGCCATAAACACTCAAGAAGAAAGGTGTAAGTGTCTTGGGAAACTCCTGAAGCAGTAGCCCTTGATGTGGTACATAGCCTGGGTCAGAGCAGAGGGGTAAGGGACTGTGCAATCGGCCATGAAGCAAGATAGTGGACTTTAGGGTGTTCCTCAATGGAGCTATAAACTGGATCAGAATTCCTTTGTGGTGACCAAGGTTGTCCTGCGTTTTTTTTCCGAGAACTTACTGATAAAGCAACTGATTAGTTAAGTCTTAATAATTTTAAAATGGCAGTTGTAAATGTCTGTCTAAAATCAGGTGAAATAATTTTCCAGCAGGTCCCATGAGGGCCTGTTGACTTTTAACATATGGAGAAAGAATTTAATCTGAACACCAAAGTTGTGTAGTTTGTTGCTTTTATTTAATTTGCATTAACAATTATGTTATCTTTTCTTTTAGTATATGTTTAATAGATGTAATGGCTGCTAAACCAACTTTTAGAATTTTTAAAATTCAGAGATTTCCATTATCTTTACAAGGAAATTCCATAGGTTTTCTTATTCTGTATCATTCACAATCCAGATTAAATCATCATTCATTACAATGTCAGGACTAGATAATCCTTCAAAAATCTGTGAAATTACTCTATGAAATACCCTAGGTACAGAACTAATATCAAATGGCAATTTATGGGTCTTCAAACCTTCAAATGGTATATTTTAAGTCATCTAACTTACGTCATCTAATTTGCCAAAAGGCAAACCTTACATACAAAATTACAAATATGATTATTTATGACATATTGACTGTTTCCTCATAATTTTTTCATTGAATAATACTTAGATCTTTGTTTTGATACCATTTCTGGGAGGGTGCCATGCTTATTAAACTCTGGTGAGGCAGGCTATTTGGGGGGAAAACTTTCCAGTAACTACCTGATGCTTTTTGGCTGTACGTTGTTAACACTTCAGAACAATTCTGCATGATTCTGGATGTACTCAGAGGCCTTTTGCCCTGTATTTGTATAATAGATCTGAATTTTTGGGCAAGAACCCTATAATGCTGCAAGTAAGAACATCTCATCTGTTGCTATCTTGTCCTCAGAGCCTTTCTTGCAAGGTGCTGTATGATCAGTGAAATAACTGCTATCTCACATTACTACTTTTTAATCCTCATTTCCATTTATGTGTTTCTATGTGTCGGTGAGTCTGGGGAGGGAGAGGAAGTACAATTGGTTTTAAATATGCCACACATACTTGCGTGGTAGAAGAAACCAGTGGGCAATTGTAGGGCTCCTTGCCCTCAGGAACACTTTGGAATTGGGTTTAATTCCCAGGTACTGACAAAGGAATTAGTTACCAGTGATTCAGTTCAAGGTGCTAATCATATTTTATGTTGGATGTTAAAAGAAAAAATTTGAATTCTCTATCCCCTTAATACCAGTAGCACAGCTAACCACATGCTTCGTCGCTCTACTAAACTATCAGTAAGCCTCTAAGTAATATCAATAATTAAAGAGCCACCAGTACTGTTCTGAATTAAAATAATAGCAACAGCAGTGGAAGCAGTTCAAATAGTCTTACAGTTATGTGTAAGGTTGACTGCAGACTCAGGCCCCTGCTCTTCTCACATTTCAATAATTATCCTTCCAGCCATAAGGCAAATATTTAATATTTCTGATGAAAGCTGAGATTCTAGAGTACAATTATTCAGCAAGTTTAAAAAAAAAAAAAAAAAAAAGCATCCATTTTAGCAGCTGCATAATGATATTATAGGTCTTTGTACAGACACATCTGTTAGCATAGATACTTCCGCAGGAACATTACCTCATCATTAGTATATTCAGTCCCATACTAATAATATGATACCTATCTGTACAGCAAGGTGCCAAACCACCTACAAAGACAGTTGATGAGAATCAGCGGCTGTTGATTTGTGAGCACTCAAATGCTCTCTCTGGTTTGTAGGGTACCAGCTGGTTAGAAACTGAACTGAATCAAATAACATGCACTTTGGTGCACACCATGAACTGTGCTGCTTTTTGTTCTTCCATTATGTCAAATCAAGGGAAGCACAGTCAAACAGTCTCAATATGGATCTGGGATCTCTTCTTGGTATCACAGTATCTTCTTCTGTTGCTGTAACCTGGTTTCCCAATTTATCCCATCTATAAAATGGCCTGTGACCTATTTTGCAGAGGATTGTGAGACTTGGTTAGTTATGCTTGCAAAACACTTTAAAGATCAAACAACAACAACAGCAAAACAATCATAGGCTTATCTGAGGGGAAGCAGAAGATTCTGATACAAGGCCCATGCCCCACTTCATTTGCTGTGATTTTCACCCACAACCCTTTATATGGCTTTAGAGTTTCCTGTGGGAAGGGGCAAACCTCCAGAGATGTTCAGCCAGCTGGAACTGCCAGCTTGGGGAACAAAAGAAGAAATGGGGCCAGCTGAATCCACAGCTTCAACATTTGCACAAGTATAGTCCCATACAGGTATTACAAAGCCTTTCCCTTTCAAAATATATTATGAGCCACCGAAGGTGATGTGTGATATTGTGTGTGGGCACCTGCTCGTATCTTCCTGACTCTCCGTATTGCCAGTGATTGCTGCCTCTTTTATCAGGGAATACACAGCTCAAAATTAAAACAAGTCAGATAGATAGTCGCACAAAGCAGCAGGCAATGTGAAGTCTCCATTTTAGTAAGTCATACTGTAGTCCACTGTGCCTACACATTTCTCATCTCAAATAAGCAATACCAGATGGAATTCTAATAATTCCCATTTTTACAGAACAGTACTGCTACTTTTGGGAAAGTGCTGTTTGAGGGAACATCATCCTCTGAGCAACCAGGCCAGTGAAAAACACCACTTGCATTCCACAGCCTTTTGCAGTATTTTATCTCTCGGTGTCTGCCGTAGCTCACAACTGCCTTGTATAGGATTTTGTTTCAATGGATAGGCAGTGGCAGGTACTGTATGTGGGCCAACAGGAACTTATTGGAAACACAGAACAACAATGAATGTCTGACTTAGTGTGTTTGTGAAATTCCTGTCTGTTAACAATTCACTTCTTTTGAAAAAAACAGAAAGTCTGCTGCCTGAGGGATGCTGGCATATCAATCAATCCATTAGGTAAGTAAATAAAGCAATAACTGAAGAATAAATAATTTCTGAAATCCACCAAAAAAATCTTCAAATGTGTAAATTACTAGCATGAAATGACTCATGAAAAATTTGGAGGCTGCAGTGTGTGTTCAAACATGGAGGGGGGCAGGAGGGGAAAGGAAAAGAACAGCAGGACTAACTGTGGAAGATTCATCTCTCTTTGATCCTCCAAATCTTTCTTTTACTCCTTCTCATTCACACCCTATTGTGAGGGAAAAAAAAAAAAAACAAAAACAAACAAAAAAAAAACCTGCAGAACATTTCCTCTAGCACAGAGGGTGGGCAAAACAGCTGCCTCCACAGATGATGCCACCATTAACTCCCCATGTTTGCTCCACTAACCTGAAAGCACAGGAACCCCTGGAAGGCACAGCACACAGCACTGCAAGCAAAGTCCCTGGTTTTCCTGGTGCTGCAACATGCTGCCTCCTTACCAGACAGAATAGATATATGAAATAAGGCCTTCTGAATAATTCATCCCTTATGTTCGGAAAAAAACGCAAAGAAATAATACATTTGCTGGTAGATAAGTGCACAGCAGGTCTTTTTAATGAAGGCAGAAAATTTAGAGTTGGAGCTTTTTAGTTCCATGTACTATGTCATTTATTTGGGGGGGCAGGGAATAAACCTAACAGTGCTGACAACTTCAGTAGGTATATGTTGTGTGCTGAAAGCCCTGGATGAACCCTTTCAATTCATTATTATGATTATGAATTAGGGTTATGAATCTTGCAGCATGCTTTTCAAGTGGACTGTGCATTCATAGTCCACATGAAGAGGTTCAGAGACCACCTACCTGCTCTCATAACAAGATGAGACAGTTCTCAGGGAGGCAATGTACTTAAACTGAACATGATTGCCTGCTACAAAGCAGTAGGTTGAACAGAAGCTTAAAATTGAGTTTTTCATTGATAATAGAATATTCTGGAGCCAAGACTTTTGTGGATTGGACCATAAATTGTTTTAGTGTCACTTAAATACCCACTAATTTAACACTAGTTAAATTGGCAATAAAAACACCCCCAACTGTGTTGAGCTGTCATCCTATTTATGCAAAATAGCTCCAAATCTTAGTACTAACTATGCTAAGCAATGCCACTGGGATGAAATTGATGGTGAATGTGCATAGCTTATTTTTCTTGAATATACTATGAGACAGTCTAGCCAAGTTTTTTTAATTGCTATTACTACTTTAATGTCATATAGTTATTTTCATAGAACAAGCACTGGAGGGGAAAGTGATATTCCTGTAACAACTTTGAAGGAAGAAGTCTTTGTGGTTAACCATTTCCAATTCACTCTGCACTCTGCCAAGATTTAAACAGCTCTTTACCACCTTGTAGTTATGTACCTTCTTTTGCAATTTGCCAAAGGACTGTCTTCTTGTATAATTGTTTCCTTTACAATCTGACTTGCAGGTTAACCACAAATCACCTAATGTTTAGGACAGACATCAGTGCATAAAGAGAGAAGGTACAAAAACTCCCTTCTGTGCCTATCCCTGAGAATCAACCACTGAAGCATTTGATGGAAATACACTCCATTTATCTATGCCTTACTTTGCCCATGTAGGAGAAAGGTGCCATGATCCATAAGTATGTGATCAGATTGGAGAGAGACATTAAAGGTTATTGTGAAGCTAACTGCTGTATCTGGTCAGCAGTTAGCCAGCATTGTAGGCAAGTCAGTACAGCACTGGGAGATGGAGTGCTTTGTAATTCTTGAACAAAAGTGGGATGAACTGAAACCTCAGATCTCAAAATAATCCTGATGTCAATGTGCAGCTGGGAAGCTTAATAATGAAATACACCTTGAGTTTTCAAAGTGGCTGAATATATTTGAGAGGAAAGATAAGAAGAGTTAAAGGAAACAATCCACACTTAGCAGTATACTGCAATGTGATTGATAAGTTTCTTGCTTATTCAGATGCCTCACTGACCCATTTTGCATAAAAGGAAATTGATTTTGATGTTCTGTCAAATGAATGTCACTATCCAGAAGACATGTCTTCAGCATCTCTGGTTAAAATATGACTATTCTACACACTACTTAAACTGGTCTGGTGCTCACTGTAGCCCCTGTTGGGAGCTGAAAAGTGCACTACATTGATATCTTCTGTACCCTGGGGCAGTGGTCCCATTTTTGCCAAGATTCCCATGAAAGAAGGGAATCAAAGTCTGAACTAACTCAAAAAATGAGTTCTGGGCATCAGTGACCAAGGCTGATCTCATTCTGCTATAGCATATTTGTAGGCACATCTGGATATTCAGAAAGAACATGAGAAGTGCCAGAGCCCTGGGAATTCTCAAACACAGGGAGCCAGAGCAATGGATCAAGAGAGAAAATAAACGGTATTTATTGTTGCATCTCAAATGCTCTCTTTTTATGTTTTCCTATCTGATTTCCTCTTGATTTCTCTAGTCAGGTAGTCACATCTTGACCTTTCTCCAAGCTGGAGTCAGATGCAGTTGTTAATGTATAGATGACCACTATATTTTTCCTAGTTCCTAAGTGCTCTTTTTTATTATTATTATTTTTTAATTTTTTATTCAAGATAGGTGCAGGTCTGTCTGTGAGCCTAAGGACAAAGAATCACAGGAGGCTCTCACAATTCCATTTTCATCCAAAGAGTTTCTGCAGTGTTGGATAACACCACATGGCCAAAGAGATCAAAACCAGATTTTGAATAGCTGTAGAAATGGAGGGCTACAAAACCACTACAATACGTTTAGGACCAACTCCTTTCACAGACAGACTATGTATATTGAGGCCATTGTTAACAGATGTCTATTCGACCTGTTCTTAAAACACAGTATATTTTACAGCTACTATATGTACCCTCTTTGGGTCATCTCTTCATATTTAAGAAAGCTTTTCCTGATACTCCATGTTAATTTTCTCCCCCTACCAAAACAAATTCATACCCTGGTAGCCACAGAAAGCAACTGATGACAATCTCCTTTGTAAAACCATTTATGTAGTGAAAGATTGTCATTTTATCTCATCTTCTTCTCAGGTTTCCAAACTAAATGAAACAAATTTCTTCAACTTTTTCCCTTGCCTCTCATTCTAGTTACCTTTCTTTGGACATTCACCATATAATCTTTTTTTTCTGATCAACAAATTTTGGCTTCACATAACCACTACTTTTGCTCTTCATTTGGTTGATTTTATACAAAAGTGGCACACTAGAATCAAACAAGTAACATTATTTCAGCATGACCTCAGATAACAATAAATATAACCTAAATATTTATTATTTTATCATATTAGTACCAGCAGCCCAGCATTTAGATTAGGAGTAGTATATATAGACATGTAAAGGATTTTAAAATATGTGCCAGAGATTTTCAAATGGCAACAAGAAAATAAATTTAATCTTAAATTTCTAATGGACCATTAAGTAAAATATGAGCTAATGCAGACATTTCAGATAGCTGCAACAGTGGAACTTTAGGAAAGTAATAGCTGGACACCAGTACTTCAAAATGAATCTCAAACTCTTTTTCCTAGAGCAAGGAATATTTTTGAAAATGTTACTTCAGAGAAGGCAGAATTGAATGAGGTTCAGCTACAGATTTTCTCTTTCCTAAAACACTTTACTTTTGTTTATCCAAAAGCTAACTTTGGTCTTGTGTTGCAAGTCTGTCACAACCAGAAGGACCATGATATAACTTGCATGATGCATTAGCACTTCACACTAACTGCAGTGAAAATGTTCAGCCAAAGGTTCAGTCATAACTGAGCCATGTTTGTTCTCCAGCTCCTCTTGCCAAATGTGGATGACCTAATCTGCCTTTGCTCAGTTTAGTTTCCAGTTCCAGACTTCCCAGAATTTATACAGGAGAAAAATTCCCAATAAAAGGCTGTGCTGATGTGCTGTCATGAGGTCTTATGAAAACGTGACTACCAGAAAAGGGAAAATGTGTTATTTTGTAGTAGCCCACAGATATGACTGCATTTGTGGTGCTATGCCTATTGGAGTATCTACTCAAACTCTATTGCTATACCATTTATCATGACCAAATACATCATATTTCTGTAGAGCTTGACATGTCAGCTCAGTGACACAGTTGCATCATCATGGGTAAATGACTGTGGATTCACACATCCTGTATGGAATATGCAATAGAAATATAGCATACAGATTATCCTCTAGACTGCTGTGATTCCTTCTGTATGAAGTATTTACAGGTTTTTTTCCAAAGGAAGTTCTCTTAACCTCCAGTTATGTTTTCCTTTTGTAGAAACTCCTATTCATACTGCCATATTTCAGTAATTACTTCATTTTCAGGATGAAGTATGTTTGTAGAGATCTTGAGAAGACAGGATAATGCTACCTGATCTCATTCAACCACTTTCTTTGTGATAGAGAAAATCTTACTGACTTACTACAACACAATTAAAAGATTGCCGTTCAGGTGTGTTAGTCATTTTATAACTGCCATTTTAAAATGTGTTTAATAATTAGCAGCAATAAACCCTAACTGGCATGGAAATAAGTCTTGCAATGAACACCAGACAGTAGGTTTACTTCTGCACACCCACACATCATCAAGTGAAAATTATTTCAGTGCTTATCTTATAATTGCTGCATTTAATGTTGTTTATGCTGTTTGGAACACTTTATGACTGATTGTTTTAACTACTGAATTTGTATACATAACAGTAAACATTACTCTTTTGCTTAGTGAAGTTCAATTTATAGTGAATTGTTAGTAGTTATAAATGAAGGCCAATATAGCTGATATACATTTATCTCCTGCCAAATTCATGCCTTGGAGATATTCTATATGGATAATAAAAAGCACTGATGAACATACTTTCTTCACTGCTCTTGGTCTTCCTGGCTACAGTAGGTTCTCATGTCACTTCTGCACAGCAAGACAGTAAAAATGTAACATATTGTTTCAGATGGACACATAAATATTAGGGGGATAAATAAACCCTGATCCAATACCACTAACAGTTAGACCTATCACTCTGGTGGAAGTGATGTATTTGGCCCAAAATTAAATATTCGTTGGCTATGCCTGTTTGCAAGCACAATACAATCACAGTTTTCCTGGATGTGACAGGCTGTCATAAAGAGGCAGCTTTTATAAACCCTCAATACAGAGGACTAGAAACATTATTCATGTAGAAGAATGCCTTCTTCACTTAGATATCTACTGCAATACAGACACATGTATTAAAGGACACGCTGCACCTTTATAAACCATACTAAAGCTGAAAAAACCACTCTAAGAGTTAAACAGATGGAATTGGTTTTATACCGCTCTGTCTAGCAAGTAGAAGAAAGATTTCTGCACAATCTGCTTCATAAGCTATGGATGCAATGTTTTTTATACCTCTGTCACTGAACAATCAACAGTACAGCATTTCTATTTCTTCTGTTGAGTTTTCTAGTTGCATTTTTTTAATCCATGCTGTCTCGAGAAGATAATTACCACTGAATCAACAAGTGCTAACCAACAGAGAACTGTGACTCGGGAAATGATGTATGTCCCCACTTATTTGCAAAACAAAAATTGTTGAGTGGATGGAATACGAGTCTGTAATTTTTCTCTTAATTACTTCTAGTAAATGGTCAGGTGGAGTTTTATTTTCTTTGAAAAGGCCACCATAAACTCTTGTTCACACAAGAGCAGGATGAAAAGAAATGTGGTTATAGGTTATTGGTCTTTACCTAATAGATACAAAGTGATCTGCAGGGCATGGGACAGGGGGAGAGAAGGGGAATCTTTCCTCTTCCTTCAACCATGAATTCAAGCTTCCATGACCTCTTACTCTTTGTATCTAGCATTATCACTTAATATATGTACTGCACTCCTATTCAGGTGTAACAGATATTGCAGTGGACACACTGTAAACATAAAAAGACATGGCCTCTACCCTGAAAAGCTGCTCTTAATGCTTTTCTCCTACTGCAGAGCCACAGAGAAATTATCACTGTGTAAGAGATATTACAACACACACAGGATGCTTTAGAGAGGACAGATTGAAAAGCACTATATCTTTCCCAGTGGACTGTGATGTCTAAATTCAAGTCTTTTTGGCAAGATCTGCGAAGGGGTGTTTTGTTTTGGAATTCAATGATTCATTTATGACTGACATAATAATGTTATGTGCTGTAGAGAAGTTGATGTAAAGTCATTGAACATTGGGATCATCAGGGCAGAGCACACTGTCTTATATCTTTTCAACTAGGTATATCTCTTCAGATGTCATTATTGCAACAAAATAATAATAATATTCTCAAAAGTTTACATTTTAGAGGGAAAAGAACAGTAAAGAGAGAGACGGCTCCACCATTTACATGATAAATTGTATGATGCCATAATTTGTATTTAGTCATCCACAGTGGCCACAAGCTTGATGTTCAGTAGGAACTGATCCAGCAGACTTCAAAGGAGAACACTTAAGTAAAGAGGAAGGCATATTTCTGAGATCCTCAACAGAGTTTTCTATCCTTTGTAGGGGCCTGAGAAACATATATTAATATCTGTGGCAATAAACCTACTGATAAAGCATAATCTGACTAACAGTCCAGCTATTCTCCTGTACCTTTTAAAAAAAGTCAAGACTTTTTTTTTCTTTTTTTCCCCTATCTATAGTTTTGGACTTATACACAATGGCAAGCTGAAGGCAAGTTCAGTGACTAGGTGTTTTTGGCACCTGTGTTAGGATAATTCATTCCATCATGCAATGCAGCTTCCTGAAATATGTGCCTGTGCTATGAATCATACTACGCACATAATTTCAGACAGAGAGAGAGACCAGTATTCTACCAAAAGTTTTAAAACTTACATAATTCTTAAAAGTGAGTAAAAGCCAAATACAAACTGTCAGGACAGCAAACTCAGTCCTGAAGTAAACAAATCTAAAGCCACTTTTATTAAGGTAGACTAGAAAGTTTGAAACCATTCTTTGTAAAAGTTTCCATTACAGGAGCTTTAAAGATCTTCCATCTTTCTGAAGTGCTTCATGAAATAAGTTTTGAAAAATGTTAAGCTTTAAACTAAGCAGTGATTATCTGCTCTCTTTGTCACTGAGTACAGTCCAAGGGTTGATATTTAAGCAGTAATATTGATTTTGGTTTATTTCTCTCTTTCAGTTCTCACAACCCACTCCCCATTTTCCATTTGTTTCCAAATGTTTCTAGATTGAAGAAGGTCTGGAGGACAGCATGCAGATTGCATTGTCATCATCTTGATATACTCTCCGTTATTATTATAAACACCTTGGAGCTTTCCAAAGTTGGCAGTTTTAAAATGTATCAAAATGGAAAAAAAAAAAAATCAAGACCAAATGAAAAAATACATAAAACAACTTCATCCCCTGAAGATTCTGAGTGCAATTGACTGTACTGCATTCAGTGACTACAAATAGCAGAATATAAAAAGGAAAACCAGAGTCTGAAATGTTCAATGATGCCAAAAAAAAAAAAAAAAAAAAAACCACCACGTTTTGAAGCAATGTGATTTATATGTTTGTTTTGGGTTTTTTTTTTAGAAAAGGACAATCCATTTTAGAAAAAAAAATAGTTTTATGTATGATTTCTATTCTGAACCTTTCAAAATTGGAGAAAAATAGTAACAGGAAAAAAAGTAAATCTTGCTTTCAGACGAAGATTAAATACTTTTGTTCTAGTACTAAGAAGATTAAAGACTTTTGGTCTAGTACTCTGCAGAACAATATAAACACACCTACATATGGTCATCTTTCCTGAACCACCTTGCAGCTTCTGTCATGGTTTCTTGCTACCTGTGAGGCAATGAAAGCAAAAATGCTTAATTCAGTGTGAAAACATCATGAGCTACAGAATATTGTTAGCATTAATAAATCAGCCTATCCTGACCAGTAATTTGTCAATACTAAAGATGCATGACAGCATCACAGGACATGGCAGAATATTTTCCATTATTTCCAGTGCTTAGTAAGCAGCTACATCCATAGCTCTCACATATCCACAACTCCCAGAGTTGAGCTAACAAAGACCAGTGAAGATCTCATCTTCACAAGAAACATGCCATGCCCCTCCCTGATCCCTCTGTAGCTTTTATATATTCCTCTGCTTACCACTGCTCTTCTGTCATGCATTTGTCCATGTAGGTCATTGATATTGCTGTGTTTCTGGTAAAGGCCTTCAGAGTAGAAGTACAGTAGAACAAGACTCAATCTTTCTCAAACTTACCACCAAAAGTAATCACCCCAGTAAAAGAAGAGCTATCTGTACTGCCCACATAGTTCTTCCTATATTTTTGAATCCTTTGATTGAAAGACAGTGTCAAAGAGAAAAAACATTGTAAAGAGACTGGAAGTTCAGTTCAGCTTCCTCCCAAAGTATTTGGTGCACATGTACTCTTAAATTAAGTAGCAGTTTAATGGGCAGGATTAAAATATTCCAAGAAGTGGATCCCAAGATTAACTTCTGTCACCTTGTGGAAATCATGTGTCCTTCTACTGATTTATAGAAATTTATGCTGGATGAATTTCATATGTTTGCTTTTCATCTCATAATGCATCTCAGAATTTCAAGCTCAGCCAAAACAAATCAGCATTTCTTTGAGATGTGAGTGAATAAAGAAAATAAGGATGAACAGAAACAGGGTTTGAAAACCACCTTCATCCAACAATCTTTATTCTTTCCCACATCTCTACTCCTTGTTTTCTATACCTTCTTTTACAAGCCACTTTACCCACCTGCTCTTCCTCCATTAATAATTTGGATGAAATGTACAGGCAAACCTTGGATTCAATGTTAATCAAACACTGGCCTCGTTGTTCAGGATATGCTCCTGTGTGCATCAGTTGGGATTTGTGAACAAGTAAAAACAGTTTGGCAAATTCTGTGTGTGCAATGTACAAATTCTGTTTATGGAAATGGTAAATGTCCTAGGGCCTTTTTTCTCCCTCTGCTTGCATCCTTCCATGATGGCAAGCCAGCCACTCCTTCCCTTCAGGTGTTTCCCTGTTGGATGCAGAGGACAGGCAAGTATTCTGTACTCCAGGTTTGGAATGAGTTTCACCCACAGATGTTGGAACATCTGGATCCCCTGATGGCACATGAGCTATGTCAGAGAGCTTCCAGCCCAGGAAATCTCTCCCTTTTCTTTTATGCATCTAAGTGTATTTGCAACTGCCTTACAGAAGGGAAGAAACTCCAGATATTACACTTTACACTGTAGAAATACAGATCTCAAGCGTTAAATTACACCAGTTTTCCATTCCATGTATCCCTGTGTGAGGTTTGAAAGCATATAAAAGCAAATTGGTACAGCCCGGCTCACCAGTCAGTTCAGGCACAATTTCAGGAAATAAGAGGCAGGGAGGACTTTGCCAGATGATCTCTGCACACAGTGCTGCTCTATTCTGACTTGACACAGAATCAGAGCAGAGAAGGCTGGGAGGAGAGACATGGGTAAAATGAGGATTCAACCAGTTCAACCAAAATAATCTCAATCACAGTCTTGCATCACAATAATCCACTTGGATTTCATTCCCATGTTCAGCCATCATGGGCACTTCCAGTTGCTGCAGCAGATGAAGGCCATGCCCCCCCCCCCCCCCCCCCCCCCCCCCCAATTTCTCCCAGAGACACCCAGGGAGGACAGCTCTGGTCCTTTCCCCTGTAGCCAGAGGACAGCCAGGGATGGGAGGAGGGTTGCTGGCAAAGACTGACTGCAGGTAGACACTACACCCACCCTGCTGCTACCTGCCTGTTCATCGCAACCCTTGGCAGGAGAAAGGGCTTCCAGTGCAATCGACAGCAAGAATCCCATGAATCCACTGGGAGGATGCCCCAAAAAAGCCAGATTTCCTCTGCTTAAAACTGCCTCAGCAGGAGTTACAGAAGGGTCTGTGAAAACAGTTCATAATGGGGGGTGTGCTGAAATGAGATCCAAGTGGATTACACTGCTTCGAGTGGGAGGGGGTGGATTTTATTTTTTTTTAATTTGGTCAGGTAGCTGGTGGCATTCCAAATCCAGGGGACAATAGAGGTCTTTTTTTCCAGATCATTAGAATTAAGGTGATGAGCATTAATGTTATTAACAGATATCTCCACTTTTCACTGGAATTCTCCCTAGTTAAGTTGGATTTGTATTATGTGATTTTTTTTTTTTAGGAGAAAATAGTTCAAACCCTTCACTGAATGCCTTGCTATGCATCCCCAAAGATTTTTAATCTGTGTATTACAATGCTTAAATCACCATGACATTTACAATAAATACTAAGTGGTTTATTATTTAAGACTTTAATTGGCACAGTATATCAACAGCACTATTGTCACAGTGACACTTTAGAGTTCCCCAGCATTAAAAAGCAAACTCAGCTTGAATTGCACTAGTACCTTTTCTTACTTTTCTTTAGCACAAAGATATTATGCAAAATGTGAATGAATGAATGAATGAATGAATGAGTAAATAACCTAGCCATTTTATTTTGCAGACTACCCATGTATTAGAGTTGATTTGGCTTTACTAAACTTGGACATTATTTCAGTCCTGATGTTTTCCAATTTATGTTATGTTTTTCCCCAAAGACAATCCCCCCTAAAAGAAAGTCCCTAACAACCTTCCCCTTTTCCCAAACTATTTTAATCCTTGAGAGCTTCTTATTGTTTCATTTTCATTGCTATTTAGGTTAAAAACTTATTAAAATATTATGAAGCTCACAGAATACTTATGTGGCAGCACTCGCCAATGAATAACATCTGCAGCACTGTGTATGTGTATTTATATTACAGCAAACTTAAACATGCACATTTATTTTTTCTGCATTGCCTCTGTTTTAAATTCTTTGTCCCAAGTAAAGCACTAGTCAAGTGTATAAACCACACAAGCTACAGTGCAGCCATTGTCGCTGAATGCAGTGCCAAATATAATTTCATCATTAGACCAAGGTTTATGCCAGGGTAAACAACTCTATGTTAGATGTCTGCAAAATGTTGTTTGCTCTTTTTATTATATTATTATTTTCAACTTATCTGTGCTGAGACTGAGTTCTTTCTGTGTCTGGTTTTGGTGCTTGCTGTCTGTGCATGTTGTCCTAAGCCAAACTGCATCTGGAAGACCAGCAGAGAGACTAGCCATCCCTTGCTGCACTGTCCCTGTCTGTCTCTTACAATAAACCAGAACTGGAGTCCTCTTGTAAAGAAAATTTTGTTAATAACGGGAGACAGCATAGTCCCCAAGTATTTGGGTACGCACACTGTGTCATTTCTGTTTGACTACTTCTATTTGTGGAATTGGGCTAACTGTAACATGATCACACAAAAACGGAAGGAAAGAAAGCTGTTCTCCTGTTAAAAAATAAAGGAAAAGCCTTGTAACATAGAGAGAAAATTACCACAATCTGTGGCAGAGACAATAGAGCATACAAACTCTTCTGAGCAAAGCACATTGACCTAGTCAGTCAGTCTGTATAACACTGCATGTGTGCAGCCTTTGAAAATTGTGTATTTAAAAAAAGACTGTATAGAGACATAACAAAAATGCCTAGGGAAATGGGCTGCCATTGGAATTTTTGTGGTACTGAGGTCTTTTCAGGACTGTGTTCCTCCCTCCTTCCCTGACACCACCCAAGAGCTGCAGCTCTGACTGCTTGCCAAGAATCTGACATACACCTACCCCTCATTTAAAGCTGTCAGTCGTTCTCATGCTTATAAATAAAATGAATCTCCAAAAGAACTTAGATCCTAGAACAACTGATAACAGACCTTAGTAGTGTGTGCCTTTCATTTTCCCATGTTAATCTTCCTATTGTTGAAAATACTGTCCTTTGGGAATGTTCTTGGAGCCTGCACTGTTCTCGGGTTTTTTCCTCCTTTCTCTGCCAGTTGTTTCTAGATCTAAACCATTTTGCTAGACAATTACAACCATATGCATTTAGAAATATACATTTTCTTGAATTAAGTATAAAAGATATCAGAAATACAGGTAGCCCTTAGGAAGGTTTGTGTCCTCATAAAATATGACTCAAAAACTTCATTAAGCAGGGAGAAAAGGCAAGGCAGCAGCATTCCCTTGTTATATAGGTTTAAAAGCACTGAACCTTGCAACTCTGACCTAAGCTTTTTGGTATTTTTTAGCCAAGCCCAGATCAGACTGTGCATTGCGAAAGTCCCATCACCCAATTTTCTCAAAAATCATCACTACAGTTCTCTGTCTGAATCTCATCTGGACTGTCTCTCATAGCCTCAGGTGACCCGATTTCCTTCTCTTATTGCTAACATGCCTCTCCCCACATGCACTTTGACTATGATCCTGTTCCGGGTGACAGAATGAAATTAGGGGGCTCTCTTTTGTTCCAGATGTAGAAGCTTTGCAGGCAAAAAGTGCTAAAAAGACATGGAAAATTACTTTTATAGAACTCTGCATGGAAAGAAAAGCATAACTTGCTATTTGTGGGCCTTTGAGAATAAGCTGATGAAGGTATCCAACAGTAATTCTGTTCCCTGCTACTCTAATCATCTCCAAGTCTGCTAGGACATGAGAGCTGAGTTTGGAGCTGGTGAATGGAGTGGGAAACCTATTTTGTATGTAAGGAGAACTGTCTTAGCAGTGCTTTTATACAGAACTGAAAATGCTAACTCTCCCTCTCTGCTACCAGCCAACAGACATACCGTCCTTACAAAACAGGGAAGTAAGGAACATAAGGACCAGCAGAAGTCTCAAGATTATTGATGGTACAAAGCAGAATTCACTGGTTTAGACTGGCTCAGATAATGTGCTATATGTTTTATACAAATCTGACAAATTTAGACCTGTTCCTGATGACTTTTTATATTGCATCATTTAAAGATGCCCAAAGAGATTAAAATATTTTGTGGTGCTTAAAAAAAGAAATAAAAGATTAAACAAAATAAAGATCACCGGCAATTTATTTTGGGGCAATGAAGGGTTAATCAAGAGCAAAGTAAATGTGTCTTCCATTCCTTTCTTCTCTACTCTTTTAAAATGACTAAAGATAAAAAAAGATTTATGTTGGGGAAAAAATGAATTCTTTCTACCCCCTTTGTATCCTGTTTGGTTTTTTCTTTTTTTGCATTCAGCACACTGTACATTCAAAATGTACATTGTTGCCAGAACCAGGTAACTTCTACCTGTGCCAGCTTGGAGGCAATTAAAATGGAAAAGCCTGGTTAGATTCCTCCATACCCCTCATTTTCATAACAAGTGAAAAGCCAACGGGCCTCCACCACATTTTCCAGAATTTAAAAAAGCAGAGATCTACCTTATCTGCTAGTCCAGGACAGCAAAATGGGAACACTTGCAAATTAAATTTACTACTAGAACTGAGGAAAAAAAAAAAAAGAAGAAGAGGTGGTTTTGATAGTCCACTTGATTTTACTGCTCAAATCTTTCTCCTGGAATGTAACTTAAGCAATTAAAGAATGCTGCATGCTAAAAATTTTTTTAAACAGCCTTTCTCAAGATTTTGGTCTTCAGCAGTGGCAAATGGTTCCTCCTGCAAAGTGCAGTAACAGCTGGATGCCCTTAGAATCTTTATGAAAGATACGGACACAAAGATTTGCAGAGTTGGGAATCCATGGACTTGGCTCCAGCAAAAACACTTAGAATGAATAAAGTAAATCAGTAAATGGAGACTGCAGCTGCCAAATTTACCATGCAGGGTAAAAACTGTTTCCCAATAAACCCTGCGAGACACCAGAGTGGTATTTCATGTCTGTGTATCAAAGCTAGTGATGTCTGCTTTTTCTTTTTATTAGCATGCTGTATTACAGAATGTGAAGAAAAACATAGAGTCTGTACTGCAGCACTCATTTCCATGAGCCAAAAATAAAGAATGAATTTGGGTTGGTTATATGCGGGCAGCCATGTCCTGATCATATATCCCCATGTGTTTGGGACTTCAGAGTTGGGTCACTGTCAGTCACCAATGTGAGAGACTCTTGCCATATGCAGAGGGGAAAGGAGAATATTCCTCCTTTAGACTAATCAAAATAATGGATGGCAAATATTCCAATTATATCTAGGATCATGTATTTACAAACAATATTCATGCATTTATTTTTCCCCTTTCAGTTCCCTTTTTAAGTGAAACAGTTGGGGCAGAGATGACTACTGCGTACTCCAATATCAACTGCAGACAGCAATACTGCTAATTCAATTGCATATGTCATAAGAACAGTTACTGAAGAGCCCAGAAATTCACAGCAGCCCCTGCCATTAACAGAGAATGACTGGTGAGATTTTATCTTTTCCTAATAAATTTCAGTTAAAGCTTGATTTTAATTAGAAAACCCAGGAGAATTAGGTCCAATTCATTCTTGTTTTGCATGTGGTTGAACTGATCACAATCCAAGAAAGGAATATGCCTGAACAAAGGGCTATGCAATAAACACATGTGCAGTCAACTCTGCGTTATCCATGGTTAGATTATCTGGACTAGTCAGTGCCTAGTGCCACAGAATAATAAGCAGGGTACACTATTCGCCTGGGCTCTGCTCTTCATGTTACTTCTTACTCAGTCATTGTTCTGGACAGAAATCAGTTTAAAAGTTTCTTTTTCTAGTGTTGGTGTACCAAAATGTTATCTGTAGCCTAATTTAAAATCACTCTGTATTATCTATGCCATTTTTACATAGGCTATTCCATTTCATCCTATCCATATTCTTCAAGGTGACCAAGTCAACTCTTTCTTTTCCAGTGTTACTTTAACTAGTTTAACTGTGGTTTAAAGTCTGCTAACGAACTGTTTCAGCAGTTATAAGAATCTCTTTCTCAGTCCTAGTTACTGTCCAGGTTAGTTTTTCTGAAAGTTGACTGGAGTATTCTGCACTATTTAAAAAACAGAGAGGAGGACTGAATTTGGTCTGTTGCTGGTGTAGGATTATCATGCATTATGAACCTTATTCTCCTCAGTCCATATAAATCATGGCTAAATCCACTCAAGTCAAAGAAGGTAAAGCAACATAGGCAAGAGAAACAGGACCTCTGTGTATAATTTGTTCCTCTCCCACATCAAAAACATGCCACAGTGAGTCAGTTCCCCATTGTTACAAGAAAATGCTGTGAAAATGAATAATGTTGGTGTGATGCACAGCACAATCACATCACATCTGCTGAGAAAAACAGAAACGGGAAAGTGGTAGCCAGCTGTCACTGTCAGAGAGATTCATTCCAAAGGCTGCACATCTGGATCCTGCAGCTGCCAAACTCATAGTGACTGACTGCTGCTAATCCTGGAGTAATCAGAGGTGAAATAACAGAAGCAGCACCATCCTAGTACAATCAGTGATACAGAAAAGATACATATTACTGTTCACTAAGAAGCTATTGGATATGTTTTCTCAGCGTTCTTGAAATGTGAACCTGCTTACTAACACATGAATATCTAAACCTCTAGAACTGAGAATGATGAAGAATGTTTTTTCAGGGGCCATTTTCTAAAATAACATACCTGCCATTAGCACAACATTTTGTATGATAATGCTTTCCAGTTAGAAGAAAACATGAATCCTCATTCTCTCTTCGACTGGCATAACTCCATTGTTACAGCTGGTCTGAACATGTTCCCTCTCTCTTTTCCTCCCCTTCTGCTCATTTTCTTATGCCCTGAAAAACGCTAATAACCCCCCACATATTTCCAATTAGAAATCAACATTTTTCAGCAGAAGAAGCAATTACCTAAAATTTAAGTAAAATTTTAAAATTAATAGAAAGTGTTTTTTTCTCAAAATTCCATTTAGTTGAAAACTAAAGCAAAAGAAAAAAAAAAAGGGTTTTTTTGAAAACTATTCAACTGCTAGTGTACTCAGAGTAATTTCCGATTTATACTGCTATGAAATCTGTATCAGACCATCAGAATGATCTTGCAGCTATTTCCAGGGTACACTCACAGTGCTATTTTAGAGGATTTAGAGACATGATACACTAGTTTTTCCTGAGGTTTTCCTTTCTTTTCTAAATCAGAGCATCTACCTACAAAAATACATTAATCACATCTGGTCATTATAAACATATTTCGATTAAACAGTGTCTGCTTCTGCAAACTAAATATGCACTCTCAAATATACCTGTCTCGTTTTCCCAAATGGATATGTAATAGAAAAGTGTTTTCAGTGCTACTGAGACACACTCATACCAGTGTATCACCAGTCTGAAAGTTATATGCACATTTTGAAATGAGGGTACAGCTTTCAGCAATATCCTGAACAATCAGAAGTCTCATCTAGGAATCAATAGGAAAACACACCGGTATTGTGAGGTGTATAAAGGTAATTGTGAATTCTATCTCTGAACATATCTAGTCATTAGTAATTACCAGACTCTGTTTAAGTGGTTTGATATTTCTCTCAGTGATGTCAGCGACTGCAAGATCCTTCTCTAATGATTACAATTGTTACATCTAGCTGTGCTTGTAGTCTTTGAAATGTTTCTACTTTATTCTATTATGTCTACCATGCCCTTACATATGCACTGAATAAAATCGAGCATTTTGAGTATACTTTACAGACTGTGCACAGTGGCAAGTATACAGAAGCATGTGTACAAAATGAGGATGGTGATATTAGGAAGCAGTACAAAGTCCTGATCTCACTTAACAAGGGCTCTGTACCAAATCAGTGGCAGAGCTATGAAAATAATACTAGGTATAGACACAGAATTAAGGAAATTTAGCAGGTTATACAAGTAGAAATTTAGAATTATTTTCAGGCAGTTTTACTGTGCAGTTTGCATTTTATCTCAGTTCATGTCATTTCACTGGACTGTCTGATTCCCAGTATTCAAGAGGGTAGTAATCATGAGTTTTATCCTCACCACATGCACTTGAGGTAGTGAAATGTCCTGATTTAAAGACAGAGGTGTGTAAACTAAGTGACATACCTCAGAACAACCAGCATCTGTGGCACAATATAGGATTTTTATCACGTCTTCAGAGTCTTAGTTCAACAGTTTGGCTAGCCCAAATACCACTTTTTAATATTTAAGGAAGTTTTTGTTTGGTTGGTTGGTTTGGTTTTTTGAAATTTAGCCACATTCAGGTTGTTGATTCATATCTTTATGATGAATTAATGGAATGAAAACTTCCGGTTTCCCTGTGTAAGGGATTTTCTGTGATATCACTGGCTTAAAATCTCATGTAAATCTTGGGATGCAAAATGCCTATATTTAGTCCAGTTTAACTAGAGGAGGACTTAGAATGGAGGAGCATCTCAAAAATCGTGTAATCAGAAAACAGGGTAGAAGTAACACGAGGTGTTACTGCACAAAAAAGTGCATAACGTGTGCTTCTGGACTGCTGGTACTTTGGATCAAGGAGCCTAAAGAAAAAATGTACCTATAGCAGCTAAGATCAAGCGGGAACAAGGTACCTGAGCTCCTTTAGATACAGCTTCTAGGACTGGGATATCTTGTTTCCATCAGTGGAATATACACAAGAGACTACTTGAGCCAGCGCTCTTGCCCATGGCAGGGGATGATTTTTCTACTGACCACAGAGCCTCAAGAAAGGTCAGGGATGTGAAACCAATAGCTAAGAACCCTCACTTATTTCTAAACTTCTTCTAGTTTCTAATACTTGTAAAGAGATATCTTCAGTTCCAAGACCAAGTATCATAAGAGAGCAGACCAGTACAGTCCCAGGGATATCACTTTTCAAATCTCTGTTCATACTGCAAGACATAGCTACTAACCATGCCAAACCTGTTTGCTTTCTTTATCTCCTACTAGACATTTATATTTCCTATGTAAAAGATATGACCCTATCAAAAGTTAAAGAACTGGAAGAAGTCAATATTTAGGATCTCAAACAGTTTTTCCTATTTGGTTCAAAATGATAAAATATACCTTCTAGGAGACCAGTCACAATGTGTTTTTTTACACTCCTATAGACCAGGATGAAGGAAGTATTTTTGCTAGAGATAGTTTTGGTCCTGTCTTCACCCATGGGAATGTATAGAGTTGACAGCCGATCATGATCAAAATTGCATTAACTGCAGTAGCCTGACGCCAAATACTCTCAGCTACTTTTCCCAACAATACAAAATGAAATAAAAAGTAGCTAATTAGCCTCCATGTTTTCCTGTCTGCTTCAAAGGCCACCTGCTTGACACATCTGATGGTTGACAGCACTTCTCCCCTGTCACAGGATTATATTCTTTCCTTCTACTTCTTTCTGATATTTGTGAGTGTCAGTGTCCCTATTACTGCAGACAAATGAGAAAAGTACGGATTATTTTGAAAAGGTGATCACTGAAGAAGAAAGACATAAAACCACTTGGTCATTTCATCATCAGCTGATTTTGGTTATCATCTGCATATGAAGGCAGCAGCTCACATTGTACATGTGTATCGGAGCAGAGTTTGGCTCAGTGACTTTAACAAGAAGGTTGTAATCTGTCGTCTTCTGTTTCATTTATTACATGGTAGACTTTATCACTTTTCCCCATAAATTACATCTTAAATTCTGTTTATGGTAAGAAGAATGATTATACAAATAGTGTGTATGCAACAGAACTGCTTCATGTTTGCACTGAGTTACATATGCTTTGTTTTTTGAACATAAATAGATTTTTTTCCTCTTTATTTCACAGAAACTGATCCAGCTAGGGGACAATAAGCTTGTTTCTTTCATGATTCACGCATTATCAACACAACTGTTAATTGTTTACAGTTGCAGATCTTTATTTAAGACAGAAAAAAGAATTAAATTAGTCAGGGAAAAAAAAAGCTTATGCTTCAATTTCTCTTTCATATACAGAGACTTTTTTATAGTTGTGTATTTTATCACTGGCTACAAATCACATCCACATTAAATAGTAAAATCTTACATTAGGTCAGCAAGAAAAGTGTGGATGATCTGATTTCAGACAGAAAATAGATCTAATTTAGAAATGGGAGAGGGACAGTTTTTGCCATATTGCTTTTCAGAGAAAACTGGGGTTTAGGAGGATTTGATAAGGACTGTTTAGAATGTTCTTGTTATTCTTTGAAGTCTCTTGAACTAACAACTGTGCTCATGATGAACAAAGAGGACCTTTGTGTAGTTCAAATACATGTATTACTTCAATTCTAGAGATCTGTTTTTTCATGCTACCCGTCAATGTCTTCAGACAGCAATACTTAAAATAAAAACATGGTATGGAAAGTCAAAGGCTCTGTAGTAACAGTACTCCACAAGATGCTGTGCAAAATCCATATCCTATTTCTTTGACAAGGGAGGGCATTCAGACTGGCTTGCAAGGACATCTAATCTGCAACAGATTTCCTTGCTCTTCAACACTCGTGGTAGAATGAGCTCACATGAAAAATCTAATACTTCTTGATTACTCATTAGTTCCAGCAACCTGCTTTCATAGTTATTTCTGTCCCCAGTTGACTTTCTTTGTATCGTGTCATTGTTCCCTGTACCAAACTTTGCTGCTTGGAACACAGCATGACATACCAAACCAACCAGGACGATAGTTTAAACCTATCACCAATGCTAACTGTAGAAAGTGACAGTCTTGCTGGTATAAAGTTTGCACAAATTTCTGAGTATCAGTTGTATTTTAGACAATCGACACTCATTACATTGTTGTTGGTTTGCATTTTCTCAAAGCTCACTTTAAAATTAGGAAAAATTTATTCCTCTTGGATTTGTGGTGTCCCAGTCCTGCCTCCAAAGGCAGTTTCAGGGTTCAGGAAGGCATTTGCTGTTTGAAGCATATGCACTAAACATCATAAAACATTAAAAAAAAACCAAAACAAAACAAATCAAAAGCCCTGTAACTTGAGGACTGTACAGAAAAATCCTTCTCACGCAATGCTTCAAGCATTTTTTATTTTAACATTTGTCCAAAAAAGAACATGACCTTTTTAATGCTAATTACTGTCTAGAAAATTTCTTTTTCTTTGTCTAAAGGAAGACTCTTCCAAAATCAGCATTTTTTTCTGGACATTTTCTGGGTCTTAAAAGCCTCTAGAATATGTTGCAGGGGGTGTGATTTCTGATTTGATTAGGTAAGGTTTTACCTTTCAACAAAACTGTTTAGGTGTGTGTTATTACATTTACCTTGAGGCATGTAAATACCATACCCAGTTCCTTTGCAACCTGAGACTTAACTGAAAAAGAAATAAACCATCCTTCAAGGGAGAAGAAGGCTGGGTGTTTACCTGAAAGTAGTATCTTCAGGGAACACTGCGTATAAGTAACTTTCCATTCTTAAGGCAAGTACTGTCTCACTTTGATTACGTATGGACAAAACCGCTCTTGAATCAAAGTAGTCATTAAGCTTGGGGCTTTTTCCTCTTAAATTGATTGCAAATTGTGCATGATGGTAGAAGTGAGCTCCTTAATGATAACTTTTCTAAATGTACTCATTAAGTGTTTTGGTCAACCAGCTCCCATGATACATGTTTAAGACCAGCACTTTTGCAAGCATTTGGTCTTGAATCCAGTATATAGTCTGGTTAAACGGTAACATTTGGGGGACTTTCATCTTACAATAAAAAACCCCAACAACTTGTCCCAAGACAAGAGAGACAAAAACCCACTCTCTCCCAAGAGAGTAAATAAAGCAGTCCAGAAAACTTGTGATACCTGAAATACTTTTTCTGCATGTTTTTAAACAGGAAAGTTTTATATTTGACTGTATGCAAGAATGCCAGATGGAAAAATACTTGCTTTCCTTCCCAACAAGAGAAAGATACAGGCTAGATTTATTAACTGCCAAATTGACTTTATGTTCACTTTTTCTTGTCACATTCCAACCAAGTAATCCCATGTATGAAGATTAGATATAACTAGGGACTTCATCAAAAACAACTGAAAATACCTGCATTTGCCTTTTCTCCAAATATTTTCATGAACAGGACTGGTTTAATAAGTACTAACTAAAAATCTAATAGGAAGAAGGGTAAAAGTGACATCTCTGAATCACAGATTAGGTTTAGCAATCCCATTTACAAATTTGCTTATTCTTTCCTCAGCATTACAGAAAATAGCAGCTCACTTTTTTTCATTTTTAATTTGGAGGCATTTAATTAGGCACTAATTTAGTTGTCTGGGCAGTAAAGTAAGCAGCCTGATTTAAGATGCTATAGGCATCTAAAATTTGTGATGAAATACATGAATTCTCCACACACTCAGAACAATTCTTAGAGGCTAACTGTAAGATCCACAATTAAAAAATGTTGACCTCAGTTTCTATGTGACAAGTTTAAACACAGCATCAGTCACATGTTCTTGAAATATCCACTAATTGCTAAATATCTACTAAATAGACACTGAATCTATTTAGTAGATTTTTTAGCAGTCTTAAAACTTGTTAGATTTCACAACATGTGACTATCAGGAAGAACAACTAACACTATTTAGAAGCCATGAATTACGTTTGACTATCCTTTAAAGGTACAATATTTTCTTGAGAGCTTGAATGTGTGAAAATTAGCAACATGAAAGAAAATAGCAGGACTGCCAGCTTCAGGACAAATAAGTAAAGCTCCTCTATCACTAAAAATCATGAGAATGGCTTAATTATCTGAAGAACAAATAGCACATTTATGTAGTAGTTTATTTTTATTTAAATAATATTTTATATGTGCCTATATTTTATTAGTTTGTATTAAGATTTTTATATTTCTTTAAGTTATGCTTTTTCTTTTTATTTAGGAGGTCTGAAAATGAATTTTAGCAAAAGTCTATTGCTAAAATAGCCATAGTCTATAGTCTATGGTTATTCAATTTTCTTCTGGAGTTTTAATAATATGTGCAAATCAGCAAATGAAAGACTCTGTTCTAGTACTATTAATTCTTATGATTTCACCATATTTTTATGGTTTTAAAACTGAAGCTCCTGAAAACAATTATCTTTACTTTCATTTTTACTAATTAATGTTTGTACAGTGTATTACAGTGACCTAGTGTATATATATATATCTATTTCAGAAATGTATTTCTAATAGATGATTCTTTGGGAAAGGAAGGAAGAAGGGGGTTGGTTTGGGATTTTTTTTTTTTTTTTTTTTTTAATGCCAAGGCCTGTTCCTTTTAGGAAGGATAAGTATGTTTTGAAGCTAGACCTATATTAACTATTTTCCCACAGAAATAATTTAGAAGTAATAACTCTTGATCATTTAGGTTGAGCTAGAGTAATTTTTAAATGAGTTCTGAGCACTATCATAGTTCAGGGGTTTGGCACATAAAAATTGGTAGAAGAATACTGCTCAGATGTTAAGAATGCTTTTTAAAATTCTTGTGAAATTCCCATCCAGATTTGTCAGACCCTGTAATGCATATTTGCACTTTACCAATATTGCCTTTCTGTTGTATGCTTCCAGACTAACTCATGTACATCTGAGTAACAAAAGAAGAGCTGTAGTGTTGAATCTGTCTTGGTGCCACTTTCACAATCCCTCTGTAACAACACTAGCTGATTTTCATTTCTGCTTTAGTTCACAAGAGGATCATAAGCATAACAAAGAAGCTGTGAAAGCTGTATTTCCACTTGTATTTCACAAACAACACACACTGTTCCATGACAATTGTATCAACATCAACACTGCACCAAATCTTTTTGCAGCAATCAATCAGGCTGGTTTTTACCCAGTAATATTTCTGAAAGTCAAGTAATAGTGTCAGCTAACCCTGGTCATTCTGTAGCACATGCAAAGATTATGCAAATTTGTCAACTCTACTAATATCTCACCTTTGACTTGTATTCTCCCCTCGCTTCTGTTCCAGGTGGAGGCTTACTGTCAATACAATCCATGTTGTACAAGCTTTCTCTGGTTGCATCATTGCACACAAGCGTACTTATTTTATTAATGGTTGTTTACATCTGGGTACTAAATTCTATTGGCTGTGATAACAAATTTCATATATAGATATTTTAAATGTTCTTCTGATGGCATCTTATTTGCTAATGTGATGTTCAATAAGAAGGGTTGCTGGTTTAATACATTGTGGACTAGTATCACATGTAATCATCAGTTTGTTTCAAGTTGACTGTAGACCTGTCTACTGTGCTCCTACATCAAGAAGTTCTTTTTATTTTGGGTTCCTTTAAGTGCTTGAGATCCACTGAACATGCAACAAACCAGTAAAATTTAGTTAGCATGCATGTACAAGTTTCCTTTCTTTTTTTTTTTTTTTTTAATTAAGCACTCAGACTTACTTCAAAAGTAGCACAAATATGCAAGTCAACTTTATGATTAATAGCTTCAGACTCAAATACTTTTATTTTGGGTCTTCATGGAGAATCTGCTATTTCCACTGAGATTTTTTTCAACAACTCTAGCTGTATTTAAAGTTAATGAGCTTTTTCAATTAAAACTTGAGATATTTAGCCTTTGGACAACATTTAGATGAACCAGAGTGTATCTAATTATGTTGGGTGAATTCTTAAGAGTCTCTGTATATACCTCATTCACAACAAGCACATTTTATGTTGTGGGCACATACTGGACTTCATTCTAGACTGAATGCAAATCACCTTTGTGAAAACAGCATTACCAATATGTCTGAGAGTTTGAGGAATGACTGCGCTAGCAAATGCCCTTGAAAATATGTACAATATCAACCATTCTGAGTAGCAGAGAAATCATGACTGCCATTAAGGTAAAAACTAAACAAGGAAAAGAAGGCTGGGTAAGAATATAAGAACATTGTTTAAACTGGGGAAAACATGCCAGAACAGAATATTGAAATTTTGCTGCTTCCTTATAGAAACTAGAAGTGAAATCAACAAAGAGATTAAATTAAAAAGACCCCATCACTATAACATCAAAAAAAGGGGGCAAAAAAAGATTGTATACTTTCAAATTTTCAAACTTTGGTCCAGATGTATATGGGGAGAAAACATTGCTTTTCACACTGACTTGCCTCAGAGCTGATGTCTTCTACTTTCCTGTGAGAGTCCTTTGTTTCTAATCACTTTACCAGACTCCTGAGGCACAGAAGATACAGGAGATAGCCTGACTGGCCCAGAAAAACTGACACATCAGACTAAACTGACCTGCATTCAGGGCAGACGTTTTAATCTGTGTCATGTGAGTCTTGTAAGGCCACTTAAACTGCCCCATTGTTGACACATCACCTGTAAAATGAGGATGGTGTTATATCACTATTTAAAATAGCAATTGTGAGGATATTTGCTGGAGCAAAGTGTTGGCCATAAGGAAGGAGTGAGATAAATACCTATCTGGGTAAATAATAAAGAGTGTTAAACTACAAAGTTCATCTCTATGCTGAGATTTTAAACATTTTAAACCTGGGGACCTGCTAAGCACCAGCCTGTGTCTTCATCTCCCTAAAGATATAAAGCAAAAAGACTTTGGAAGGTGAAATCTGAGTTCAGGTTTCAGTTAGTTCCTAATGCAGGACTGTTCAGTTGTACAGTGTAGAAATGCCTTGAAAGAACACCTTTACAAAAACCCAGCTCACTTCTATAAGTTTGTGTTTTAAATCCACAAATACAAATCTCTCAGTACCCTTAACTTTTCTCTGCTATACATACATGCTTTGCTCTGCTCTGTTTTGTGTCTGTTTCCAGGTTGGTTAGCCAGACCTAACACATGCCATAGCAAATTCAAGGTAGTCTCCAACTTCACTTGGTCAGTCAAACTTGTTGATGGGGCAGCTTCTCAGTACAGAAAGGGGACTGAGTTGTAATTGCTTATCCTTCAGATTTAAGATTTTCAGTTTTCCACACCCAGTTGCCTGTTTTCAGAAAAGTCAATGAAGACATAATATCCTTGATACTCCTCTTTCTTTCTTAAATTTCATGAAGTTGACCGCTGGCTGCAAAACTGTTAGATGTGATGGCACAGACACCAACAAGAAGAACAGTGTGATTGTGTAATGTTTTTTTCCCCAAGCACTCCTGATAAAAAGAATTTAAAGTCACAAAAACCATTTCAAAAGCTCTAACTGGAGATCTGACTGAAAGAAATACCACTAAAGTACATGGTCTCATTTCTCTCCTCCACCCCATCCTGCTTCAAGCAAAACACTAACAAGAAACTGCACCAGAGTATAGTTCTTAAGTCAACACTTGTACTGCAGCTTTCTGATACTATACTACAGTGAATGTTAAAAAAATTAAATTGCTCTTTGTGACTGAAGCCTCAGCTGACAGCTGTTTCTTCAAGATTATTCTGAGAATATATCTAATCCAAAAGAAAACGTCACCTTTCTCCTCAGTGAATGTGGCATTAAAGGGGAAAAGTGGCAAAATTCCAGCCAGAACTTGCCAAAACTGTGAACCTAAAGGTATTTGCCTTACGAAGAAAAATATTCACCATGTTCTCAACACTGAAGTATAAAATGGCTGTTTTCCTTCCATTCAAATTTCCTGTGTTTTTTATTAAAAGCAATGTAGCAAAAACCTTATAGAGGCCACAAAAATGCAATTTCATATAATTTTTGTTTTGAAGATTTTCTCTACATAGCATAATCCAAAACCAGCCTCACACTTCACTGAACCCTTCTTGCTTTTTATCTTAATAACAGAGCCAATTTCATTACAGTTGACTTTTCATTTGTCAGGTAACAAAGCCATTTTTCCCTTGGCAGATGTGACCACCGGAGAGTCACCCTCAGGGGCAGTCCCAGTGCATAGGTGATGTATGTGTTGTGCAAAGCACCACCCTGGCCAGCTAGGAATCAAGATGCAGCACAGAGTATACACTGAACACTGGACTGGTCTTAGCTGTCAGGAGGAAATTCCTCACACAACTACTTTTGGGAAGCCACAGCCTTCATTTGTATCTTTAGTCGTAATCACTGATTTGGTTTTTTGAAATGCTTCGTGTGACTTTATTGCTTTTAGTAGCTACTGGGCTTTGACTGACTGATAGCTGCACTGGAAACAGAAATACATTAAAACAGCAAGCACAGTTGGGGCTATAACAAATTGAAAAAGGTGTTTTAAGAACTTACCAAGATACCTTTGTTGCTCTTTTTTGGGCTTCTGTCCCAATGACTTCAGCTTGAAAGCATTAAAATGAGTTCCTTATACATGCTTTGCAGGTGAGGGGGTTTTTTGAGCTTTAATTTGCTGTTTGATTTGCCCCGGGATTTTCAGGTGTTGCATGAGGGAGTAAAGAACAGAAAGTACCTCAGTTCTTGGTTGTCAGCCATTGGATGATAGCCACAGCATTATTAAACCATCCAAGCATGCTGGGTCTCAACCACAAAATTTAATTTTCCCTACTGCAGGGTCTAATCAACTACCAGAGGCACTAAGTCCTGAGGAGACTGTTTTTATCTGTATTTCTTTCTTTCAAAGATTGAAGCGCAGTTAATTTTACAGTTTTTGTCTATCCTCAGGCTTATAAACAATGACAGAAATGCAGCTTGATGATAAACAGATAAAAAGTGGAATTTATGCTTACACTATGACATAAATTAAAGAAAGATTAAAGGTTTAAATAATTAACAACATCTCCAGAAGTCAGATAGAAAGACCCCAGATTCCCTTAAGTGCAAAAGAGACTGGAAGGGAAATAAAGCATGCTGAATGGTATCAGAAGCTACCTCTTGCTTTGTGTGAATCTGAGAAGGAAAGTTGCTTCTCACTGCAATTGCCTGTTTCCATAAAACCAGCTCCCCTAACAAACTAAATCTGCATTTCTGAGTCTTCACAAGACATTTACAATATACACACATTTATATCTCAAATTTAGCATTCAGAATAACTATTTATTGTGGATTCACTGCATAATTTAGATTCTTAAGCAGTTGCTAGCATACTGCTTTTTTCAGGAACTCCATGTGTATGTTCTCCACCCTAGAAATATGACTAGGCAATTGAACCATTTATGTTTCATTTACTGAGAAGGATAGAGTTTCATGCTAAGAGGGGAAAGCTGGGAGGGAAGAGAGAAATGAAAAGAAAAAAAATACTGCAGCTCAGCACCACTGCAATATTAATCTATATTGTTTTTAATCATAGAAACTGTCTCTTGGAATTCTTCCAAGAAAGACTGGGGGGCACAGGGGGAACTCCACAATGAAATAATGATACCTTAAAATGTACCAATACTGTAGATAAAGGCTGTACTATGCACATGTTAAATTTATCAGAAAAAGATGGTTGCGAGCAGCAGTTCACATGACTAAGACAGAATTCTTTCAAAATGACGGCTGTTCAGGCTTTATAGGAAACATTAGTTTAAAAGAAATTTGGAAATAGAAGAAAGTTCCAACCAAAGAAAACAATTATAAATATTCTTAATTGCCTGGAAATAATTTGTCATATGAAATTGGACTGAGATACATTTATACAAAAGCTTCAGATGCGTTGATGTTGTAATGCCTTTCAGGAGCCCAGCATATTTTTGCACAGAGTGTTCCAATAACACAATAAAGAAAAGGATATGACTTTCTTTTTTATCTTCTGCCTCCCTTTCTCACTCCATTCTCTCTACTTTTTTCTCTTTTCTTTTTTTCCTTTCTTTTTTTTTTTTTCCTTTTGTAGGGCAGGGGGGAGCATAAAATAACTGGAAGACTCAGTAACTGCTACTCAGTGTATTTTATTATTTCAGGAATTCGTTCCAAGCTGGGCTGCAATTACATTTAAAACTGGAGAATAATGGGCTATTGACATGTATATGGTTTTAGAAATATAAGGCCTCATTTTCTCAGCTGGAATTTCCCCACAATGTGCATTTGCATTACATTAGAGATGTTCTTTTTAAAAAGAGCATAGCCTGCATTCAGACATTTTGACATTATCTGGGTCAGAGGCAACATTTAAAAGCAATAGCCCTACATCTACGGTGAATCTCTTACAAACACACACAATGCATTAGTGAAAATGAGGGAAACACTGAGAGGTTCCCCATATTAAGCCATAGTTTATGACACACCTGCCTACACCAGACATTAATCTGCAGGAGATAGATTGTCATGGTCATGGTCCCCTGCTCTACTACAACTGCATATACATTACCTAAATTGAAATCTGCACTTCTTCACGCCCTGTGCAGTTTGATGTGACCAGAAATGGTAAGATGCATAAACTAGCAGTTTTCATGGTGCATATAATCATCTCCATTTTCCATGTATTTACCTACACATATAGCAGCTGCAAGTTTTTCCTTCTGGCTTAACAATGAGGACTTTATTTTCTCTCAGCTGAGCTGAGGTCTGACTAGCTTGTCAGTCTCAAAATTGCATGGCACTGGTTAGGTATGTAAGCAACTCAGTACCTTTCTTGTTCCCAGAAGTGCCTAAGACATAATGAAAAAAGAATGCAGAAGTTTTTCACCTGTTATAATTGTTTTATAAAGCCCTGTACAATGAATTCTTTGTCATTTTCCAAGAATGGGTCATTTGTGAATGGTAATGCTTACACAAGTGTGTTTTATGAATAGAAAGATCTGTGTAAGTGGTGTAGTATTGCAAGTGAAACCCCATGGAGGTTGCACAAGATGTATTTAACTTGCTAATTCATCACTCACAAGATTTTCAGATATCACATTTTTAATTTATCCTTCACTGACATAGTCCATTCTAAATGGAAAGGGCTCCAAATTTATACCATCCCACTGTAATTACTGAGAAATTAAATCCAGTGTAAAGTATGGGTTCTTCTTCCTTCTTCTTTTCATGTCTCATTTCTAACATTTCTCCCCACTGCCACTTCCTATCACAAATTTTCCTCTTTCAAAGCCCTCTATTTTAATGTTTTTCCTCTTTTTTCTTCTCACAAATCTGACATTACCTTTGTTGCTCCCTCAGCTCTTGACTTTTTTTAAACCTGGCCAAACGCTTACACACAATACATCTTTCCTAGCACTTTTTCTGTTGTCTTCAGTTGCTTCTTTCAAAGTCTCCTCTTCCTGTTTTCCTCTTCATTCTGCTCTATACCCTTCCAATCAACAGAAAACATTTTTGAGTCCCTTTCCCTCTCTCTACCTTTCCTTTTAACCGAACTCTGGATTTACATTGATAAACCAGTCCTTCTTGATGACCTGTCCCCACCTCTCCTCCTCCAGCTGTCAGAAAGATACTTCTTTTGCATTTCCAGCTCTAGTCTCTCTAGAGCTATTGAGCCAATACCCATCACAGAAGTAGCTGCTTAGCAGAACCACAAAATGTGTCCAATAACAGATGTCTGTCCCTTGACTCTTGGAAAAAGAAAACCTTAAGATCGGCAGACTCACAAAGGACTTCTTAAGATCCTCTAAGGAGGACATCCCAGAAGGCTGAAGCTTGTCATTCTTCCAATTAGGTAAGGAGGGTAGGTAGGACCTGAAGAAAAGAGAATTTGGGATGTCCTTTGACCTGCCTAAATGCTAGGAACTGTAATTCTCCCAACCTCTGTTCCAAAGTTTCACCAAACCTAACAAAGTATCAAACCTAACAATGGGTTTGTGTCAAACCTAACAATGTCCTAACCAAAGGTATGTGCTTTCCTCCTTCTGAGGGAAGGATTTGTTATCTCCTAGTGCAGCAGAGAGGGAAGGGTTACTTACATAAAAGTTTGGGTGCACTGCCCCACCAAAATATGACGGTCTGTATCAGAGATTTCTTCCCCCAAGGCAGAACAACTCTCACAGGTATCTCTCTCCTAAGTGGAGAAGGTGTTGGGAAATGGGAACAGATGAGGTGGTATTATTTTTCCACAGCAAGTAGGCAGCTCCTGTTCTTTTCTTTCCCCAAATGCAATCTAGCTGGCTGGCAACTGGTCTGCTTCTGAATAAGCATTCCTACCTTACACATTTGATTCCTGTATTGTGTCCCATCAGACAAGATAAAGTGGTTTCACTTCTCTCCACCATAAAATATGAACACTCCTGCTGCTAGGTAACCCCAGAAATTACAAGCTCCCACTCTTATTTTGATCCTTTTTTCTCACAGATGAAGTTAATACCTAGCACCTCACCCAGGCCCAGGAGAAAATATGATGCTCATGTGATTCCGTTAGCAATATAACTCATTCTAGTGCCTTTGTGATGGAAACTAATCCCTTTAAGAAAGTTCTTGACATTTTAAACATGATTTTACAGTTTTAGCACATACCAACGAGTGTTCTAAATAACAAATCTGATTAAAAATACTATCATGAGAAACAAAAAGAGGTGAAGATGGAAAAATGCAAGAAAGTGTGTTAGTCGCTAAAAAAGCAGCAGGGAATGAAGCAGGAAGTGACAGAGGGGGGACTAAGCAGAAACTGCTTTCAGAAATTATATTGCTTTATCATTTTATTAAAATTCTTTGTTTAGTTTGAGAAGGAAACAATTTTATTTTATCATTGTTTTAAATATTTCTGAAAGCAGAATGAAGTGGGAAGATCTGCCCATAAAAGTGCATATAAAACAATTGGAGGGAAATTCCTCTGAAGCTGTATAATCTATCGTGTAAATATATTCTCTGGCATTCCTAGGATGAAGAGACATCCCAAACATACAACCAGGTTTTAATTTGCTGATAAGCAGTGATAGCAGATGACTCTGGCAGCTATAGCAAGTAAACAGATATTTCAACAGTTTTGTAGAGTAAGCAATTTTGCTTAATCAACCAACAAAACTATTTTAGAAATGAATGTGACCTGACAAAGCAGAACATGAGTTCTTTGGCACATGTACTATCTGATGTGGCAGCAAAGAAGTCCTGGTCAGGATTAAGCAATGCATGACAGAAGATCTGTGAGGACAAAACAGTGGCCATGCTGAGAACCAAACATGACATTGATGCATTCTATTTAGAGGGCATGGAAGTTATACAAGCATTAAAAACCAGGATGATGCAGTCTGCTGTCTACTTTGAGCCTGAATCAGTGTTCCAGGAACTCTGGGCATCTTTCCTTCATGTAATTTTGCTTTAGGAACAGGTCTTAATCCATTTAGCATATGACCAACTATTCCTCTTTCATCTGATAAAGTATTCCTGATGATCAGCAATTTTCCAAGTGCCTTCTACCTCAAGATGCTGCAGAAAGTTCACTGGCAATTTGGCATTCAGGACTTAAGATGGCTTGACTTGATTTTCCCTTTTCCCTTGGTCCCTTTCACTGCTTTATCTACACAGCCACTGGGAGGTTTTCTATTGAATCATCAGTTATTTCTTCTTTTAAAAATAGAAACTATTTGCTATATGTGGAGATCAAAATTCTATTATGACCCCTCCTTACACAGGTTTCTAATGTAAAACTTCTGGTAACATGGTTTAGGGCACAGTAAATCAAAACCACAAATGCTACAGTAAGTAGAATTTAGGCAGAGATGTTCTGGCTATAATTAAATGTTACTAGCATTAACACTTGAGCATGGTTACATTAGAATTTCAAAATAGAAATTGCCGTTTCTCCAAATCCGATGTTGCTGAGGCAGGAATAATTCTTCTAATTATTGACAAAACCATTTTTATGGGAAGAGCCAATTCAACAAAACAAAAAGCTTTGCCACAAGAATGCACCTGTGCCAATCAAACTGCAAACACAGGATGGTGTTTGTTCTCGAAAAAACAGGGAAAGGTAACTCAAATACATCTAATGAGAAACATTGTTGGATGGGCTGGTCATTTACCTGACAGAGGGAGAGGTGGGAATTCAAATCATGTCCACCTTCTAAACAGCCCAGCTGCATGTCTGGATCACAAGTAGTGGACAATTTCCAAACCACTTCTACTGGGATATGAAGTCTGGAAAATGGTGAGGGAGTCAGCAGATAAATTTAGTTTCTGGGAAAGAGGCAAGGGAGTTGGTTTATTCTTCTTTAATGATCATATTTCAAAGATATTGCTGAGTTATTAAATTCATATGTCATTTTATAAGTCTAAAAATATACATATATTAACATGGAAAAATTACCAACTACCAACATGACAATATTTGTTCCTGTGTAATAACTGACAGAACTCCAATATGCAGAAACTTTATTCTAACATTTTTCCAAACAATTCTTCATCAAAATTAATATGAAAAGAACATTCTCTTGCATTAGTATAAACCGTAACCACAAATTGGAAGTACTGATGCTTTCTTAAGGCCACATTCTAACAGCTTTATTTAGATGGGATATTTTATTAAGCGTTGTAGACATCATCCAGCCTTGTAAGCTCTGTAATCATTTGAAAAACTTTGCAGACAATGGTTTCCAAGCCCTGGCTAAATAATTCTTTGCATTACAATAGTCACAATCATACTTCTAAGTGTTTATAGTAGAGTAAAATCTTTGCAGACTCTTCAGCTAAGGAGAAGAGGTGACCTTTCTACAAAGTCTAATCCTGCAAATCCTTGGTGTCCAGAGTCAAAGGCTGTTGCTTTCTTCCATGGGCTTGCCTTCCCCCGGGACTTCATGGTTTCCATCCAAGACAACACATGAAACCTGAAAATGAGTTGCCAAGAAAGAATCAAACAAACTTTTGAGGCTACAGAGATATACATACCTACATATCTGTATCTATATAACTGTATCTACAGATCTATATCTATATCCATACGCATGTATATGTGAGCACAAACACACATACACACAGAGTGAGGAGTACAGCTTGTGCTTTGGAAAATGTCCTACGGCTTTTAGATTTTGCATATGATTCCACAACAATAGAAGCACCTGGAATTGCAAGGAATAACAGGTTACAGTCTACTGAAAGAGTCACACTGTTAAGTCATACTTGTAAAATTTCCCATGCAAACAGTTGTGAAATCATCTCTATTCACCTTTTCTCTACTTTACAATAGGTTACAATGAAAAGGTAATTTATACCATGTTATTTATATGCTATTTCTTGTAGAAACCTAGAAAAGCTTTGTAAATGTTGACCAAATAGGGAAGAGAAAACTTAGGAGCCTAGTAACAGATAATTAGCACTAGTAGCCTTAATTGCTGAAATTATTCCCCAGTGGTGGTCTGCAAGTAGTAATGGCTAATACTTCAAAAAGCAAAATGTGAACATAATTTTATTGATGTGTTTGAATAATTAGATGTGTGAAACTCTATGAGTGCAAGAGTGTGTGTGCAAATAAGCGTTCAGACAAGTTCACTTAAAATTCCTATTTCAAGAAACTTGCTTCACCTTACTCCCCTGCTGGCGCAAGGTGATTCAATTTCCACTCGTCTGCTGCAACACCAACTTGATGACTGCAACAACAACAAAAAAGCACAAACCGAAATACTAAATATCCATAAGTGCATCTCAGTGCACTTTTATGATGTCAGATCTCTTTGGGGAAATTGCGGATTTGGTCCTGAACATAGAAGAGCAGGCAGCATAGCAGCCATGCTACTGTGGAGTCGTAAGATGAATCTTTATACTTATGAGTGTTGGGCTGATATATTAAATGAGAACAAACATGAAACATATAAACTACTATTTAACAATAAGCATGATGTGTCCTTCATTAGTAGTAAAATAATTAGTCCAGTATAATAGTTTATGTACATTCAGTTAGAAACTGGTGGACTACAAAGTAAATATTCTAGTCTGCTTCATATTCCTGAAGAGGTTTCCTACCAAGTACTTCCCTTAGCTGAGAACATTTTAAAACTGTATCTCCAAGAGAAGATTATATCTGCCAGACTTTTGTAAGCACCATACACTAGATGTTCTTTAAATTGTGCTATGGATGAGGGATAGAACCAGATGGGTACATGAAAGCAGGGCTGTAGTTTAAAAAAAAAAAAAAAAAAAAAGGAAGAAAAGCTTATAGCTTAGTCTACAGCTCACAGATTAAGGACTAACAGCAGAAGGGGTCTCCAGCCAAAGCTGATGACTTGGGCCCAGAGTGAGGTTTCAGCTGAACATAAAGCTTCAGCCAGTTATCTGGAATGAGAGCTGGATCCAGGCTGGAGCACCAAGCTTAGAATAAGCTGATAAAGCACAGCAGGAACTGGAGCAGATGGAGAATGCCAAGCTACAGTTAACAGAGAGGTCGGGAACAGTTGTGATTCAGGTGTGGGTTTGTTAGACATAGATTCATGGTTAAGCCTGAGACCGGATGGACAGATAAGAGGGGATTTTGGATGTAAAGCTATGAGTCAATACTAGGTTTGCTTTATCATGAAGGAGTTATCATTTGGAATTGATTTGCTCTGGTAGTGCAAGAATAGGAATTGAAACTACTATGGTCCACCTAACTGTTACTGGTCCATCAGGAACAAAGATAGGGTTAGTCTGGTACCTAGAAGATGTCCCTGGCTGGATTTTACAAACTTTATTTTGATAAAGGCCTATTGATATACCTTCAGTGTTCACAATGTTTTTGAGTGCAGAGTCTTCATGCAGAAAATGTGAAACAACTACAGATCAGTCTCTGTGCATCAAAGGACTGGTCTTAAACTCATATGTAGGACATGCTTACCTTAACCCTGTAAAGATTCATTCCAATTTCTAACTTATTATTTTTAAAATGGAAGGAAGTTGACCGTTTAAATTAGGGCACCATTTTGCTGAGGGCATAGAAAGGGAAGACAGGATCAGGGCAAAAATTGCCAAAAGCTGTTTTTCTGTGTTGAGGAAACATATAGGAAGGAATTCAGTGCTTGCTTCAGGGCAGAATTTGTTTCAAAAGATGAACACTGTGTTTATCATTGAAGACTGGGGATTTGCAACCCTAACCACATCTTCAAAGTCTTATGGAGTGTGACAATAGGAAAAAGAAGTATGGATAGGTAGAGACAAAGAAAGTCCTTACAGACATACAATCAGTAAGTGTGAGTGAAACTCGAGAAACACAAAGCAAGCAGAAAGCCACCGAACAGATTCCACTAAGGAGTATGCAGCTCTGCTCTCTACAGAGCGGCAGCCACATTGGATGGGAGGGAGAGGGTTAACATACTGATGAGTCAGAGCTAGGGTGATGTCAACACAGCAAGACAGGCATTTTTATTTCTGAAGTAGTTGTAAGCTGCTAGTTTACCTATTTGGGCAATAAGAGCTGTAGAGTAGCTTCATGAAGGGCACCATAGGCTAGATTAATGCAAAATCTTAGACCATCCTGAAATTAGTAGAAGTTTTATATATTCTTTTCCACAAGAGCAAAATTTCACTCCAGTGTAATGAAAAAGTCCTCTTCCAGTCTAGCAGCTATGATTTTTTTCTATTCCAGTTGTGGGTTTGGAACTATTCTTCCTTGGTGTTTTGGCTGGAAATGACTTTTCATTCGCCAGTTGCATTGTATCTATTGCTACTGTAGCTCTGCACCTTTGCTGCTGCTCTATTGTGGAGACCTTTTTGTCTATCAGAGCTTTTCCCTGGACTCATCTATTGGGTATCTCTCATCCAGGCATCTAGAACAGTGTTTCTATAGTGAACTGTTTTCTTAGTAACTAGGAGCTCCTTGTCAAGCACTCTGTGTGTCTATCTTGCCTCTGGTGGAAAGTGAGTAGAAGGTAAGTCTTCACTTATCCCAGCCCTCTCAGATGGAGCTGGCTCCAGGCTATATAAATTCACTATGTAATTTAGCTTTTAGCAACAATTTAAATTTGGATGATGTTCATATTTTTTCATGAGTTATTAGCTAACTTCAAAAGCAATAGCTTCACAGTCCCATCAAGACATAAGGACTGTTACACAATTACAGAAGCTATCACAGAGGAGATGAGGTATTTAACAAAGGGTATCTACTAAGATTTTTCTCTTTTTTTTACACCACTTTTCTTCAGTGAGGTTAGATCTTGACACTGAGTGATTCACAGTCAATATGCCCTTAGGAACAAATAGTCCTCCTTTCTATAAGCAGGGCAGCCTATGGAAGGGGTTAATAGTAAACAGCACAGAATGGTTCCATTAGGGAATGACTGTAAACACTGAGGACTTCTTCCATTTCTTTCCCTCCTGTAGTTATTGTGTTTTTCAAGTGAGCTGTTTGGCAACCTTGAAACTTTAGCCTTTATTTCTAGATAAAAATCAGAGAACTATCCCCTCATGTTGACAGTTGCTATATAAAATCTGATTCTTTCAAGTTTTTAAGTGGTCCAGTATATGAAATTTAAGAAATTGCAGAACACATAAATCTAAGGGTTTTATATTCAGTCAGTGACTTGCTTTTAACATAATGCAGACAGGATACTGAGGTGCCAAGATTGAGGGTGAAGGTAAAAGAGCTATAGAAAAAATTTTTGCCATTTTTGCCTTCAGCTTCTTCAGCCTAAAACAGTAATCCAGAGACATATACAGCTAGTGTGATAGAAACACCTTTAAAAACCTAATTAAAAGATCAGAAATCATTCAGACATAAATGATATTTGTGTATGGATTTGCAAATGGAGTAACAGTGATCTGATGCAGTTTTATTAAAGCCACAGAATTTACCTGTTGCAGAAGCCAGAAACTACTCCAAGTTTGAGGCCTCACAAAGGAGATAACAAAGGATTGAGGGTCAATATGGGCTTTCAGTGAGTTGTCTCCCCATTGATACCAGTTTCAAAATGGGAACTCACCACACTGGGAGAATGGCGTACCTCCTTTCAGGTAGACTGGGTCCCTAAAACAATAGCATGACATTAAGAGAGCTGCAGGCTAGGATAATCCATCTGTGCAAATAAACAAGACTTTACTTCCAACAGAGGTAGTGGAGTTTGCTGGGATGTATTTCCTCATAGGTAGCAAGAATTTTATTACTAATTTTAATTAATTTAATTTAATTAATTAATAAAATCTAATATCATTGCACATGCTGCAATAATATCCAAACAAAAAAAATCTCATTGCCTGAGGACAATGCGGAAACATGGAAACCTTAATGGAATAATCCATCCATGCAAATAAACAGGAATTTATCTGGGTGTGTCCTTCCCTCAATGTCTGCTGGATTTCATTCATAAAAGTCAATGTGACTGCCACCCTGGGCCTGGAGCTGTCACGTCCAGTCATGGCCCTCCCCACCTCCTGCTGATGGTCCTGGTCCAAACCCTGACAGGACCTGAGCTGCAGGTGGGGGACGGGCCCCATGGCTGTGACAAAGGCTGCTCCACAGCTAGGCACCATGGGTCCTGGCCCCAAAACCATGCCAGGGGCTGCACCCACAGCTGTGTTCCATGGGGCTTTGTTTCAGAATGTGGCCAGGATGCAGTATCACTTGCAGCCCTGCAGGCTTCCCTAACCCACTGCACCCAGGGCAACCCCTGCCCACCAGTTCCCCAAACACTTTAGTGAGGATCATGTGAAGAGTACAGGGTTTTCTTAGTCAGGTGAGTCTTATCTTCAATGTTGTGCAATGTCTGGCCTGCATGACATACATTAGCCCGTCCTCAGCAATAATTTCCTGGCCCTCCAGGATGGCCTAGCTGGGTGTCTCCCCAGGTAGAGGCCAAAGCCCCCTGTCCCAGGCCACAGGCTCCCAGTTCACTGTTCTGGAGCAGCATTTTGGAAACGCATTCCCACAGCTATGGCTGAGGATTCCTTGCTGGAGCTTCAGCGGAGCAACCAGTCTGCCACCAATGGCACCATCCGTCCAGTTAATGGAGCTGTCTAAGGAAACAGGGTAGAAGGGAGTAAGTCCTTGTAGCCCACTATATGTCAGTACTGACTGAGGCCCTCAATGATGAGATGGCCAGGGTGGATCCACGTATAGCCTGGGACAACTCTTGGACCTGGCTGTTGCTTTGGAGAGGTGCTTGGTGACATGTAAGAGAGAGAACCTGAGCCCTTGTGGGAGCCCGGCCACATTTTCCTGTACTTTATTTATAACCCACAGAGGAGAAACTCATGGAGGTGGGCACCATTCCGTTGTACCCCACATCCCAAGAGTGAGGACAAAGTTAGGGGGAAGGGTCATGGTTTTGCTGTGATGCGAAAGGCAACTGGCTTGAACAACCTTCATGGCCAGACCACTGCAAAGGGAGTGCATTCAGGAGGCATCTACACCAGCACCTTGTCACACAATACACCTTGTCATCATGCTCTTGGGATGGGTGTACAGCCCAATCCACTGCACTCATCGTTTTGTGGCCTCTGAGTTTGTCTGGAATGCCAGATGCCTACTTGGCCCCAACACCATCCATGTTCATTGGATGGGAGCTGTGGAGATGTTCACTTTAAGGCAAAGCACGGGACCTGGACAGTCAGACACTCCCCTCTATCCTGTCATCCTCAGGCTGTCTTGGCTGCAGAAACACAACCCTATTAATGACTGCTGGTTAGGATCCTTGTGCTGATGTGTGATCACCCTTCATCTCCCAGTTCATTTTCCTTTACGGTGCCACCCCAGTCTTGCTGCATCCTGACTCAGAAGGGTTTCTTTGTTTTCTGAGCTTTGGATTGAAAATTGTTCAGTGGAAAGAGCAACCAAAATTAGATGATTGTCCGCTCAATATCATTCATTAAATAAGCTAGTGGTTCTTGTCCTCTTCCCAAAGGATGACTGTCTTGCCACAAAATCACAACTTCAAATGTCAGTCTTCTTAACAGTCTACTCATTAAGACAGAGCTGACAGACTTGAGAGAGTGACGTGACATTTCACTGTAAGTGGTCCATAAAAACTGAGCTTCATAAAAGACATAATAGTGTTCTAGCATTGTATAACCCATGCTATACCCAGTCTTTGAATATGTTAGATATTGACAGTCACCGAGTGCTTCAGTTTCTGACTTCTTCAAAGAATGAGAGGTATTTTTATATTTATGGTGGTGTAAACTTAAGCTTATTTCTCTCTACCCAGTAGCTTTGTGGGCTATCATTGAAATCACAGAGCTTATACACCTTCTCTCCCCCTCCATGCAAAGGTCAGTGATAGACTTTATCTGCTTCCTGTATTGCATGATGACCACAGCACACACTAACCTTTGCCCAGAATGTGTGTACTATCTGAATTTACCACTTCATTCCCTTGGCACACCACTCGTACAGACTGAAACAGTTTTATGAACCCTAGATAGGGGACATTTACAGAACTGTTCTCTCTGAAGTATCCAAAACTTAAAGGGCATGTAAAAGGAGTATGTTGCAAAAGAATGAAAATGCAGAATATTTGAGTTGAGTATTAATATGAACCTGTATGTATTTCTAACTCAATAGGTGTGTCTCAGCATGTTTCAGTGTTTTTTGCAGGTAGCATTAATATTCAGCCAAATGAGAAATTAACGGTTGTCCTCCCTGAATCTCAACAGTTCAATGAGTTAAGTCTTTAGATGATATGAGAGGGATTTGTTCACATATTCCCATGAAGTTATACATTTCCTTCAACACATCCTCAGTTTCTCTTATTAACATATCCTCTCTGGAAGTAATTTTCTTTTCAAAACTAATAGCACCAATTCTATATGATGCTTCCTTAGTGGCATGCCCAGAACTGCAAGATGTTGTGCTATTATCACCTAGAAGGAAAACTTGCATGTGATACACACATAGCTGGCATTGTTTGCTGCATAAACAATAGACAGCAGATAAAAAGGATGGCCAATACAAAATAGGTAGGAAAATAACAGCACAGATCTTCAGCTGTCATGTCTGTCTGTGGAAACTCCAGATGAAAATCTGACCCATCTTGTCTAATTACTAGCTACCTAGATATATGCAGCTGGTCAATATTCCTATGCTACACACATGCACACAAATTATTCTATTTTTTCTATTAAGAAATCCTGGGTGAGGAAGCTTAATAATTGGGCTAAAGTCTCACTGCTATTTAAACTGTGGTCAAATAAAATTTATCTTCAGAGACCTGTATGCTCTTTGGTTTCTGTTGAATAAAATGTGATTGAAATTGATTTGGACAGTTTTCTTAGCTACAGAAAAGCCAAAAACACTGTATTCTGGACAGATTTTGGATATGGTACTATTATTTTTTCCTTCTGGCTAGAAACAAGCTTTATTAAGAAGTGAAAATTGTTACAAGATCTTAACAAAGAGCACAGCCAACCCCTTTATAACTGAAGTGAAATTATTGATGTATTTATTACAGAGCATAAATTCATCTAATGACCATGCAAATTAACTTCTTTTTTTTTTTTTTTCCACATTTTTATTTTATACTCAGCTGGTGTATCAAGCAGACCAAGTCCAAATTCTTCCATTTCTTTGATGATTGCTATTTTCTAGTTGCATTTATAGTTATAAAAAGAACTCTTCAGCTGCAAATATGATTACACTTTAAGCTAAGTATCAATGCTAAGAATTTTTTCTTACAAAATCCTACAGTTCATGCTCTCGTAATAAAGAAATTTATGGTACTGTCTATTTACATTACATTCTGAGAGCCTGATCCAACTCCTATGTAACCCTATGAGAATATCCTCGTTGACTGCACTGAAGTACAGAACTACCGCAACATTATATCCAAAGACCCCTAAGCTTTGAAAAAGTCTGAAACTTTATCCAAACATTTGACTCAAATCCATCTACAGTTAAACTACTAAGTACAGTCTTGGTTTCCTCTTTGACTGCAATGTGTGTTCTAATTATGCAAAATTTTAACAAAGAAAATTCAGCTCATAGTGACATATAAGGAGTTGTTAATGTGCCAATGAAAATACTGCATTATTTTCATTGGCAACTTATTTTAGAAAGCCTATCGATATCTTTTGACATCAGCAGATATTTCATTCCAAATTTATTTTATTATTTATACTGCTATTTAAATAGATATTGGCCATTTTAGGCGTTTTTATTGGGAAAAAAACCCATCTCAAAAACCTAATTGCAATATACTATTTAAATGAAAAATAACTATGTGAAATTTGTGCCTTTTTTTCTTCAGTAATTGTGTTCCTTTAGTAGATTCAGGTTCAAATTTGTGTACATTAGTGACAACAAACAATGTTTCTGTGGTTTTTTTCTTCCACGAGCCATGCAGAATCATGAAACTGAAGAAAAAGAGGGTTTGAACTGGATTCTTTCCTTTGCCGTTCTGAAGAGCAGAAAGATATCTCTGATTTTATAACTCTGGGTCTCACATTCATCCTCTACACAGAGGCTACCAGCCTGTAGTGCCTGTAGCACAGCAGCCTTCCCTATTGCCTTGCTTCTCACCATACCTCAGAACAGACCATGAATGCATATCCTTGCTTTTGGTGCTCCATCCAGTTCTCACAGACTCTGGACAAATTCATCTAGGGTACTTCCTAGAAGCACTTATGTTTCAGCCTGACCTACATTGCCCATGAAAAGACATGGGACAACTTCTCTTTAGTTCCTAATAAGATCTGTTGATTTGTTAAAACTACCTATGCATAGCTAAAACAAAGCCATAGGGTTTGAAAAAGTCCTATGTGTTAAGACAGTAGGTACACATCACTGCAAATTTCCTGTGGCAGCACTTTCAAAGCTAGAAGTCATAACAGAATTTGTTCTGCAGACCATTAGTAACAATGATAGGTGAGAAACTGATCAGCTTATTTCTCAGATCACTGTTTAAGTGTAGGGAGACAATTGCCATTGCTGTTCTTTTTCATCTATTTTTTTTCCTGAAAACTCAGTACACATTTAAGACATAAGTCCTCAGCTTGCCATTAGTTTTCTGAGAAAAATCACTTCTTAATTGCTCTGAGTTTGAAATAATTATATCAATAATAGATATTGATATAGATAACGATATAACTAGATTAGATCTATCTTTATTTACACAAAATATCTAGTGCATGGATAGCTTAAAATTTCATACTCTGGATCAAACTCAAACTTTATATGAGAAGATAAAATCTCTTTGAAATTTCACATTCCTTGGCCAGTTTGGACACTTTCTTCTGAAAGTATGAATTCATTGAAACAACCAGACATAAGTGAATATTTACAAGACGACCTGAATCTAGCTGCCATTTTGAAAATCCTTGCTTTTGCCAGCAAACACAAATCTTTGACACAGAGAATAAGCATATAGGAGTATTCTTCAGCCTGTTTCTGTTCTCATTCTATCATTAAATGCTTGCAAACAACTATCAGGTTTTTTCCTAAAATGAACCCATGATTCATGCTAAAATAGCCCTTTATGGCCATAATTTCACCCATGCATATGGTTTATATTTCTTAAAATAAAGGACCTCCAGTGATCTGTGATACCGAACCAATTAAAAATATTGATGTTGTACACTTTACTTACTTGCTGTGCTTTACTTACTAAAAAAAAGCTGCTTTTTTTTTTTTTTTTTTTTAAAAAAAATCATTCTTTATAGCACATATTAGCATCCTAAGTAGAGGCCTGTCTCTCATTTTCATCACTCATCAAAACCCCCACCGGAACATCCATTTTAGACATACTGGAATGAAGAATGCCTGTTTGTCATGAAGTTATTGAATAAACATTAAAGGCATTACCCTTGTCCTATGAACTTGTTACTAGCACAAGTCTGTGCTCTTACAGGTATGGCATGTAAAGTACATTATCTGTGTCTGTTTGTGTTTTCATTTAGAAATTATGGGATTCATGCAAAAATAACTCCTCTTTAGTTAAAGAGGGTGTTATTGCAATCCCCAAAATGTTTAACATTGTAGTTGCTTTGAAACCATTATGATTTTGAATTACTATATATCTCATATACAACGCAAAGGCAGTTGAAATGCTGTGCAAGCTCGTTTACAAAATGGCATTTCTTAGAAAAATGAGCAATACATAGAACAGTATTGTGAGATGCCTCAAGAGAAGTGTTTTCTAAAGGAAAGAAAAGCTTGTTTGTCTTCATTGAGATGGTAAAGCTAAAATTGTCAGGAAAAATTAGAGGACAGTTGGAGAAAATTAAAAATATTCTGGTTAGAAAAACACCAGTAGAACTGAAGAAAACCCTTGCCTCAGGAAAATTTTTATTTTAGGCAAAATTTCAATATGCAGAATATGTATCAAGCAAAATCTGTTTAAATATATTAATTTTACAATACATCTGCTTTGTCTCACAACTCAGTGTTCCATTTTCACTCAGACAACAGGCAGTTTTTTCAGTGTTTTGCCACTAAAAGATTAGGTTTATTCAGATTAGTCTTCAAAGTTTGAGGGTTTTATCCAAACCAAACAGCTGAATTTGTGGAGTTTTATTTATCAGTAGTGATAAGTAGTTCCTTCTGATACTCAGGTGATCAGAGTTGTTGTCCCAGAACTGATGTATGAAAACGAGATTGACTGGTGGAGCCACACTCCGAGACAAAGGCAGCAGGTTGAGGCTCTCAACAAATGCAGGACCCCCTCCCCTCCTCTCACCAGGCAGAAGGAGAGGATCTGGGGGACAGGGGGGAATGGAGATAGGTCTGTCCTTGGAAAGGCAAGCGAAAACCTTCTCGGCCCCCCTCACCTTCATAGTTGTCATTGTACAACAGATATGAGGCTTTGGAACTAGACGGCCAGCCAAATGAAGATGGAAATGAGGATCCATCCGGTGAGTCACCCACAGCTTGTCCCTCAGCCCCACGACTTGCAACTTCTTCAAGTAAGAAGGAAAGGAGGGTAATTGCAGTGGGTGACTCTGTTCTGAGGGGTACGGAGTGGCCCATATGTCGACCAGACCCATACCTTAGAGAGTTCTGCTGCCTCCCTGGGGCTCGGGTTAGAGATATTAAAAGGAAGGACACTGCTTGGGTGCAGCCCTCTGATTACTACCCTTTGTTGGTTATCCAGGCAGGTAATGATGAGATGGTAGAGAGAAGTCTAAAGTCACTCAAAAAGGACTTCAGGGCACTGGGGTGGCTAGTTGAAGGCTTGGGAGCTCAGGTGGTGTTTTCATCAATCCCTCAAGTGTAAGGGAAAAACACTGAAAGAGGATGGAAAACACATCTGATTAACACAGGGCTCAGAGACTGGTGCCATTGTCGGAATTTTGCGTTCTTTGATCATGACAAAGTTTATAAGGCACCTGGTCTGCTGGTGACAAATGAGACAGGTGGGATGCAGCTGTCCCAGAGGGGGAAAAGGATTCTGGGACAGGAGATAGCAGGGCTTATTGACAGGGCTTTAAACTAGATATGAGGGGGGAGGGGGAGATAACTGGGCCTGTTGGGAATAAGCTCAAGGGAAGCATGCCAAGGTTTGAAGGATAGTGGACTAGTGAGGGCTTCATTTGAGAGAAGGGATAGATGTTTAGAAACCATGGAAGCACCTGAGAAGGGTCTGGTAAGAAGTGGGGCCCACACTCACAAAAAGGTGTTGGATTCATTAGCTCATCTCAAGTGCATCTACACCAATGCACGCAGTATGAGCAACAAACAGGGGGAGCTTGAAGCCATGATGCAGCACGAGAACTATGACATAGTAGCTATCACAGAAACGTGGTGGGATGCCTCATACTACTGGAATGCTGCAATCAATGGCTACAAGCTCTTCAGGAGGGATAGACAGGGAAGGAGAGGAGGTGGAGTGGCCCTGTATGTTAGAGAATGTTATGAGAGTTCAGAAATCAAGTATAGTGATAACGGGGTTGAGAGTGTTTGGATTAGGTTAAGGGCCAATAAAGCAGATCCTGCTGTGGGAGTCTGCTATAGACCTCCCAACCAAAGCAGTGAGGTGCATGAAGCTTTCTATAAACAGTTGGGAGAAATCTCGCGGTCACTTGCTGTTGTTCTTGTGGGGGAATTTAACCTCCTGGGTATCTGCTGGGAACACAACACAGCAGAGCGGGAACAATCCATGAGGTTCCTGGAATGTGTGGAGGATAACTTCCTCACACAGTTGGTGAGTGAGCTGACCAGGGAAGGTGCCCTCCTGGACCTGCTTCTTGTGAACAAGGAAGAGCTTGTGGGGGAAGTAAAGGTTGGAGGCCGTCTAGGGTGCAGTGATCATGAGATGACTGAGTTTTCGATCCTTGGAGAAACAAAGAGAGGGGTTAGTAAAACTGCCATCTTAGACTTCCACAGGACAAACTCTGACCTGTTCAAAAGACTGATTAACAAAATCCCTTGAGAGGCTGCCCTGAAGGATATGGGAGTCCAGGAAGGCTGGACATCCTTCAAGAGAGAAGTCTTAAAGGCACAGGAGCAGGCTGTTCCCACGTGCCAAAAAACCAGCAGGTGGGGAAGGGGACTGGCCTGGCTAAACAGGGACATTTGGCTGGATCTCAAGAACAAAAGGAGAATCTATGACCTTTGGAAGAGGTGGCAGGTCTCTCATGAACACTATAAAGATGTAGTGAAGCTATGCAGGGAGAACATTAGGAGAGCCAAAGCACAGCTAGAGCTCAACTTGGCTACAGCTGTTAAGGATAATAAAAAATGTTTCTATAAATTCATTAACAACAAAAGGATTAGGGAAAATCTCCCTCCTTTATTGGATGCAGAGGGAAACATGGTAACAAAGGATGAGGAAAAGGCTGAGGTGCTCAATGCCTACTTTGCCTGTCTTTAGCAGTGGAACTGGCTGTTCCCTGGACACCCAGCCTCATGAGCTAGGAGATGTGGAGGGGAAGCAGATTGAGGTCAGCACAATTAAAGAAGAAGTGGTCAGAGACCTGCTACACCACTTGGATGCACACAAGTCTGTGGGACCAGATGGGTTACACCCAAGGGTGCTGAAAGAGTTGGCAGATGTGCTCACCAAGCCGCTTTCCATGATTTACCTGAAATCGTGGCTAACTGGGGAGGTCCCATTGGACTGGAGGGTAGCAAATGTGACACCCATCTACAAGAAAGGCAGAAAGGACGATCCAGGAAACTATAGACCTGTCAGTCTGACCTCTGTACAAGGGAAGGTCATGGAGCAGGTCATCTCGAGTGCCATTAAGAGTCATATAACGGACAACCAGGGGATCAGGCCTAGTCAGCACGGGTTTATGAAAGGCAGGTCCTGCCTGACAAACCTGATCTCCTTCTATGACAAAATCACCTGACTATTGGACAAGGCAAAAGTTGTGGATATTATCTACCTGGATTTTGAAAAAGCTTTCAACACAGTTCCCCATAGAATTCTCATAGAAAAACTGGCTGCCCATGGCCTGTATGAGTGAACGGTCTGCTGGGTCAAGCACTGGCTGGATGGACAGTCCCAAAGAGTGGTGGTCAGTGGAGCTAAATCCAGCTGGCGGCCAGTCACAAGTGGTGTTCCTCAGGGCTCGGTGTGGGGACCATTTCTGTTCAACATCTTTATTGATGATCTTGATAAGGATACAGAGTGTATCATCAGAGAGTTCGCAGATGACACCAAGTTAAGCGGGAGTGTGGATCTGCGTGAAGATAGGGAGGCTCTACAGAGAGACTTGGATAGATTGGATCGGTGGGCCAACGTTAACGGGATGAGCTTCAACAAGGCCAAGTGCCAGGTCCTGCACTCGGGCCACAACAACCCCATGCATTGCTACAGGCTTGGGGAGGTGTGGCAGGAAAGCTGTCTGGAGGAAAAAGATCTGGGTGTTCTAATTGACAAGCAGCTGAACATGAGCCAGCAGTGTGCCCAGGTGGCCAAGAAAGCCAACGGCATCCTGGCTTGTATTAGAAATAGTGTGACCAGCAGAAGTAAGGAGGTGATAGTCCCCCTGTACTCTGCACTGGTGAGGCCACACCTGGAGTATTGTGTCCAGTTTTGGGCACCTCAATACGAGAGAGATATCGAGGTACTGGAGCGAGTGCAGAGGAGGGCAACGAAGCTGGTGAAGGGCCTGGAGAACAACTCCTATGAGGAGCGATTGAAGGAGCTGGGACTGTTCAGTTTGAGGAAGAGAAGGCTGAGGGGAGACCTCATCACTCTCTACAGCTACCTGAAATGACATCATGGAGAGGTTGGTGCTGGTCTCTTCTCACAGGTGATTAGTGACAGAACAAGAGGGAATGGCTTTAAACTGCAACAGGGGAGGTTTAGACTGGACATGAGGAAAAAATTTTTCACAGAAAGAGTGGTGAGACAGTGGAATAGGCTGCCTAGGGAGGTGGTGGATTTACCATCCCTGGATGTGTTTAAGGGTTGTTTAGATGAGATGTTGGGGGATATGGTGTAGGGGAGAACTTGTAGAGTAGGGCTGATGGTTGGACTTGATGATCCCAAGGGTCTTTTCCAACCTGAATGATTCTGTGATTCTGTGATTCTGTGACATTGAGTGTCTTACTGATCTCAGACCTGCATTATATCCCTGTTTCATATTTTCTCATCCATAAAATTAGGATAATGCCTCCTTTATAAAAACATTTGATTTACTCATAAAAAGTGCTTTGAAATATTATCATTATTCATTTAAAGAATAAACAGAAACAAAATTCAACACCTCCCAGATTCAGGGGGAAGACTGGAACCATATCTAAAATTGTGGTTTCTGACACAGCTGTGATTTATAAATTATAATTAACACTGAGCAAAGAAATACATAGTACATAGATATTTTCTACTTTCCATCCAATTTTGGAAAATAAGTGTTTTTATTTCCTTTGAGTCAGACGTCTATTCTCTCCAAAATAGAAAAAAATAGTGTGTTTAGATACCTTTTTGTTCTCCTCAGAAAAACCAAAAGCCACTGACCTGTTGAAATAACAAATTTTGCAGGCATGTATGTTCTCGGGTTAATGCCCTCTGAAATTTCAATATAAATTGAAAAATCTGAGAAACAACAATTCAAATTAGAACTACTGAGCAGAAGAATTAAGCAGGAGCTTTCCAGTGAACAACGAAAGGGATCTAGGCAGTCAACTTACTAACTATGGTGGAAGCCAGTGTTTAAAACATCCTGCAGCTTTAAAAATCTCACCGTAAGTGTATCCATATATTATTCTATGCCAGTTTTAATCCTACTAATGACAGTTGTTTGACCCACAGGTCATGAGAACTATGAAACAGATTTGCAACTGCTGAGTGCCCTCACTTCCAATTGACTTCAGTGTAAATTTCACAGTCCAGGTTAGATGGTGCTCTGACAAGTCAGAGTGACCAGAGAATCATTAAAGAACCCCAGTAACACTCAGAAAGACATCCTCAGTGATGCTAGGAAACAAACTTGTCATTTGTCTGTTTCTACAGTAGGCAAAAGTAGCGTTTGCCAAACTCCCTGTGAAAAAATTCACTTTTGCTGATGGTTGATCAATTTTATTGGAAAGCAGTTATTGTTGACAAGTAATAAAGGTGCGTAATTTCTTCACGTTTGCCTTTGGCCAAACATTGATTCTGGTGAGGGTGAGACCTCAGCTAGCCTCCATTTCAAGACTGTCCTGGTGAGCATTCATTTCCATCTCAAAAAATTAGTGTGCTAGAAATTAAGGTCCAACAGCTTTTTGCTATGCAAATCCATGAAAATAATAAATCTATAGCCTTAGCATTAATATGTAAGTTAATAAGTTATTTAATCTACTCTTTCCAGTGCAGCCAGGAAAATCAGATTTCTGTCTGTAAAGTGGTTGCACAGAAAACCTAACAAATAGTTTAGTCTCTTTTAACAGCAAGAGGGAGTTAGATAGTGCCTTCATTTTCAGGAGCTCTCTGCAGAAGCAATCTTCACTTCGTAATGTGTCCTTTTCTCTACTGTAGTATATTACTTACCAATAACTAACTTTCTGATTATTTTTACAATTGCTCCTGATATTCTGGGACTTCCGTATGTAGAAGCTTTTTATTTGCTCTACTCAGAAAGCAGCCAGAAAAAATGTATTCATATCATAGTTGAAAAGAATTGTTTTCTGTGTCTTAAGTGGTTCACTTATATTCAGTCCAGAGTTTTGGAAAAAGAAGCTGTACAACAAGCTGAAACACACTGTTGTGTTACCAAGAAGTGAACAAATTTGGGTGCACATGGGTAGTGAAAAAAGAAGGAGGAGGTGAAGGGAAAACAGATCATGAAGAGAGTACAGTATCTGGGGAAAAAAAATGTGTTTCAAATGATAGAATTTACTTTGGAATAGAGGTCCAGTAGCCAACTTGAACATAATTGTGACCTGCTTGAGGCCTTCTTCAAGAGTTTATAGCAGAGAAGGTGTGTGTGTTTAAACAAGGACAACATTTTTTCTTTAGGCATCTATATATCATTCCTCTTGGCTGCAACACCTACAGAAAAAAATTGCCAAAACCCATCCATGCCTGAGAACATAATCACCTCCAAATACCAACGCAAATATATGCAGTATTAATGCACATTATCTCTCAGGTTTTATTTATGCACAATGAAGAGTTATGAAAACTTTTAGTTTCAGTTACCACTTTTGTTAATATAAAAATCTGGTGTATTATTATTTACTTCAATTTGGCTTCCCCCCCAGTTGAAACCACAACTCCCATTCTATATATCTTGGCTCACAGAGATTCTGGCTTTGCAATTTTTATGTCCTGTTTGTGTTCTTCCATTTTTCTGCCAGATTTCCTATTTGCTTATATGGGACAGCCTCCTCCATTCCGCTTCTCATAACTATATGGAATGTGGCAATTACCAGGTGCTGATGAAATGTCATGGGCTCTGAGAAACAAATACTAAATTTTAATATTGTAAAAGTAACACAAATTACAGTAAGAGAATATAGAAATAATAAATCAGAGAGGTGATGCTGACCAAAATGTACAGAATCAGAGTGATATTTTTGACAGGTCACAAGTGTAAGGAAATGCACTGTACTGTAGAAATATACTAATGAGGACAGTCATTATGAATCTTTTCTCTTATGCCATGCTCAGTAGTGAATAAATACTTTGCAAGCCACTTAGATGGCAATACTTCTTTCCTCCCCAAAGAAATCACAATTAAAAAGATACTTGCTGGAAAAAGTGCTGAAAAAGGAAACAAGTGCTTCATTAATGGAAGAAGAGTAATTTTTACACTACAGAGGAACAGTCCTGTTGCAATTTACCAGAATATAAAACAAGAAAAGTTTAAAGTAAGACTCTGATTTCATATATTCAAAACATGCCAGAAACCAAAAATGACGTAATATTGTGTTTTATTGTAGAAATTGGGCCCCAAATAATTGAGGATCCCATCCTGGAAGGTGCTGAGTGCTTCTAGGGTATTGCTGGCACTCTACCAGCAAAATCTATCCAGCACCAAACATGCTTGTTTCTAGCAAGTGTGATTTTTCCCTATGCTGAGTTCTTTAGTTTTGTTATTGGTATATTCAAGATAGCCTGACCTTCATCTATAAATTTTCTTTGTTATTATGTTTTTAGACACACAACACTTAGAGCCCATCCAAGTAACACATGATAAATGTAAAGATCATGAAGTACAGCGACACACTGAACAAAAATAGTGTAGCTCAGAGACCAAGCAACTACAGATATACATAGTCACATGATCCTCAAGGTGCATTGAAATTCATTATTTGTATATACAGATCATGGTGAATATGGAAATATAAAATAATTTATTCTAGATCAAAGAGAGCACTATTTCCTGTAGAGTAAAATGGAAAGGAACAATTAGACCCTTGACTTTGCCAAACGCTAATCTCCAGCAAAAGGTTTAGAAAATTAAAAGCAAAAAAAGTAATTTTCCATAAGCAACATGATACAGTATGTGATATATTTACAGCAGGATGTGAATGTTTGAGGCTATAAGCTTGTAATGGGGAGATCATTTCTCCTTCTCCACTGATATAATATTTCAAACAGTGGATTATAATTTTTGGATAGTGTTCAAAATGTACAAAATTCAAAGACTGATGACATAAGTTCACTTCATCTATGGTTTCATTTAATAGTCTTTGGTTATATTTTCTTTTATATATATATATAACTATAAGCTAGTTCAGTTTATACAAAATGTACACCATTAGCAGTTTTGTGACTTTATAAATGAGCTACTGTGCTTTCATTAGGGTGCAGGTGTATCTTTGCATGTGTACCTATCTATCTATACACACAAATATATATATATATTTGTCTTACAACACTCATTGTTTTAAACTTTAATCATGCACAAAAACTGCAAAGTGCTTGGAGTTTCAAATGCTTTCCTGAGTGCTGCAGAAATAAAATCAAAGAAGTTATGGCAGTCTTTAGCAGGGATCAAATGCTTAAAGGTACAGTGTTCCATTTTGTTGTGTTAATCCTTTGAAATATAGCTTCTCTTCCAATCAGTTTAAATGCTCCTAAAAAAAATTTAGGAGGATGTCAGTTCGAGGAATAAAATGATGAGCAGAAAGAGATAACTCTGGTTTGATTCCTCTGTGTCTCATATCTATCATCTACACAGAGACTATCAACCTATAATGCCTACTTCCCACTGTACATCAGAACAGACCATGAATGCACATCATCGCTTTTGGTACTCCATTAAATTCTCAGACTCTCAACACTTCCTGGAAGCTTGGTCAAAGACTTCTGCACTTATGTTTTGTCCTGACTATCCACATGAAAAGACATGGGACTTTCACTGTGAACCAACTTCAGTTTGGTTTCTAATGAGACCTGTTGACCTGTCAAACCTACCCATGCATATACCTGAAACAAGGCCATATGGCTTGAGAAAGTCCCGTGTGTTAAAAAAGTCTTGATGCTCTAACACATGTGGGCACCCTCATATGTAAGAATGTCTCACAGAGAACAATAATTTACTTATGTTTATTCTACCCTTTTGAAAAGCTCACTTCCATTCTATTCTTATCCAAGTTGGTGCCTTTCTAACAAACTCCATCCTCTGGAGTCATTCTTTTGAGAATCTCAGCTTTCGTCAGAGTAAAGACTATGTCTCCACAAGTTGTAAGAGCTGGAGGAAACAGCTTGAAATTCTAGGGTAGATATTTTGAAAATCCTACAATGACTACATCAATTTTATTAATTGAAGGACTGCTCACACTTACGGAGCAACACTCAGGCTGAGTTCATTGTTGATTTGCAAATTCTCTTTTGCACCATGCTGCACTCTGTACAGTTTTTATCCTGAGGCAAACTGGATGTTTGACGTTTAACAAGAGGAAAAATATCACTTTAAAGCAGTCCCTTAGCACTTTCCAAACAAGGCACTAATTCAAAGAAAAGTTGAGTGATGGATGGAAATACAGACACATCTATGTCTCAGTGCTTAATTTCCTGGACATTTTTAAAAGAGGGAGAGTAAAACATAGTTGGATATTAAGGAAAAGTTAAAGAGAAGACAATTCACTGTCAATATAAATGGAAAAGTAGTTTAATACACAAAATAAACTGGAATAGTTAAATTATTTTCCTTCAGAATAAACAGTATGTATAACTTGAAAAATGAGGGATTTTCAAGATTGTGCTACTGCAAAACAGTTAGACACTGACCAAATTAGTTTCAACAATCTCTTCCGAGAGATACAAGAGGAAAAAAAATACAATCATCTGCTTTAAAGCACAGTTTGCTATTTCAAATCATAGTATTCAGAGCATGTGAAGGGAATGACTTTAAAACACAAGGCACACAGAAGTGCTCATGTAAGTTGATTTTTTTTTACTCTGGCCACTGTGGCTTTAGCTATTGCCTTCTCTTTATAGGAAAAGCAAAATAGAAAGGAAAATCTTTTAAGTGATAGTAATAGGACTTTCTTAAAGGGTAGAGAATGATAAGGAAGACCAAATTCAGAGCTCTGGCTAGCAGTTAGCACAACTTTTCTCTACTCTGTGGGAACAGTAAGTGCTAAATGATTAAAAATCAAAGTTCTTAGCCAAGAATTAAAGAAAAGCTTCCCACCTTCAGCCATATCATTTCAAGGTTTTGGCTTTTTGCCACCATAAAAAGAAGTTTTCTTTTTTTTCTTGTGGCCTTGTTTTCCTTATGATTGGGGAGTTTATTTCCTCTTTGAGGTATCAGAAATGTAACCAAGACCTCTCACAAAGTTTCTTGCAGAATTTACCATTACCATAAAGTCCAGTCCATACCTGTCTTTTCCTGCTTTTTATAACTGATCTTAAGAGAAGGAACAGAAGACATTTCACAAAATCATGAGTGGTACATTGCAATAGTATTTAAGAATATCAATTCTTAGCACCTAATGTTTCTTGCTATGCATCTTATCAGACAGCAGTGTACTAAGGTCCTGAACTGGTGACATTGCACAGTGAAGACAAGACTTGAGCTGGGGAAACAACTCGGTTCCCAGGCCCTGGACTGATGGGGGTGGGAGTGTGTAAAAAGCAGTTTGCTTGGGGGGTGGAACAAGGGGCATTAAGAAGCAGATGCTCTCAGTCTCCAAAGGAAAGCTGCTGTAACCAGTATACAGTATTCTCTCAGTCGATCCAAGGCTTTACAGGAGAAAAAAACAAACAAACAAACAAAAAATCTTTTAGCTCAGTGCATAAATGTAAGAGGATTGTCAAACTGGATAGGCACGAATCTATCACACTGAAAATTATTATTCAAGTTTAAAGTAAAGCTTTGTTTAGGTTTTAATGAAAGCAACAGAATTTTAACAACAGAAGTTCTATTCTTGCCTTTTTCTCACCCTCTCTACATTCAGTTCCTCTGTCCCTGCACCTGCTTCCAGTTTTGGCTTCTTGGCAGTGATGCTTAAAGAGACATCAGCTGGCAGTGGCAAACTGTTAAAAGCTCCCCTGCAATGCAGCTTTGCAAATGCCAGCCATTTATTCACTGGTGCATGCCAGCTTAACACAAGGTTTCTTTCCCTCTTGTTTCTCTGCTCTCAGGTTTCACTTCTAAACAACAGTAAGGAATCTGAGTCATGGCCTAGCTGTTTGAGTATCCACTAAATGTGGTCACTTCTATTTGTTGTTGTCGTAATATTTTGATCCAAAGGGTGTTGCATAGAATTTCAACTATAACACTGTTTCTTCTTTTCAGACATAGCTGTTGGAACACAAGTTTTGCTCTCTTTTAGTGTTTTCTCCTTTTAAACAGATGGTGGGATAGCTAAGCTGCTGATAAGTTATTTTATTGCCTTTGTATTTTTCCTCTTCTGTTTTTTCCAAGTCCAGAATGTTACCCTGGAAAAAGAAATATAGAAAAAGAAGAAGACAAAGAGGGTAGCAAGCAGCTTAAGTATTCGACACAAGCAGGCTGTTCCCATGTTGCCTTAGAGATCACAGTTCAGTCTGATCTCCAGTGCCCCAGTGTAAATTTAGAGCTATTAACAACATCAGATTCATTAGACTGACTCCAGAATTCTATGTGTGGTAGGATAAAAAATTGGCCCCAATAGGACATTTTTCAGTTCACTGCATCATTTCAGCAGAGAGTGAGAAAGTGCTGCAGATGTGCAAGAATTCCACAGTATATTTTCCTTGGAAATTTAAAGCTTATCTTTAATGTGTGTTGTCTGATGTTCTTTCTAGGCTATCTGGGGAGATAAGGAATGCGATTTTCACAGTCTGAACTGCTGAAGCTTTTCCCTGTATTCCAAACTCTTTCCAGAGATAGTTCTGGGTGGGAAAGAGTTGCCCCAGTGTTCTCTAATAAGGATATGTTAAAAATTAAAATTTTAGTGCAGCAGTATTTTGGTATGGGACGGGAACTAGAAGCATTATGGACCTTTTGACCTCATGTTCTCTTTCAGGAAGGCCTGAGCTTATGCCTGTTTATTGAAAGATTTATCTTGATTTTCACCAAGGTTGAACCAAGTCCTTCTGCAAAAGCGTTAGCAAGAGCCTGACTTTTGGACTAAAGAAAATAAGTGTTGTAGAAGAGTTACAATAAAGCCATGAGGGATAAAAGCAGTGTTGAGGGTGGGGGAATAAACAGTTCATATAGATAAGTAGGGCCAGTGTGAGCAGTACCCTGTTCCAGACACTTAGCTGGATTAATATTTCTTTACTGAGCTATGAAAAAGCTTAGATGCAATCAATACAATGCGGGTGAAGAACAGACACATTAATAGTCAACGGAAGAATAAAACTGCATCCTAATTCCTACTTATCCACATTTGTGTTTGAGGAACTGTAACTCTAAGACTGATGCCTAGAAACCAGATGTGCTGGAAAAACTCAACACACGTGTCTTTCTATGTTTTAACCCTGGATGCTAATGTTCATATGGCCACTCCAGTAGTTTACAAGATTTTCTCTCTATTTTATGTAAACATCAGTCATTCAGCTGGAGGTTAAGGACAGGGCTTGGGTTACACTATCAGGATGAAGGTCTGTGAACGTAACAGCCAGCTTGCAGGCAAAGAAGCCATTGAGCTCTGGTAAGTACATTTACAGCTGAAACAAACATGGCTCTTGCATCAATGCAGGCACTCTCTGCTGCCCAGAGCAATAGTACAAAGTGATTTCATGGTAGTTCATTCTCTGAAGGATCAATTGTCTCAGAGTGAAAGAACAAAGAAAATAGAACAGCTTGGAAATGAAAGTACACATGAAGCCTGACTCACAAAGAATGGAAATAAGAACAAGTTTAAACAGCTTTTAGAATGAGGTGAAAAAGGTTTGAAGTTGTGAGTAAACAGCTATTTTCTGCTTGTTATCTCCATATTCAAGTAAAAAGGGAATTTCTATCTTCTTTGTAAATAAAATAGATATCTGGCTCCATACCATGGAACAGCATCCTATAGCCTGATTTTTGGCTAAGTGCTTGGGTCACAAGAAGAGAGAGGTAGAATGAGATCATTAAGCACATTCCTGTTTGCAGCTTTGAATTTGAACTCTAAGATTACAAGGTGACTGAGAAAAAGAAGGCAGAAAACATGCCTAACTACAGATGTTGGCAAACATTTTATGATCCTTTACCTAAACAAGATGGAGCAGAAGTGCTCTAGCACCATTTTCACTTACATGTGTTTCAGAGCTGCAGCTGCCCCAGAAGAGTGGAGTAATAAATATTACATACTTCTGGTTTTGGAAAGTTGATTTTGTAAGATAGATGAAGCAGATAATTCTCATTGTCTCTGAAAAGAAGGAACAGGTTTCATAACAAAATATGGGCTTGGCTCAAGTTTTGCTTTTCACCAGAAGCTTTTGGTCACATGTTGGGTGTCCTAGATAAACCCCAAATAGAGTTTCTTGAAACATGAGACCCTTTGCAAACTCAGAGGCATCACAGAAAACCTGAAAAATGGACTGATTTTGTTATGTAATGTTGTCTTTATCCTAGTTCAGAAGAGCTTCAATTATTGAGTGGAAGTTACAGGCCTCTGAACCCCTGTGAACTGATCACTGGAAAAGAACGTCTGCAAACCTCATGGACCACATTCCCCAAATTCACACTATTTTGATCTCTTCTGCCCATATCCTTAGCAGGGTTTATGCTCCTAACTACTTTTTTATCTCACAGTGGAACAATGGCCCATTGACCCATAAAGCCCACTGCTGAACTTACATCTATCTGCAGGATGTCTGGTGAGGTCAAGAAATCAAGCTCTCTAATAAAAATTCTAATAGTAATATACCTTTCAACAACAGTGCAGGACATTCTTGCAGGCCTAAACCATTTATGCTGTCTTGATAGCAGACTACAGTAGTTTGGCTGGTTTATTCTTATTTTAATTTTTAGTTTAATTTTTATTAAAAATAAAGCGTTGTACATTGAAATTTGCCCCTTATGCTGCATGTACAATCAATCACATCCAAATCCGAGTCTAAAATAGCTGTAGTAGCTGTATGTCTGAAAATTTGGTCTTTCCTAACTAGTGAGTAACCTAGATGCTTTTACTGCAATAAAGCAGAGTACAGATGGAGGTAGAAACATCTTCAGCAGATAGAATACTTATTTTTGAAATGAAGCAGATTTTTTCTGGTAAAATCCTCTAGACTTGAAAAGTCAAAAGTTTGGAAGCAATAAGTTAGTACAATGCCTATGATAGGCTAAAGAATAAATGAGAGAGACCACACAGGCCCAATTCACAGAAAAATGACGTGGCAATAGAATGTTATTATCCATTGTCCTGATTTCGGTCTCATACTGTAAGTATGAGACATGTAGAATTATTTAACAGGAAAAAAAAAGATCAGACACATGCATACTCATACGCATGCATACGTACAAATTATTGGCAAAAGTTTTGAAAGACTTTTAAAAGTTCCAAAAAACAATCTTATGTCTTTTGTTATTCAGGGTACTACTGCATTGGGTGAGTCAGTTATCCCAAGCTTCCCATTTATTCATTTCAGCTAACATACAAAAAATATAAATCAAATTCATCACCATGGATTTGAATGTAATGAAAACTTTGGAAGATATGTTGAGTCTTTACTTGTCAAGCGTTACATTTGGCTGAAGAAAAGACAGAGGAGCTTGAGCCAGAGCAGCTTCCAGACTAACACTGAGCTCCCAAAATGGTTTGGAAGAGAGGGAATCTGTAATAACAGTTCGCATTGCTAGATAATAACACTTTATATCTGAAAGGCAGTGTGCAGGAAGAGTGCAATTTAAAGGAATTGACACATATAGAATTAATCTTAATTTGTCACTGTTTGCTCAAAATCAGATGCCTTCATGCAGGTAAAAGTCAAGAATATTGGCAAGGGACAATGCAAGCTCAAATGATCTCTCAGAAAAACAACATCAGGTTAAGAGATTAATAAAACCTAGAAGGTCTGTAACACTACCACATTTTTTTTAAATAAAACATTACTTGGAAAACAAAATTTTTGCAAGAAAGGAAAGACTTAACCAATATAGAATATTTATCAGTTTTTAGATCCTCAGTGAAGTTTCTTAACCCTGAATTAATACATACATTTCAGTGAAAATCAATAGAATCAGGGTTCCTTTCTAATTTCTTGATCAAATTCCTACATAAACAGCATTTCATCTAAAACCCTATTACAGTTTGAATCTATATGTTGTGTGATTCATTTCTCCCAAAATGGAAGGCAGGTTTAACTAAGCACTGCTAAACAGCTGGCACATTTCAGCCCAGAGGTGGTTACACTTCAAAACTGGCTTAAAAGTGGAACATGATGTTTTCTGCAATATCTATTTTTAAACAAGTGCTTTTGAAAAGGCTCATGAGAGTATATAATAGTGAGATGCCTTTCCAGGGACCTAGCTGGGTATCTTACATAGGTACTAAATTGCTCAGATACTTTGGCGATAGATACATCACTAATATTTGCAAAGTTGTTCAGAGCATGTTGATTAATCACATTCCAAATTTGCAAGAAAGAACATGTTGATTTAATTCCAGACACATTTATAGTATTTAATTTGCATGTGCATTCAGCCTACATTGATAACTGTCCCACATTTACATAGTCCTTCATCTTGAAGACCTTTGAAGTAATTTACAACTCTAGAACAACTTGGTCTGAGGGGAGCCAGACAAACATATCTCCCCTTTTCTGCATACAGACGAGGAGGGGGAAGGGTGTCAGACAGCTGTGAAACATTGTTTTCCATATCTGAGACTCTGAAGAGGCCTGTATGATGGATATGATGGCCATGCATGGGGAGAGTGTAATGAGAACCCCTGTTCCTTTCCTACAGTATCTGCAGGGAATTCACTGCAGTTCAGGCTGCCTGGGGCTCCAGGCACAGCCCTGCCCTGATTTTTACCGTATGTCCCTTTTCCCTTCCACTCAGAGCTACTTTTGCAATTGTGCTTCTGATTAGAAGAGCAGACTAGAATGGCAGGTCTCCTTAAAACTGCTACGAGTGCGGTGCAGCACACCCACCAGCTGCACTCCTCTCCTTCCAGAGAGGTGGGGCCACCTAAGCAGAGTCCAGGCCATTTCCACACTCTCATTCTTCTTGGGAATAAACCTAGAGATATGAAAAGCAGTGCAAACAGCTTTCAGTAGCTCCTTCCTACATTCCCTGCTTACATACCTGCTCAAGCTGGATGTTATTAGTTGTCAAGATCAATGAATATAACACTTAAAAAAAATATGGAGTCTATATCTGGCATTTTAAAAGCTTTCAGACTAAACAGCATATAGTAGTGTCCTACGGCCTCTGTAAAACCTCACTTTGTACATGGTTGGATTCTCAAGGCATTTTGCATTCACTTTGGTTTTTCCTCCTCCATAAAGAAACAGGGGCAGCAAAACTTACATCATATGTTTTCATGCAGTATTTTAAAGGAAAAATGTATCATCTTTTTTGCTAGGGTCCAAGGATAATCTTCTTTTAATAAGTGTTTTATGCAGATTTCTGAATTGTTGCATTTCTGTGTCAGTCACGGACCATTCCACATCTTTTTCTTTTAAATTCAACTTTCAAGCATAGTTGAAAGTTCAGCTCAGTTCAGTTATAAACAAGCAATCTATCATTTTTTCATGTAACTAAAACAAACTAATACTCACTGACCAAATGCTCCTTTAATCAAAATCGCTTTCTCTTTCTGCAAGTGGGTTGCCTTTTTTGTGTTTATTACATGCCGTTAAAAGACACTCTTATTTATTCTAAATTCTTTTTTATCTAGACATTTCAGGGAAATTAAATTCTAGTGTCTTGTTTACAGTTGATATTTGCTGTTGCAGTACTGTCCACTGAAGGAGGAATACCCTTGCTCTCTTCTTAAAAAAGAATATGTTGTTATATATATATTTTTAATATGTATATTTATACTTACATATATATGCACAATCATAAATGGACCTACAGGAAAACTTGACCTCTATGACATATGGAAAAACACAAGAGGTAGAAATATAAGCAAATTCTGATTCTACCACCATCAGAATGGCTTGCCTCAATCTTTACTGCAGTTTAACAGATAAAATAACACTGAAATGCAGGACTGCACCCATAAATACAATATTTTTAAAGGAGAGCCAACAAAATAAAAATGATAAATAACCATGGACAAATTTCCACCTAGTTACTCTACCATAAGTTTGGAGTGATTCCCTTAACATGAAAAGAGACATACAAAGCATCACATCAGAATGTGGCTCAGAATATGGTGGTTTTAGCTCTTTTGATAATATCCTAGAAATAATATCTACTTTGTTTACACCAGAAAACACTTCCAGTGTCTACAGTTCATGGTTTTCCTTTCCTTTCTTGTATCTGATCAATGGGTATCATCTCAGAAAGCCCTGAAATATCTTTTGGTTCATGTTCCCAGCACTGGCTGGATCATGCTACAGAGTTCTGTGTGCTCAGGAAACCCACCAGCTATAGGCAGCCCCAATCTCTCCTCAGTAAGGGAGTGACACTGTTCTCTGAATGCTTTGTTTGGGATAGATTTGGCAGGGCAATATGGGTCTTAGAAACCTGTAAATGAAGGAAGTAAACATGGTAGACACAAGCCAGCACATAGGGAGGGAGGTAGAAAATTTCTCCAGGAATTCTCCTTTATTTCCCTTGTTTTGATATCTCAAATTAATTTCTTTCCTTCATCACATGTAATCATGGTTTGCATGTTGGTTTGTCTCTTGCATACACTCCTTACATGTGAAGTTTTTGCTCTAGACGGAGAGGAGTAAAACACTCGACTTTATTCCCTGAATGTATAAAGCCTGGTCAGAGATCCACTGACAGCCATGGAAAGACTCCCATTGACTTCAGCCAGCTCTGGACAAGCCAAAGTCTGCTCTTCTGAACAGTTGGTTCACACTGCTATCACATCCAGGATCATATACTGACTCCCTCACCTCTTTGGATTGTCTGTGTAGAATAGCATTCAACATGGGATATCAATTCAACAGTGCACAATAGGGGACATTAAAAAAAAATGCATCCATCCGTTAGTAAAAACATGTCCCTGTGTGAGGCCCCCCAGGTCAGTCTAGGTTTCTGACTGAAGAAGTGAGGCATTAACACTGATGTTGGCTGGAACACAGTATATGTAAACTCTTTTAAAATTGTTCTTCCAAAGATGTTGCTGACATGAACTCTAAGCTCAGACTCTGAATAAACTGATGAGCAATAGGCTGTATTTTACATTTATGGTAGTTTTAAATCATCCACAAAGTGCTTTATCTATAAACATTGCCACAGACATAATAACGCAGTATATCAAGAAGGAAAGCTAGACTGAGCCTTAAAATAAAACAAAGGTAAGGAAAGAGAAACCATCCTATATGGGATCTGAACAAATCATTACCTTCCATAAATGTGGATAACCTTTCATCAAAATTACTGATATCTGACCAGGAGAAACGTGGCTTTTTTAGCCTCATCTCACAAATAGACTGCAACTCTTTACAAAGATGAAAGGTCATGAGAACAACTGAACCTCATTATATTTGGGTCATCTGAACTGTAATTGTAAGCTCACTATCACTGTTACCTGCAGAAAACTCTCTCTTGCACCTTTCTCCAGCCACAGGAAACTCTGCGTATGGAAAAAACAACTGGACATGGAAGCAGTGATGAGAACAGCAAAGTGTTCTTTTCCCTGGCAGGCTGGGAAATACTGCTGACACCTGATGCATCCAAGAACCAGAGAGTGGTTAAAGTCTCTGCCCCTTTGCATCTCCACTTCTGCATCTTCTCTCACCGTTTATAGTGCAGGTTATAGTTGCTTGTTAACATTATCAGTTTGAAACTTTAAACTTTTTTTTTTTCAATTATCGAACATCTTAGTTGGTGGGAACCTTCATTCTTCCAGTGAAAAAAGACACAGGCAGAGCAGAGAAACAAGTCTCTGAACAGTCACACTATGGCATATGTGGAGACAAGGACTCATCATGCATTCACTAGCTATTCCTATACACACATTCATTTAATCTGTTGTTTATATACATTGGATAGTGCTGCAGGCATGCAAACAATTATTTTAGATGTTGGTAAAAGATGATGTTAAAAATTACTGAAAGGGATTGTAAAGGGATAAGTGGGAGAAAGAGGACAAGAGGAAGAAGAGAGACAGCGTTGGTGGAGACAGGAGGATGGATGTCCAGGAGAGGTGAGTGAAGGACAGTAAGTCTACATGGTGCTGAGCACTTCATTATGAGAAGCTGGAAAAATACCATGGCATCACAGAGCAACATATTTTTCTTGAGGACCTTGTAGTTATAAAGGTTTTCTCTTTTTTACTTTACTTTCACCTGTCACATCTACCTCCTTCTAGATACTTTCTTTTAGCAAAGGAGCAGACATATAATGTCAATACCACTCTGCAGCTTTTTTTCTAAAAGAAGGGTTTCTTTCAGAAATGAAATCTTATATCTATGTGCGTGCACAAACACAAATACATCTTCCCCAGCCACTGTGCTGGGTTTGTGTGTGTGTCAGGGGTTTTTAGTAGCAGAGGAGGTAGCTATGGTGGTGGCCCCTGGTGAGAAGCTTCTCAAAGCTCCCCTGGCTCCAAGTCGGACCTGTCTCTGGCCAAGGCTGAGCTAATTAACGATGGTAGCCATGCCTCTGTGATAACATATTTAAGAAGGGGAATCTGAGAGGAGGAGTGGGAGTTGTCAGGAGGAATCACAGAATCACAGAATCATTCAGGTTGGAAAAGACCCTTGGGATCATCAAGTCCAACCATCAGCCCTACTCTACAAATTTCTCCCCTACACCATATCCCCCAACATCTCATCTAAACGACCCTTAAACACATCCAGGGATGGTGACTCCACCACCTCCCTGGGCAGCCTATTCCACTGTCTCACCACTCTTTCTGTGAAAAATTTTTTCCTCATGTCCAGTCAGTCTAAACCTCCCCTGTTGCAGTTTAAAGCCATTCCCTCTTGTTCTGTCACTAATCACCTGTGAGAAGAGACCAGCACCAACCTCTCCATGATGTCCTTTCAGGTAGCTGTAGAGAGTGATGAGGTCTCCCCTCAGCCTTCTCTTCCTCAAACTAAACAGTCCCAGCTCCTTCAATCGTTCCTCATAGGATTTATTCTCCAGGACCTTCTCCAGCTTCGTTGCCCTCCTCTGCACTCGCTCCAGTACCTCGATATCTCTCTCGTATTGAGGTGCCCAAAACTGGACACAATACTCCAGGTGTGGCCTCACCAGTGCAGAGTACAGGGGGACTATCACCTCCTTACTTCTGCTGGTCACACTATTTCTAATACAAGCCAGGATGCCGTTGGCTTTCTTGGCCACCTGGGCACACTGCTGGCTCATGTTCAGCTGCTTGTCAATTAGAACACCCAGATCTTTTTCCTCCAGACAGCTTTCCTGCCACACCTCCCCAAGCCTGTAGCAATGCATGGGGTTGTTGTGGCCCGAGTGCAGGACCTGGCACTTGGCCTTGTTGAAGCTCATCCCGTTAACGTTGGCCCACCGATCCAATCTATCCAAGTCTCTCTGTAGAGCCTCCCTATCCTCATGGAGATCGACACTCCCACTTAACTTGGTGTCATCTGCGAACTCTCTGATGATACACTCTGTGTCCTTATCAAGATCATCAATAAAGATGTTGAACAGAAATGGTCCCCACACTGAGCCCTGAGGAACACCACTTGTGACCGGCCGCCAGCTGGATTTAACTCCATTGACCACCACTCTCTGGGACCGTCCATCCAGCCAGTGCTTGATCCAGCAGACCATTCACTCATCCAGGCCACAGGCAGCCAGTTTTTCTATGAGAATTCTATGGGGAACTGTGTTGAAAGCTTTTTGAAAATCCAGGTAGACAATATCCACAACTTTTGCCTTGTCCAATAGTCAGGTGATTTTGTCATAGAAGGAGATCAGGTTTATCAGGCAGGACCTGCCTTTCATAAACCCATGCTGACTAGGCCTGATCCCCTGGTTGTCCATTATATGACTTTTAATGGCACTCGAGATGACCTGCTCCATGACCTTCCCTTGTACAGAGGTCAGACTGACAGGTCTATAGTTTCCTGGATCGTCCTTCCTGCCTTTCTTGTAGATGGGTGTCACATTTGCTACCCTCCAGTCCAATGAGACCTCCCCAGTTAGCCATGACTTCAGGTAAATCATGGAAAGTGGCTTGGCGCTTGGAGTTACAAAGAGGACACCTATGCAAACACTGAGGTCAGTGGAAGAAAGGAGGAGGAAGGGGGGAAAGTGCGTTGCCTCAGATACTGTCCGGCAGCCTGTGGTGAGAGGGTAGGCTGTCCCTCTGACCCACGGAGGTCACCAGTGGAGCAGATGTCCAGAGGTAGCCCATGCAAGACCCCACACTGGAGCAGGTGGCTGTGCCTGAAGAAGGCTGGAACTCTGTGGAAAGAAGCCCCCACTCTTGTAGTTCACTGGGAGGATTGCAACATGTGAAAGCGATCCATCCTGAAGCAGCTCAGGAAGCGCTGCAGCCCATGGGAAGGACTCAGGTTGGAGAAAGTTTGTGAAGGACTGCCTCCCAGGAGAGGGATGCCACACTGGAGCAGGGGAAGAATGCAAGGTTTCCTTCCCCTGAGGAGGATGGAGTAACAGGACTGACAGCAGCACCCATTCCCTGCCCACTGTGCTTTGTGGAGGGGAAGGTAGAGATATCAGGAGCAAAGCTGAGCACAGGAAGAAGGGACGGGTGGGGAGAAGGTGTTTTTAAGATATGGTAATGTTTCTCACTGTCCCACTCTGTCTGTTAAGTGTTGCTGTTGTTAGTGTTTGAATTAAATTGATGTTCTTTTCCTTCCCTTAATGAGTCTGTCTTTTGTCTGTGACCCTAATGAGTGAACCATCCCTCTCTGTCCTTATCTCAATTCCTGAGCCTTTTGCTTTATTTTCTCCTTAGCATTCCTGAGGGGGAAGGGGTGAGTGGGCGGCTGTGTGGTGCTCGGTTTCCCTCTGGACTCCAACCACAACAGATACAAAAGAGTAACTTTGGTTTCCAGCTTCACACACCCCACACACATATCCATGTCCTGTGCCTGAGTTCTGCCATTTCCATAGTTACCTTATTTTGGTTTCTCCAGAGACATCATGAAATGCAGGACACTCAGGAGGTAAAACCAAAATAATGTTTGTTTTCTCTCTCCTAAAGGCAGCTTGCTCAAGGTGTTCCTATGGACAACCTGTGCATCTTGTTTATGCACATGCTGATTTGCAACAAACAAGCACTACCACTCAACTAAGCTGACTGAGTATTGATTGGCTTTTCTCTTCATCTCTCCCTCCTCTCTCTTTTGCCATATCCTCACCTCTTTTCCCCTTTTCCCTCCTCTTGTGTACTCACTATAGGAAAAAAATAAAGGAAAAAAAAGAAAGATGCCTTCAGGATTCCTTAAGTCTGTGTTGGCAGGACTCCTGGTTTGTGGTGCAGGCATGCAGGAGACTTCCTCTGTGTCATCGCCACAGCAACCTGCCTGTCTAATCTGCTGAATATAAAAAAAGAAACAGACAGAGAAAAGGCATCCACCCTCTTCTGCTCTGTCCATGAACCCAAAAGAAGGATATCATTTCCAAAATTTCCTCGTAATTCGCCAGCCATTGCCAGGCAACAGCCACAAGTTGCTGGTGAGCCCTGTGGAGAGAAGGCAGTCCCTGTCTGGAGTTCATTGCACCACCAGCACCAAACACTTCCTTCCCCCACCTCATGATTCTCCATTCTCCTTCTTTCCCCTACACAAATGTTGCATGTACATGCATGCACACACACTTGAACATGCAGAGCTTAGACTTTACATGCTGTTCATGCCTTCTCCCCCTTACAGTAGGTCAGACCACGAGCACATGCATTTCAGGTCTAGGTTGGAAAAGACCTTGAAGATCATCTAGTCCAACCGTTAACCTAGCACTGACAGTTCCTAACTACACCATATCCCTCAGCGCTATGTCAACCCGACTCTTAAACACCTCCAGGGATGGGGACTCCACCACTGCCCTGGGCAGCTCATTCCAACGCCTAACAACCTGTTCTCTAAAGAAATACTTCCTAATATCTAGTCTAAACCTTCCCTGGTGCAACTTGAGGCCATTCCCTCTTGTCCTATCACTTGTTACTTGGTTAAAGAGACTCATCCCCAGCTCTCTGCAACCTACTTTCAGGTAGTTGTAGAGGGCGATGAGGTCTCCCCTCAGCCTCCTCTTCTCCAGACTAAACAACCCCAGTTCCCTCAGCCGCTCCTCGTACGACATGTGTTCCAGACCCTTCACCAGCTTCATTGCCCTTCTCTGGACACGCTCGAGTAATTCAATGTCCTTTTTGTAGTGAGGGGCCCAAAACTGAACACAGTCATCGAGGTGCAGCCTCACCAGTGCCGAGTACAGGGGTAAGATCCCTTCCCTGTCCCTGCTGGCCACGCTATTGCTGATACAAGCCAGGATACCATTGGCCTTCTTGACCACCTGGGCACACTGCTGGCTCACGTTCAGCCGGCTGTCAATCTTGATTTCATGTGACCTCCTGTTCCCAGGATACACACCAGGAAAGACCAGCAGAACATTTCAAACTGTCATTGCCTGAATATTTATTCTAAAATGATCCCATGTCCCTTCTATTGTGTCTCTTTTAATGATTCACTGTTGCCCATAACAAGATAAATGTTAGATCTAACTTTGTAAAGTTCAGCCTTCTATAGGAGAAATCTACATTACACAGTAATTGTTGAGCTCATATGGCTCATCAGCCAGACACTATAGTGATAGATACTTCAGAAATGCCAGCTGGGATCTTGGCATAAGCATTTGAGAGAGGTTATAAAAAGAGGGGTTTGGAAAACTTTGAAGATATTTAAATCTCCAGTCACCTTTCAGATGGGCTGTGTTGCTAGAAGTATGTTTATCAGCTAGAGAAAGGACTGGTGAGACAATTCTCCTTATCAAAGCTCATGGTTTAAAAAGCAGTCCCTTGCAGTTCCAGTTATGACAGCTGTTTCTGGGATATCAAGAGGTTTTTCAGAACTGTGGGCTCTCTATCCCCTGTATCCATCAGTGAAAGCTCTCATTTGTCTTCCCACCGTCATGTTGATGCAGCTGGGTTTGACACTGCTTACCTCAGCACTTTTTTTTTTGTTAAAAGACAGAAGGCTTACTTGTGATCCCAGCCTTTTCCTATCAAATGACACTCAGCTAGTGGGTTTGGTAACTTATTTACTGGCACTAACCCAGTAAAAACAAAAATGAACATTCACAACTAATAAATCCTTGAGCCCAGATAGCTTCAGCTACATTGATAGGATTACATCAAACTGTCCAGACTGATATCAGTGCTCCCTGGGAACCTGAATCCTAGCAAGTACAGGGCGGGATGCCTATTGCATCCTCTGTGGATTCACATGGGCTGTACTTTGATCATGTAGTGTACAGGACAGTTATGTGCACAGTGCTAGAAAGGGGGTGTACATTAAAAAAGAAGTTATCTTCCTACCTCTTGCTTGTTGGATTTATCTGGATACTTTTTATATAAACTAAACAGCATAAGAGTATAAATAGCCTGCATAGCATAACAGCATGAACTCTGCCAGAGAGACTAGGCAGATGGGAAGAGAATTTCCATCTTTCGCAGCTGCAGTGAAGGACACCATTTTACTGCAAACAAAAGGTCAAAAAAGTTTAGCTAATGCAACTATGTGTTGTGCACTGCTGCATACAGGCTGAGGTCATCCCACTCCGTAGCATTATAGGAAGTGAAAGCATTCCTTCAGTGCGCTGATGATAACATTGTTTAGCATTGCATTCCTCCTGATCACTGTAACTTCCTTATAGAGCTATAATATAATATTTCCATCAATGACAGGGCTCTGCTCTCTAAACCTTTGACAGCCCCCTGTAAAATCTTTTCACACTGCAGCTCACAAGGGATACTGTTGAGCAATTGTGCTTACAGCAAAGATTATTTCTGTTAACTTGCAGGCATGATTCATTTGACAACGCATTGAAAGGCCAGGGTTTGGTAGTCTAAGATGTAGGACTCCATCAGGCATGGCTTGGTTTAAGACAGGGAGCTAATTGTATTTTGTGAGAAAGTAAATAGCTGAAACACATCAAACACAGTCTAGTTTTTTTGCTCCTGCTTTTTTTTTTTTTTTTTGCTTTCTGCTTCTTGTGAAAAAAACCCAAGATTACTTTGTTCACCAATGAAATACTGGTGTGAAGATGACCTGTTCTCCATGCTTTATAAAGACAAACCAAAAAAACCCGCTGTTGCACAGAGGAACTCTTCCTTACAGTCCTAACATCTGCCTAGCAATGGACAAAGTGTGAATGTTAGTGTTACTACCACAGAAAACAAAATATATGTATCTAGAAAAATGGTGGAGAGAAGAAATGAGGGGGCCATTTGGTGCTAAACACTGTCTTCTAGAGCAGCTATGTGGGTGGTATGTAGATGAGGTTTCATTGAAGGGGGAAGTACAGGAAGTACTCTGACACATGTTCTTAATGAAAAGTGTTTGATAAAGCAGGCATTCTGCCACCCTGTGACATCCACTTACTGGATCAAAACATGAAAAAGTTAAGAAGAGAAAAGGTATCACGGAAAGAAGGATGGTTCTGCCATTAAGGAGGCAGCAATTCAATGCCAATAGCTGCCACAGGTTGTCTGCATGACCCTGGTCACGTCAAATCACTTAATCTTGCATTGACTCCATTTTCCATCTGCAATGTAGGAACAATTCTTTGTCAGACATTATTTATTTTCTCTTTAATTTAGACCATAAATTTAGTCTTTTGTTTATTTAGACTTCCAGACAATGATTCATGCTTAAGTGTCTGCACAGTGCATTACAGTTTGGAATTCTAATTTCCTATGGGATATTTACATAGGACAGATATTTCAAAATTTTAAAGTAGGAAATCTGTTATTAGTGCAGCAGAAAATAGATACTGTCCTGTAATTAAAAGTACAGTAAGTTGAGGAAGACACATTCCTTCCATATGGTACAGCTAAAATCCTAAAAAGTGTGACTTCCAGAAATTTGGAAAATTGAAATAAAGGTATGAATTAAGTTACTACAAAAGCAGAACTGCAACAGTCTAAAACAAATCCATAATAAATTATTTAGAATTATTTCTTAAGTAAGCTTTTTCTTAAACTTCTCAAACTTTCTTTCTTCTGCCTGCTCTAGTTTCACCCAACATTTCAGCTTTCTTTGGGAATCAGTTTCCTGTAGGTAAATCAGAGGTTTGTTTTCTTTAAGCAAAGGAAAAGGACCAATATATTAATAATCAAAGGAATAGGAAGATGGGTGTTCATCTGGAGATGAGCTGTATACAGGATGTTACCAATGTGCCACTACACTCCTCAGGTGCTAAAAACTGCATGATCTTCAAAGGAGAGATGTTTTTAGTCTGGGGAGGACAGACACTTCATGTTTCTGCAGACGAGAGGTGCAGATTTCTAATGCTAGAGATACAGTTCTGCTAAAAGAATAAAGGAAAAAAACTAACCTTAAGTTCTCTTTAACGTGTACGGTATTGTGGAAATGTCAGCATGTTTGCTGACCACTGCAGATGCCACTGCCTAGCTGAAAAAAGGGGGGTCTCATACTTTCAGCATCTGTCTCTGTTGTAAAAATATCAATTTATTCTACTGGGTATAGCAGGCTTATACAGCTGTCACAAAGACACCTGGTTCTACCTTTATACTCCTTTATTATTCATGACATGAAAGAGCACAAATTCAAATCCTGCTTGCCTGCTATGAGATAAAGGATATGACAGTTTCTATTACACTGACAGCACTCCATCCAGAAAAGCAGAAAATATTATATTTTCCTTTCATCCAGCATTCATTTCTTTTCAATTACATTCTATTAGACTTCTATATACATTAATGTGGAACCAGGGAATAAACCTTTTTAACAGCCACATCCTTATTTAACAAAGAGTCCAAAGGCTGTAAGGTCAGGAGGGATCTTCACTCAGGCTGACCTCCAGCCCAACATGCACCATTAGACTTCCCTAAAAGTCCTTGATTAGTTGCAACAGGTCATGTGCTTGGGCTGAGAATAAATGGTTATGCAGAACGTTAACTTGTCCCTAGAAGACACGTCTTCACAATCCTCATTTAACTGGAAAACTAGTTCTAACTAATATGTTAAACAGATAAATTTATTAATCCAAGGGAAGGATAGAAGCTTACAGTGCACTGGCATTAAATATAACTGCAACAACTCTCACAGAGCATATCTGCCTTTTGAAATTTCCTCAAAAAGCAGAACAACAGTTTTACAAATGTTTTGCTCTCCTGTTTATTGCTCTCCCCTGCTTAGTGATAGTTGCCTTCATGCTGTCTCTCCTCAATATTTTGACTGTAGATTTAGTTGAGAACCTGTATGTATTATTTCCTAATTAATATGGGATTTAATCAAGAGAGGGTTCACTCAAGGCCAAGCTCATCAGAGTCCCAGATGGACCCTCTGGGGTAGCCCATGTATAATACTCTTGGGAACTAGCTGCTCCAGACTGTCATCCGGCTATCTGATCTCTCCTGGGCTGAATCAAACCAGAAGGAAACTTATTTACAATGAATTTTGGAGGTAATTACCTGAACTTGGAGAAATATTTACAATATCCCAGGTCAACAGAACTTAAGTGATACATAAAAAATTGTACACTATTCTAGGAAGAAATAGTATTTTTATCTAGGTGTACTAAAATTACCAGTCACTGAATATCTGCACCTAAATAAACACTGACAGTGTACTCAAATGAGAACTATAATTCTGTACCTGGAGTCATTGGAGGTCAACGAAATGTCTGCATTGCCTGGAACTTTTGTTTTCTATCAGTCATAGGCAGACAGTGATGCATTTTTGTCCTTAAGTGCTTATTCAGGAAAAACATACGTAAAGACAGCAAGACAAGCATTTAGAGAGATTGGCAAAATGGAAAATATAAGCAGAATTAAACAAGAAAATACAACATTGCTTTATATATGCAAATTCCCAAGCAATTTCTTTCCAAAAATTACATACATAAGGGGTAAGTCAGGATACTAAATATGTATTAACGCATGGCTAGTAACTATAAATGTACACATACTGACATAGTTTCCCAAAAGTAAAATCCTTCTCCGGTATGCAAAGTACAAATATTGTTTAATCAATTTGCTAAGGAAAAAGTAGGAATTTCTTTCTCATGTCAAATAAATAGAATAAATCAAGAACTAAGTGTTTAAGCTTTCCTTTTTATTTTATTTTGTACTTTTAAGTCTACAGAGATGGGTTGCCCAATTATAGAGACAAAACTCTCTGCGTAATATCTAAGAGATACAACAGAGTTCCTTACCATCTGTCCCACAGCAATCCTCTGTTAAGATGTACCTTCATTACATTTCTCAGTTAATTTTTGCAGTGGGATACAGAGCATACTTGTAGTTAAGGAATGATTCAGACTTAAGGAGGCTCAAATGAAGTTCTCAGTCCAATGCCACAGAACTCCTTCGTGGTCTTGGATGCTTTTCTTGATCTCTTTGCATCCCAGTTGTCCATTTGTACCAGATGGAGGTAACGGACTTGGTCACCCACCCTGACTTTGTCTTTCCTAGTTAGACTATAAAGTCATCAGAAGAAGCATTTCACTGTTTGGATGACTAAAAAGACAGGGTCTTGATCTTGGTCAAGGCTGCCAAACAATATAGCAGGGAAGGGAAGGCTGGGAAACCTGTGAAACTTGTTTGACATTTGCCAAGAAAGACAGTAAAAAGCATTGTAGGCAATCCCTAAAAAGCTTCCCAAGTCTTTTAACAGACAATATAAATAGATATGAGCTACACTTCCTTTTGAAAGCGGCACTAAATATGTTATCCCACGTTTTAACATTTCTTTTGCTTGCTAGTCTCACCAGTGGAGAGGAAATGGATTGCAGAGCTTGGAAGTTCTGCTTTTGAACCTGATCCATGAAAGTCAGTGTATATTTTCCACAGAAGCAGATCAAAAGTAGTAAAATAAAATGATAGGCTGGCAAGACAGTTAGCAATCCATTCAACCTTCAGACTGGAAACAGCCATAGAGTAAACCTCTGTATGGATAATAAACAAAAGGTATAACATGCACTAGCCCTGATCTATATCTCTAAGAAGTCAACAGAAAGGTTAGACTTTGGACCTGCCCCTCAAAGGACTTGAAAACTAGAGAACATAGGAGTAACTTACTTTTAGTCTGAACAATTCTTTTGTATCTCAGCAGACAGCAGAGGAAAACTGGGAGAAGGATAGTAAAACCTTACTGTGTCAAAGTGAAAATAAATCTTTTTCTTAAAACTCTGCAATAGCTTATGCAAGCAGTCTAACAGTATGAATGGCATACTGGCATAAGCAAATTGTTATATTCCCAAGGTTAGCCAATGTTTAGGGCTGAAAGACAAAGACGAGTATGAGCTTTTCCTAAAAAAGATTTACCCTTTTTCATGAAATATAAAGACATTATTATTCTCTGCTGTTCGTCCTTTTGTCACCAAAAACACTTGCTAGAGCACATCAAATCTGTCATTTTCAAAGTGTATCTCCTCATCAAAAAAAGCAATGAAAAGACACTGTACAGCCATTTTCTCCAGGATTAGAATACAGATAGTAAATGTTGAAATATATCTCTAAAGTGTTAGGTCAAGGGATGTATCTAGACTTTTGTCTTTAGTGATTTTTGACCACCATGCCATTTAACAATTATTTGACAAAAGCTGACACATTCAAGATGTATGTTCTTCCGAAGTTAAATATCCCATTGCTATTGGTATCACTGAATGGTCAATTTTCTGTATATCTTTTCAGCAATGAAAGAGTACAGAACATCTTAAAAGAGCTGAATTATTCTCCTTTATGCCCCTTATTGCATGCAGTACTTTAACAGAGAGGCTGGTATGGCTGCAGAAGTAATGCTTAGCTCTAACTTAACCATTTCACAATCCCTGTAGACCAATGTCATACATTGCCTATCTATTGAGATATCTACAAAAACAAACATTTCTTCCTAGTCCAACCACCAGTGTGTGGAAAATACAAAGTGATACAGGTTTTCCTGAGAAAGAGAATTTCCTTTCTGCTTCTCTGGGGAGTGGAGAAACACTAATTTCTATGGCTTTTTTATTATTATTATTTGAGGTGGTGCTGAGTGGACAACATATACCTGCATATGCTTTTGGAATGAGTTTCACAAAGATTCATCTAGAATAAAGGAATGTTTTATTCAAAACTAAATATGAAATCAGTGTTTCTCAGAACTTCTCCTGTGCTTCACCTTCCCATGTTATTGCATACTAATGAGGCCGCTATATAGGACCACAGAGATGACTTTGATGACAAAACTTGTGGCCAGAGGGGGCCATGAAAGTGCTGATGGGTACTGCAGTCACACCATAGCACTGAGCTTCTCAGTCTTGCACAAAAAAAAAGTATGCTTCATTGTGCTTACTGTAATGCAATATGTTCTCTTGGCTTTCACTACATCTAATCATGGCAAGTTAATGGCACAGATGCTGGCCTAACATTCATTGTCATCTGTTACTTCAAATGTCCTAAAACAGACTAGTGTGCCAAAAGGGATTGGTCTTTGATTCTAGTTCTTGTTGTATTTGAACAGCAGCAAGGAGTAATCTGCTATTTCAGTAACTAGAAGCATGGTAAGAAATATGAGGGGCTTTCTATATTTACATCTCTAGTCAGAGCTCCTTTGCAACTTAAATGTCACTCTAAAATACCAGTAGAATTTAGGCAGCATAGCTTACCTTGATTCCAACAGCTGCATCCTGGAATCCTTGTATCCTTTTGTCCATTAACAGAAGAAAACAAGAAGAGCCCTTTATTTCTACTCAAACATTGTCTCTTTCACTCCAGCAAAATGTCTTTTGATTAAACAAAACATGCTAAGACATGGAATCTGTCACTTGCCTCAAATTTTCCAAATGCACATTCAACTAGTCTTCATTAAAAATAAAAAGAGATACACATACCCCTCATTTAGCTAACAATTGCAATCATTGGAGCACAAGCACATAAGTTCCAAAATGTGTAAGTCATAAATTCTTCTGTATCATGAAAATTTTATTAACACTAGTGTTCCTAGGAGAAGAGCTCTCTCTACTGTGAACTGAATATGTGTTTCACACCTGGATTCTCAGAGGACAAGTCTTCATATCTTGACCAGGGAAACCGTATTTACACTATTCATTAGAAGTGAGGGGTGAAAACATTGCTAAGTTGTATTGACCAGAGGATCAGACTGAAGAAGGAAGGCTAAGTGAATACTTAAATTCAGGCTAATATATAAGAGCACTTAAGTTTCCCTGTTTTTCAAATATATGAGCCACATCCATAACAGAATCTTCAAAACATAATCTGGAGCTGACCAAAGTCCAAATCTGATGCAAAGTTTGAATGCAGGTCTCAGATCTAACGTCCTCTCTCACCCAGGCTTGTCATGGAACGTTTCATTTGAAAAGGTTTTGCCTGAATTTGGTATAAACATTATTTTTTTGCTATTATGCAGATGGAGTTTTTGTTTATATTCAAGAAGAAAGCTTGTGCTAAGGTTTCTCTTCACTATTACTCTTGCACCTGACTTTCTTTGTTTTCTTTGTGCTGAGTTATGCTTCTCCCCAGTCACCAGAAGCAGAGCTAAAATAATAAAACTTTAAAAATAAATCAGATAAAATAACAAAATGTGCTCTATTAAAATAACCCACAGCAGTAGGAGTGTTCATTAACTAGTTGTAAACATGGACACTAGTAAATCACAGCAGAGAAAAACAGGGAGAGAAAAATTTAATAGTCTCACCTGCACTTGGTAATATTATATGGTATTAAAATGGAAGATGTTCCACAGGCAAGTTTATATATTTCTCATTTGTTTGATATACTTTCTTGAGTTATTACTGTGCTATGTATCTGTTCATTTTGTGTGGGTAAGAATGGAAGAGGAGAAAAAAAGACTGCAGTGATCTTATTTTTACTTTAAAACACCTTACAAGTGAAGTGGGAATATGTTTTCTTCCGAAAGATTAGTGACATAATAGTCCAGTTTCAACATACATCCCTTGGAATTGTTATTCTGAAAAACTGTAGTAGCAGATTGCTAATATCTCCCATGTAGGACAATTCACAACCCATGCTCCCCTCTAAGAGTATGACAACATCTGGAAAGTGGCTCAGCTTACTAAATTTAAAGTTAACGTTTGGCAGGTTCTACCAGACTCAAGTCTGACAAACCAAGTGTAATAAACAAAGTAGCATTGTTTTTCATCATATTTAAAAATGTAATTCCTTGAAGATTAAAGGGTGCTGGGGAAAAAGAGTCCTTGCATTAATTCTTCCTTTTTTGCAGAAGGAGAACCAGTTTATACAAATGAGTTCTGTTTTAATTAGTGTGGCCATAGCCCCTGTTTTGACTCTGGTTTTTCAGTTGTTTGTAACTCCCTTTGCTAAAACTGTCCCTAAAAAGAAAACTCCAAATGAACTCAAATAAAAGGAACCAGTCATTTGATTTGCTTTGAATATGAGCTTTTGCAGACAGACTCTGAAGGGCTGTCCATGGAGAACAAGTTGTTGAGCTATTATTACTTGAATGGTTTTCAGCTCCACTGATGTCCCTCAAGGTTAACAAGACAGTTCAGTTAAAAAAAAACCTTAAATACAGAAGGCTAGGGAGAGGGGGAATCCAATATTTTTTAAAAAGTGTCAAGAACTGGCTTGCACTGGGAAAGTCTAGTACATCCAAAGTTAAGGCTAGAGCTCCATCTCTCAAATAAAACTTTTATGGAGGACAAATAAAAGCACAACAGGACAAGTCAAGGACAAAGTAGCAACCTTATCTTTGATTTTCTGGCTTCAGCCAGCCTATGCGATATGCTTGATGCCCATAAGCAGAGGAACTATTAATGTCATTGAATGGAAAGGAATGGATACATTATTTACGTACAAAGAAATCACTTTATACTAAACAACTACAAAAACCCATACAAGAAAAAAAAAAAAGTTTTATTGTCCATTATTCTGCAAAGTCCAGATACAGAGAGATAAGTGGGACAGATTAGCCTTTTACAGCCCACATAACTGCTGTCTTAAGTCAATGGTACATGGCACCAGGCTCCAGTTTGAAAGGACACATACAGGTACATCCACACATTCTAAGAGTGAAAGTGTTCATTGAGTCTCAACTCTATATTGCACACACAGTAAGTGCACTCTCAACATAAATGTGCACAGATCAAACTCTTCAAGCATACTTCAGATCTACTCACTTCTGCTAGGATATTGTCCTTCATAAATCTTACATCCTCACTAGCAGTGTACTATCCTCACCTATAGAAATTAAAAGATCTTAGCCCCAGGGAAAGTTAAAGTATTTCTCCTGCACACATATATTTTCTGTGGTTTTGGTTATTGTTTGTTGAAAGTGCTCTCATGAAGGTTTTGGCAAAATTCCCTTAACTAAAAAAAAAAAAGACAAGAGGTAACTTTTATAAACCTTCTTAATCACAGATCCACAAAAGTTGACATTCATCAAGTATGAATACTGGTTTCACTAATGGCAGCGTATGACTTTGAACAAATCTTTGACAACATAACTCAGGCAAGGATGAATGGCAAGAGCTCAGCACAAAGGCAGCTCCTGAGCTCATGGTGAGAGTCCTCAGATGGTGTTTCTTACTATGTAGATGTGAATTCTTTGACAAAAGCTGGTTCATTTCAGTGGTTTGCTTTGCAACACATGATGAAATTACTTTGCACATACCCCTATAAAACCAGTTGGTATATCCTTACCCGTGGAGTCTTCAGTTATAAATTTTATACTGCCTGTTCACTGCAGGTCGTAGCTGCTTCCATTTACTGAGCCTGTGGAAGGTTCAAGAAGTATTAAGTGTCTGTGTTGAATAATAACACTATCTTATTTCAAGTGTTAAAAATAAGCAATACTATTATTTTTGGTAGACAAAACCATGAATCGAGCACCCTCCAGTTTTCTGGATATGCAGGGTACATCAGTCAGAGGATGAAGCCTGATTTCAGCAGGTATAGTGTTAGGCACAACTGCACCACATCACAGCTTCCTCTGCAGCGATTACTTATCAGGTTGAAGATTGTTCTACCCCAGTCCTTTTCTCTGCTTCATTTAGCCACATCATAAAACTTCATGTACAAGGTCCACCCAAACGTACACTCCATTGCTAGTCCCTGTACACTGCCTCGCAGCTTGGATCCAAGCCCTGCTTTCAGCCATGTACATACTACTTCACCCAGTCTACAGTCAACTCCCAGTACACTGGGACTTCCACTGCTGGGATTTTTAGAGAGGGATTCCTTCCAGAGTCGTGGCTCCTGCTTTCTAACACTACCTCTCGTTTTACTGACCTAGAGGGATTTCAGAGCCATCTACCAGCTGAGACTTGCAAAAGTAGTTATCACAGAACTCAGGATGGGGCACAAAAGTCTACTGGGTCTGTGTAGACATGGGGAGGAATAAGAGCAAGAAAGGCAATAAGCCATGGGACTCGTTCTTCTTTCATTTTACTCTACTATGGATCAAGAGTATTTCCACTAAAATCACTCAAATGATTAAGTAAATCATACTTAACTCATACCATACTGAGTTTTGGGAGAGGTCAGTCTCTTGTTGCCGCAGTCCTGTTTGGTGTGCATGACAGAATGTTCTTGCAGGCTGCATCAGACGTTGTTGAGTAAGTAGCTTTCTTTGCATGAAAGGTTTCTGTCATTACTATTATCAATGTCTGTCTTTCTGCTCTTGATTAAACGACAAAAAGCTGACACTATCCTGGATGAAATGTATGTTAATTTCCCTATGGATTACAAGAAAAAGGCAGCTAAGGGATAATTTATCATAGCAGATTAAGGCATAAGTATCGACTGACAATTCCTTTAGACAGCACTTAATCTTTTTCTTCTTCCCTTTTCTAGAGTTCTTCATCATTTAAGTTCTCAGCTAAAGTCCCTTCCAGAGATTTTGTAAGGATTCAAGCACATACAATAAATGTACATAACGTGAAAAACAGTGCTAAACATACTGTATGATTTTGTTTGTGTGAACAAACTATTCGTTTCATCCTCTACAGTCTCATTGATAAAATCTGTTTCTTCCGTCGTATGAATCTACTCATTCTCACAATCATGTTCTCCTTCATTCCAGCAATGATATTTCTGCTTTAAATTACTAAGTACAGCCAAAATTAAAAGCTTGAGTCACCAGCTGTTTGAGAAACTATAGGATCTCTTCAAATAGAAGCATGTTATAAGGACATTACTGTTTCAAGGATGAGCACCAGGATACAACAAAACTTTGTCTCTAGAATAACCACTACATTGATTGTAGAGCATAAAAAAGGTACTATCTGGTTTTTATTTTTTCTAGGATATGACATGAAGTTTCCTATACTCACTGAATGGCCTTTATTATAAACAAGGGTGCATTGCTTTTGTTATGAATTTGTTGTACATGCACAAAGAACAATTTTCACTGGGTCATAATTAATTCAAATCAAACACTTTTTCCAGCAGAATGCTCAGAAAATACTAATCTATTAAAACAATTCACATTCTAAATTTTCTTCTTTTTTTTGTTACACACGGGCACTAGAACTCTTGACAACATTGAAAAACTTGGTGGTGAATAAACATAGAAAGTGCATGCTGTTTCTTTTTTACTCTGTTCTGCTTAGGTAAAACTAATTTGGTTGAACTCAAAAATTCATCAAAAAATTCTCCTTCAGAGACATGGCAAAGAAAATTTCAGCCGCTATCTCAATGTACATTAAGAGTACGTTAAAGTCAACTTTGTAGTGATATTTTCATAGACAATTTTCTCATCTCCCTCCAGAGAATTTATTTTTTCACAAGATGTTCATACCTATCATTACAGTCTACTCATTCTTAACCTTTTTTATACCCCCCAATCCCAAAAATCCCTGTGTATTTAAAACATAAATTTAAAAAAAATTAAGTTTTCTAAGATACCTGAGTGGACTCTAACCAGATTGAAAGACAATATGGTCCTCAGTGACATAGATCTGAACATTTTTTAGGCTAATACACCTCACAATCTAGTACAGGTTAATCATTTGCCAAAGTCTGGTGTTGTTGATCTATAAATGGGGACCTTATAGCTGTACAGACTAAGCTACAGACTAAGCTACCTGTCCAAGCTGACAAAGGGTGTTTGCAGTAGCACAGAGAATAAAACTCAGATCTTGCAAACTGCAGAAGAATGTCTTAGCTGACAGGACCATCCATACCTATGCTCTGATTAAAGTCAAAACATCTATATACAAAAAAGCTTGTTTCACACTTAGACACCACAAAATGCCTTCAGTAGCCTTATCTCCACATAAAAACTTCCGCACATCTTTTAAATCTTGGCTAGCACTCAAGATGTGACATTCTACATAGGGCTGAACAGTCATGCAAACTAGCAGGGATGCAAGAACACCTTTCAATAGTGTTTTGTCCATGCGGAAGTCAGTCAAGCAGCCACCTGTTACAAGAAGCAATTTCAAGTACATGTGTGTGGGACTCATAGCTGCCCCTCCTGCCCCAGCATCAATGTAAGCAGTGAATTTGGACAAGTTTTTAAACTAGGCACATTAGATTAATTTATGGTTATTTTTTAAACAGCTGAAGTCCCAGGCCTTTGTTCTCAAGTTTGGAAGTTAAAGTGGGACATCAACACTGACACACACTTCAATGTCTATAGCACAGTGTCTTTGAGACACAGATTACTTACACGTGTAGGTTTTTCACAGCACAAGAAGTGAAGAATAAGGTAGGAATTATAGAATGATTTACTTCCCTGAACAAGGTAGGAATTATAGAATGGTTTATTTCCCTTGATCAAGCCACAAGAACAAAATTACAGGAGAGGCCATATTACATGTTGCATCTCAATACATAAAGCATCTGGTTCCTCAGAAGACATCAGTTTATTTTCTAACATGTTAAAGAACACCTTTCTTCTGTTTTGGGTAGCCATCTCAGCCACTGACATACATTTGCAAAAGGTTGTATCCATTTTTTTAAACATTTCACTTCTGAAATATTTTGTAAAATTATGCATAGAAATAGAATTAGTATTTCTAAACACATTGCTTGTGGAACCCATCTTGCTGAAAACTGACCTTGGAATCATTTATGCTGGATAGTCTAATTTAGTCAGTTGTATAGGATTTGTAAGGTTCACTACAGAGAAATAAAAGCACAGAGGAGTTTTTAGTCAAAACCCCAGATTCTGCTCCTCTTTGACATGATGGATAGCACTTTTCTGCACAAGTAGCTCCACTAATATTGAACGTTAAAAATTGTTCAAGACTAATACAACGAACAGAAAGTTGGATCACGATGTAACAGAAAGAGGTATGACAAACATATGGAAACAAGCGAAAGACAGAACCTAGACTGCAGCAATAAAATTGGAATTTTTCTTGAATTACAAGCAGTACTCTCCTAAGCTGTCATTTAGTCAAAGTATGCTGCCAGGTAGAGTAAGTATCAGTACTCCGCAGGAGTTCAGGACAGGGCATTTGCTTAACATGTTTAGCAGAGTGTTTTAAAAATAGTTTAACAGACTCAGTGATATGCCAGAAAGGACAGACAGATAGGTATCTATATCCCCAAACCTGCACATCTACTTTAGCAAGCACTATATCTGGACTCTGTCCTGAAGTGAAGGGAATATATGCTGAAACCATAAACCCAGAACACATCCTGGAAAGAAGGTATGAGTACAAGGATATAAGCACAAGGCAGTAGTGATGGTAATTTCCAGATGGATCTGCATGTGTCCTTCAGAGGTTGCAGTGATTACCCATTCAGTTTAGTAAAGTGTGTTGATGGAGCATCACTCACATTGACACAAGCTGCAAGTGGCATGCCTTTTTGAGTGTAATGACAGCAAGCACCACTCAAAGAGCTTCTTTTACTTCTCCACAGACATTTACTTTTTCCACAGCCATTGCAGAGAAGCATCAGCTAAAGTGCAGGTACAATTGTTCTTGTGTGCACAGAAGTATTATTCAAATCAACAAGGAAATGGGAACTTATACCTTGTGTGGAAACTAAAATCACAGTGGGTTTCCCTGGCCTCCATGTCATCTTCCAGGAGTACTGTAAATGCTCTACTTGCTTCCAGATTACAGACCTCATAGATCATGCAGTTAGGTAAACACTCCGTGGTTAAACTTAAGGACTGTGTAATTAAATCCATCCAGTACCAAATTCTCTGGCTGGTTGCTGAAACAGTTATTACAACTGGAAAGAAGGTGCTCTATTGCTGTAGGTCTTCCTGGTCAATACTGATGACGAACAATACTGTTACTGGTACAAGCATGTACACTTTCTTTCATTACATTGATTCAACCAACCTTTGGCTTCAGATGGAGTTTTTCCATTTTAAAGTTAAATCAAGAGTTTATTAGAAAACTGTTCTTCAGGAAGACTGATAGCTCCATAACAGCCTCACCTGTCTACAAATAGTAAATAAGATCACAGGTGTGTTAAAATATAAAATATAAAATAGGAGAATACATATTAGGAATAGTTCAATTATTAGTTACAGGATATGCATAAACACAGCTGTCCCATCCACAGCACGGCCTGGATGGGATCATGCCTAGATGTTGATGCAATCAGGATTGACCATAAACTGATGTAAATTTGCAGAGCACCACCAGCAGTTCAGCACCTCACCCATATCTTACCTTGCATTGCCTTGCCTTGCATTGTGCTGCGTCCTTTACAAATTTTCAATTGTGTGATTTCTAACAAAATAATAAACAACTTCAAACAGTGTAAGAGGCTTATTTGCCTTTTTTAAAATTCTCATTTCAAGCTTTTTGCATTAACTGTTAGAACAAACTATTCATCTAACAGATAAAAGTGAAAACTAAGATTTTTATGTCATTATAGATCAAGCTTGAAGAAAATAGCAAATATCACAATTCTTATTCTAAATATCAGATTAAGTGACCACATTATAAATGAATTTACAATGGATATTAAAAGTATTAAATCATCACACAATGCAGTGTCAGTAAGAAACCTGGAAGTTTTCCAAAACTTCATATAAATGCCTATTATATGCTTCAGAGGTCTATAAAAAACAAACAGGTTTCATTTATGTTTCATGTATTTAATGTGGAGGAAAGGTGTGGATTGCACTCTGCTGTAGGGAAAATTCAGGATTCAAAGGTGAATGTTGGGGTTTTTTTCCTTTCCATTTCCTGAATTCTGTTGCCACAGAAATGCTTCCAGCTCTCTGTCACTCCTATTTCTGAGTCATGCTATTTGCAAGAAACATGGTGAAACTTGTGTAGTTAATTGAGAAAAACCTCTTCTGATGACAGTTCTGAAATGATACCAGCTATATTTCTCAGCAAAATCATATCTACGACCTTCAACTCACTGCAAAAGAAGTTGAAATCAGTACTTTGTCCAAGCTGTGAAATAAAGTTCAGGATGCCCCTCCTCTATCATATCAGCACTGTCATACCTGTGGAGGATCACTGATTCATTTGGTCAGCACTCACAAAACAGTTTCAAAACACAGAAGTGAAGGGCATAGTCCCAAATCCAAGGCCTGCTCCACTCCTGTTGTGGCAGCCAACTATAATACCACCTCCCAACAAAACTTCTGTCTAGACACTATTGCAGGAAGGGGAGAGCAGTTCAGTTAGCCTGTTGACTCTTTGGGAGGCATTAGCTGCTGACAGCACTTAGGGTGGCCTTGAGGTTTCTCTAAACCCAGCCAAGCTGACAAGACACAGTTGAGGATTTGGGGAATCATAACAAGTTTGAGAGTTTCCTTATTCCCATCCATTCATGGTCAATGGAGACTGACTCCAACAGACTAACTGGATCATATTATGTAAACTGTAAAGTTAAGGATGTTAGAAATCACAGAGGATTTGTGCATGGTGGAGGAAGAGAAGGGTTAAAAAGAGGGTACCTCCAATCCTTTTTTTTTTCTTTTTCAGAAAAAAACATTTGCATCTTTACTGAGGAGAGACTTTCTTGTTAAAAGAAAAGTTGAGTCATCTCCATCTGACCTGACATAGCATGCGCATGTGAGTCTATTGTATTGTGTTCTGCTGATAAACGATTTGATAGATGCTGATATGAATGTAGCATCCGTTGTCCTACAATACAGTAGGAACTAAGAAAAGAAGATATAAAAAAATAACCTGTTGCCCACCATTTTACTGTCGTACTCCAATTATTTGCTATATACATTTTCTTCCTCAAGGTATAAAACCTAATTCCATACACAGAAAATATTCATCATGGCTATGTGGGACCAACAGCCTGGACCCAGCGGCCTGGGTTCATAACATCTCATCATGCTTAATAACATCTCACAGCAATGTTTTCTTAGAGGAACATGGTACAGGAGAGAAGAAAAAGGTGAAGAAACAGCTGTCACAGTCATCAAACTAGCTCAAATCTGTTAGTTTTTTACCTTACTGTATTACGTCTAGCTGAAAGACACCAGAGGATAAAGGCAAAGCCAGAATATTACAGAGGGAAGGGGGTAAAGGTTAGGAAAAATGGGTGGAAAAATATTGAGAACCCAACTTCTTACAATTCCGGTAAGCTTTCTCAGCTTACTTTTTTTCTTCTCTAGAATAATAAACAGACATGAGAAAATATCATGTAAAAGACTGAACTTCCACCTCAAGTAGAAGAAAAAATGCCAAAAAGCCTAGCAAGCGGAACCTTCAATAGCAATACTGTGAGAACAATTTTGAGGAATTGAGAGGTTTGGATAAATTTCAGGAGAGCTTCTCAAATTTCAAGTGCTTGTCTGAACCAAATCTGGTCTCCAGAACTTAAGGTACATGTCTTGCAACCTCCATTTCTGTGCTAAAAGGCACTGTATGGTTAAGCTTGTAAAGTTAGTATTCTTCACTTATTCTTGAATAACTGAGTGTTAATTTTTTTTCCTCCTCAGTCCAAATAAATTTTATAGCTGAAAGCAGAATAAATTTCTCTACCATCACTACCATTGTTCATCTTGGAGACTAAATGAATCCACACAAGAAAAGGGGTCCAGAATAGGGGAATTTTTTCCAGCAAAGCACATTTAAACTCTATCCGGAGTTCAGAGGGGGGTGAAAGGGGAGGAAAACAGATATACTTTCAACCATTCAAACAGGAAGACCCAAATCCTGGTCCCCTATGGGAAACCTGACAGTTTAAAAAAAGACCAAATAAACTTAGTTTAAGCACTGCATTTAAAGGTAAGCACTGAGTTTCAAAATGTGCTTCCACTGACATAATGACTTAATTTTCCTAATCAACAGTGGAGTTGCTCAGTCTGGCAATTTTGTTATGGTATTCCTGTAATTTCTTTAGAGCCAGTTAAATCTAGCATAACACAGCTGGTAATTTTCAGGACAGAATCAACTATAAACATAGCTGCCTGTCTAAATGGAGTCCAAAGAATCAGTATTTCTGGGGAAAGTTTGGTATGTGCATGTACAGACATGGTGTAAAATTGCTTCATTTCACAGTGACAGCTATTTTATTTTTGACTCTCAGCTGCTCAAGAAGTTTTGTTTGCAACCTATATGCCAGTCATGCAGCAGCAACATTTTATGGGAACAAACCTAAGTGCAGATCACCAGCTCCTGTAATTTGCTGTATCAAATCTTTCGTCTTCTTTCAAAGTCTGCAGCTCCCAGTATCAAGTAGCTACACAGGAATCTCAGCTTTCGGATGTATAAAAGTGAGTCTCTAACCTTTGTAACTGCAGAAAGAAGCTGAAAATATATGCCTGGTTTACCTCAGCTCCTCAAAGACACCACAGCAAATTTTAAAACCTCAAGATGAGCTCATCATATACTTTTTGGGGAAGTTGAGGGAGCCTACCACCTGGGGATTTTTATTTGACATTGGCAGCGCTGCAAGTGTCTCACCATCTCTTGCAACTGCAGTAAGTGTCATAAGTAAAATGCTCGGTATAAAAGAAGGCAGCAATGAGTCCTAAGCTGCTAAACCCACACCAAATCAAACACACCTGCACATACCTTCTGAATCAGGGTTGTCTAGTGGCTAAAGTGAAGGACTAGAGGTACTTCTTTACAACACAATTTGACATCATGTCAGAGACCCCAAGTTAGCTCTGAGCGTGCTCCCACAATTCTCAGGGAAGCTAATTAGCTGAGGTACACTGCAGGCTGATGCAGCTGCCCAGCTAGGAGGACCTTGACTGGAGTCACGCAGCACTTACACAGTGTACAGCACTTACACTCTTGTACCCTGCTCCATTTCTCAGTACACAGACAGCCTCAAGAGTCACCATGAGAGCAGTGCTAGTCTTGACATGTTGATTCAGTGACAATATTCATGAGTACCCCCATACAATTCCCAAGGATGGGCATAGCAATGCAATGAAAGATCTGCTGGCAGAGTGCAGCTAAAATAACCTCTGAAGGTTATTCCCAAATGCTTCACAATGAGATGAAACCTCTTTTCCTAATGAGAAGTCTGAAGAAGAAGGAAGGTGTTCATGAGGGATTATAAGAATAACAGCCGAGAAAAAGAAAGATGTTTTCCAGCTGTTAAGTAACTTTGGTTCTTCTTAATGAAACTTTTAGCATCACAGACAAGAGTTCACAAACCCCCAGCTTCATTTGAATACATTGGGCCTTTAGTTCATAGTCCCAGTCCAAAGCTGCCCTTCAACAAGCTCTGTTGTTACCAAAGGGGTTTTTAATCAGTAAAATAGGCATAATATATACGTAAATCTCAGGTGTCTTTTGGCTAGTGTTAATAAAATAATTTGAGTTACTAGAATACAACAGATACTGTGGAAAAGGCCATTCTACACTGTAACCCAGCCCTTCTGTTGGATGATGCAGGGAGAGTCAGAAAAATCTGTTAGAGAGCTTCTTTCAAAGGCAGAAAAATATAAAGATTTCTGATAGGTTCCTGAAATAGCTTGGCAGGGGGGACCTTGACAGGCTTGAGAGGTCAGCCCATACAAACCTGATGAAGTTCAACAAGACCAAGTGCAAGGTCCTGCACGTGGGTGGAGGTACCCCCAAGCACAAATACAGGCTGGGCAAAGAGTGGATGGACAGCAGACCTGCAGAGAAGGACTTGAGGGTATTAGTAGATGGAAAACTGAGTATGAGCCAACATCGTGCACTCGCAGCCCAGAAAGTCAACTATATCCTGGGCTACATCAAGAGAAGTGTGACCAGCAGGTCGAGGGAGGTCATTCTCCTCCTCTACACTGCTCTTGTGAGACCCCACCTGGAGTACTGTGTCCAGCTCTGAGGACCTTGACATAAGAAGGACATAGACCTGCTAGAGTGGGTCTAGAGTAGGGCAATGAAGATGATCAGAGGGAGCTGGAGCACACCCCTTATGAGGACAAGCTCATGGGGTTGTTCAGCCTAGAGAAGAGAAGGCTCCAGGAAGACCTAATAGCAGCCTTCTAGTACTTAAAGGGAGCCAACAGGAAAGATGGGGAGGGACTCTTTCTCAGGTGGTGTAGGGACAGGATGGGGGGTAATGGTTTAAAACTGAGAGTAGGTAGATTTAGATGAGATATAAAGGAAGAAATTCTTTACTTTGAGGGTGGTGAAACACTGGAACAGGTTGCCCAGAGAAGTTGTGGATGCCCCCTCCTTGGAAGTGTTCAAGGCCAGGTTGAACAGGGCTTTGAGCAACCTGGTCTAGTGGAAGGTGTCCCTGCCCATGGCAGGGGGTTGCAACTAGATGGTCTTTAAGGTCCCTTCCAACCAAAACCATTCTATGATTCTGTGATAATTGCTTGGCATAAGAAAATCAAACAGAAGTTTATCAAGTAGAGTAGGAATCATTAGTTTGGGAAACCACAGCATGTGGAAAACTGGAGTGCAAGCTCTTTTTTCCTCTGGTTACTCCCTTAGATCCCTTCATGTCTGTAAAATTCCAGAGTCTGGGAGAACCTACTATCCTAGCCCTACAGCCTGGTGTCCATGACCAGACCCTCAGTGGTAATGCCTCCATGCCACTGTACCAATTTTTCTGTCAAATAAAGGACCTATCTCTTGCATATTTATAGAATCAATGAGAGAGAAAAACACAAAAGCAGGGACAAGAAAGAAGTGTGCAAACAAATCCACTTAATTTTCTTGTTTTCCTTTTTTAGACACTGTCAGGGAATTCCATACAGAAGGATTATTTTTCATGATTCCCAGCTGTACCTTCACTAGCCACAAAGTAGAACAATACACACATTTTTTGCAGCCTCAGAACTCTGGAATCTTTTTTCCTCGAAAAGGTCAAAGGGAATTTTTTAACCTAAAAGATCTTTCACCTGACCAGAATAGTTTAGGCAGTAGTCAGCACAATATACAGACAACAATAGGGTACAGAAGTGCCTGTCTTTTGAAAAACTGTCAGTGCAGGACACAAGTAAAAGCAAGCTGTTGAACACAGACCAGGATCTGCATTCACTGCATAGTTGCCAAAATAATTTATGCTGCCATGTGATCTGTCCTTATATTCAAGAGTGAAGAAATGGGAGTAGGGAAACAGATGAAAAGTTTTAAATATGGTGGGGTTTTTTAAAGAAAAAATAATCAAACGATCTATTGAAAAATCATAACTGTTATAAGGAGAGAACATTATCCTCCAAACAAGGAAAAGGTTCTGGAAAACAAATAGTTCACAAAGATATTTTTTCCAGAAACTGTCACTTCATTATCCTCATAAAAAACTTAAAATTGCTGAATTACCTTCAGCCGTTGTGAGTCTGTTTATTTCCAGCTGCAAGCTGTATAGAAGTGCACAGTGTTCAAAACTTGGAATTTATTAAAAAGTGGCTAACAACAATGTGAATTCCAGCCAGCTGGAAAAAAAAAAAAAAAAAAAAAAAAAAAAAGAAAAAAAAGGAGACTATTAAACTAGAAAATATTGTTATTCTGACCTCTCTCTGTACCACAATTTCAGTCTGTTTATTTACAGAGTCCTTAAAGAGACGTGAAATAAAAGAGTTTGGGCTTTGGTACTCCTGTCAACTATACATCTGAAAAACAGAATTTTATTGGGGAATATACATCTTTTGTCACATGGTGTTGAACACTCACGTCCTCCCCAAACTCTTTTTATTTGGAGCGGGTGGTGGAGGGGAAGAAGGAGGAGGAGAGAGAAAACAGAAAGGGAGGAGGGAGGGGAAATTTAGAAATTAAAATCACTTACCCTTTTGTTTAAATATACAGTGTGTGTATTTCCCAAGAGTAATGAATTTACTCTGGTAGCTTCAGCACAGGAATTATAAACCAGTTTTATAGATCCAAAATCAGTATCATATAAACTTCCAGTCTGGCAGTATCTTCTTGGAACAGGCTTTACATTAGAAATGGGGCAGTAAAGTCAAGACATTATGGAGATCTTAGTGCCTAGAATGCTCGTGTTTATTAATGGACCTAATCCTGCAGAGTAATGGGCACTTTGAATGCCACATAAATCCCCTTTTTTTTTTCCTTATTTTCTGAGATTGTACCTAAAAGCAACATGGTTTCTCAAACTTATCCTAGTCCAATAACTGCTTAAAATATTATTTCTTCATTTCAGGGATGAGCTAATGCTGAAATTAATTATATTCTATACATAGCAACTGACTTAGATGTATCTTCAAAAGCCAGGTGGAGATTAAAACTAAGATCTAAGATTCCCTAAATTGCAGGTCTTCCCCAAAGACATTCACCTGTACTCTATGGTAATATTCTGTGAACAGTATACTATATCATAAATAAAAGAGAGAAAGTGTAATTAATGTTACTCTTGGAATCATAACTTAACATTTTTTGACCATGTGACTTAGCACATTAGCCAGGGTTATGGCAGTTTTTGTAACCTACTTACATTCTTGTACATATCAGAAGCCATGCTTCTGTTGTAATGTTTTTAATCAATTTTTTACAGATAAAATCGCAAAATATTTCCAGCTGAAAATTCTCTCTTTTGTTCTTTTTCTTGTTATCTCACACCTTTACTCCATGAGGTTTTGTACCTCTTGTGCTGGAACTGCTCTATTTAATCCTTTTTTTCCTGGCACGTTTTTGCTCTCAACTTAACCTGCCTGTAGCAGTTTTTCCACCATAATTCTCCTAATATCCTTTCTTTCCTAATCCTTCTTCTCTACTCAGCATTAGTGAGGCTGCACCTGGAGTACTGTTTTCAGTGCTGGGCTTCCTAGTACGAGAAACACAGACCTACTGGAGCGAGTCCAACACAGGGCCACAAAGGTGATGAATGAACTGGAGCATCTGTCATATGAGGAGAGGCTGAAACGACTGGGAGTGTTCATCCTGGAGAAGAGAGGGCTCAGAGGGCCCTTATCCATGTGTATAAATACCTGATGGAAGGCAATGAAGAAGTGAAACATGATAGGAGATGACAGGTACAAATTAAAACACATTAAGTCCCACCTGTACACAGAAAACCACTTTTTTTACTGTGAGGACAGTCAAACATTAGCACAGGTTGCCAAGAGAGGCCATGCAGTCTCTGTTCTCAGAGATGTTCAAAACCTAACTGGACACAGTCCTGGACAATCTGCTCTAACTGATCCTGCTCTGAGCAGGGGGTTAGACTAGATGAGCTCAGGAGGTCCCTTCCCATCTCTCACCTGATTCTGTGATCCTGTAACATGTTCTAGTCCTTTCCTTTTCCATCTTTTCCTCCCTCCCTAATCTCCATATCCCATCCTGATAGTCTGCCACATTGCTCTTGGTTTCCTGCAGATTCCTGTGACATTTTTCCACAGGCTTTATGTGTGACTCTATTTAAAGCCTGGCCCCCTTGAATGACCCGCATGTGGCCCATTGCTAAAAAACACAGGGCAAACCCATTTGAGTCCTAGAGAGCATGCTCTGAGCTTGAAATTATTAAAATGAATAAATATAAAATAAAACTGAAACCATCCCAAGCATACAGATCTCTCAACTTCAGGGTTTAGAGTTCAGTCAGAGTTTAGAAACCAAGAATGGAAATCTAAGCTGAAATTATTTTAGGACTTGTACTTTCTGGAAACAGAACCAAGTTTCTGCTTCAGAGCCAATGGTTCTCAGCACATTTGATATTATATACAGTTGATGTGGGGAGCAGATCAAGCACTCAGTTCCCAGAGCAGGCTGTGATAGTGTTTCTCCTTCTTCATCCCTTTACCCATGCACAGAATCATTCACATGGGCTGTCTCTGCCACCTCCTCCAGGGTCAAGTGGGGAAGATGAGCTGCTCTGCTTCCACGTGTCTCAATAGTTCAGGTGTCTCAGCTCTTCTAAGCTAGAGACATAACATTGCAAGAAAATTCATTCTTGCTATCAAGTGACCTGATCAAACAAGGAAGTTCTGGGACTCTCACAGGAGAATCCAAACCTCATGAAATTTCACACCTGCTTTCCAGACTGAAGAAGAGATGGCTTCAATTAACCTATACCCTCTGAAATGATATTCTGCATTTTATTTCACACACCTTTATTACATAAGGAGCTGTTTATCAGAAACCGTTTAACAGATCACTTGACCAATTCGACTCATGTGCAACCTGTTTGAATTTGTTTATACTCATTGGGTTGTCTGGAGACAGCAAACTTTTACCTTATTTTGAGATGCGTTGTATCACTATGATTCTTATTCTTATTGCAATAACATTTCCCTCCAATTTTGTTTTTCCCTCTCACTTTTGTTGCCTCATCTCCACCTCACTCTTTTCTGGGCATACCATTCAAAACTCTGGGGACATCTTCATCAACACTATCTTACTTTCTAACACCATGTCAGACAAATCACTTCTCTTTGACTCGAGTATGGTGCAGTGAGTCTGAACAAGAAAAGTAAAGATGTACAAGCTGGTCCAGCAGCCTCTAAAGGATATATAACATACAATCAATTTCATTAAAATTCTTAATGAGGTAAGTATTTGAAGTATCATGATATTTTGGCACATACCAAGAGAAAAGAAGCAGCTGTGTGTAAATGTATGTTTGTGTGAATGTAAGTAGTTGCACATATCTCTGTGTGTGTGTGTGTGTGTTCGTATTTGTGTGTGTGTATAGTTACAGCAAGAACAGAAGATCTCTTTGCCAACAGACTGACTTACAGTAGATCCCTCACAGTACACTGTACACTTATGACTAGATCTGCCAACAAACAAAAGATGATCTGCTAATCCTATCCTGAATTTTGTCCTTGTTTTGGAACAGAGCAGTCCCTTTTACAAAGATCCACTCACAAATTACACAGACCTTACAAGGCACTGAAAGCTGAGGCTCCAAAGTAATTGATAAAAAGATTAAATACTTTCTAATCAATATATATGTTAAATTTAGTTCAGCTGCAGATATTTTTCTCCAGCAGCTCCAGAGGGAGGACCATATGAAAAAGCTAGATCAATTTCTACTGGATCACCAAAACAAAAATAAAACAAAAATAAAACTTGAACAGCTGAGGGAAAATGTGTATGTGGGTGAAAATTCATTTCATTATGGAGGACAAGATGTTGCAAATGGAAAGCATTTCATAGAGCACGATTTATAAATAAAAAACAGCTAAGTATTTTCAGTGCTGTAATACAAGTGGTAAAACACTTCATTTCACATACATGCAGTATTTAAAATATAAATGCTTAGCTTCATGTAAAATAGGTGAAAGTCTTTTTGCTTTCACTGGAGAAGTATTATGAAGCAAAGTTTTAATTTAGTTTTAGATAGAATATGCACAACATATGTATATATTTATATTTGCACATATTTTTACATTTCCCCTCTATTTAAACATACAACACACAGGAAAAGATGCTTGGGCATGTGTTTCCAAATATGTAATTTCACTCAAAGCTGTTAGCTGCAGCACCAGAAAATTGCATCCTCTGCTTTGTATCCACAGTTTCAGGTATAGTGCTGAGAGCCGTAATACGCATATTGTCACTTGGCCTTGTCAGTGACTCTAAAGTGATAGTAGACCATTGTGGCATGGCCATGATGCCACATACTACATGGCCAACTCTCTAGAGGAGTGGGAGACATTAACTGAGTCAGCTTTATTGTGCAATATTAAATAGGGCAGTTTTATAAAGCAGACATCAGTCCACTAAGAAATGGAGTAGAAAGCAGAAATTATGTTCTAACAAGCTTTGAAAAAAAACACTTCCTGGGTGGGCTCCCCTTGTCTAAGGGATGATGGAGAAGGCAGCCATACAGTAACTGTGTCACACTGCACGTTTGCAGGCACAGTGGTTTTATGATATATAACATTATTGGGGTTGGACTCTGATACGGTAAATTATGGGAGAATCATGGATTACTCACAGTAAAAATGTCAAAAGCAATAGGAATGGTAGTTTAAAAAGCCACATAAAGTTCTATACATGAAACATGTTTGAGATTAAGTTACCATTTTAGATCACCTGTTGTTACAATTATTATTTATGTATACAACACTCTTTATGGGTCTATGTTGATAAATAGAAACAATATCCTCTTCCAAAAATTTACACTGTCAAATGCCAGACAGAATGCTGTTCAGCTATAAGAAGCCTAAGAGGCATGAACTTTTCTGCTAGACCCCTCCAACCCTTACATGTTTCAAATCTGGATCTCCAAGCCCCTGCAGTTGAGTCCTTGGTATTGTTCTAAGGGTGCAAAGAGGACAGGAAAGTAGCACAAAACAGGGGAATTGCAACACAGGCAGGAATCAGGCTGGCTCTTCTGTTCTCAGAACCAAAGCAGGAGGAGGGATAGCCAGTGATCACTCATATCTTGGCTAGTCCTGAAGCTCATCTGGGTTGTACATTAGGCCAAGCCGATACCTGGGATCAAGGTGGTGTGAAAACACTTGTACTACCATCTGCAAGAACTCAGACAGACAACACTGAAAACAGAGTTAGAGATACACAGCTTCTCTTTGGAAGATGAGCTACTTGTTAACAGAGCCCATCCGTCATGCATGCCAGCTCCAATGGTGTTTTGTTGGGGGCATTAACGGATAAACTAACAGTTGTTGCTGGAAGGAATCTATTGTTCTCATGTTTGCTAAGTTTTGCTTTAAGATACCGCTTAGCAAATAAAAAACATCACTAATACAGCTGAATAGGTGAATCGTGTAAGAATTAGAGCTCGCAACTCTTTCTACCTTTGCGTTACACTGATCACTGTGAAATCTGTGTGATTGGGAGAGTATGTGCTTTAAGAAGCATGTACTCTGTGAAATATCCATGTCATTGATAACTTGACAACTACAATTTGAATGGCAACATATGGCAAAGTCAATGTTATGACAAGCCATTCCTTGGGGTGGGAATACTAATGATGAAAGATTTTACTTAAGTGGTAGCACTAGTAGCATTGAAAATATTAGAATCAGTTTGGAGTGTTTTCATTGCTTGAGACAAGTAAAAATGGGCAAACAAGGAACTTCATACAATTAAATGTTTTTATTAAATGTTAAATGTTTTAATTCTTTTTCCTTTATTGAAAAGGCATTCACTTCATTTAACCATCCTCACAAGAAAAATATCTGAAGGGCTGGGAGCTAACATGATGTTGAAAAAATAACTGAAAAGGAAAAGTAGTAAGATATTGGAATTAGGGGAACGCACTAGATCTGTAAGATACTTAGACTATAATGTCTCTCTTGCTCATTAAAACACCTAAATTTTGGACTATCAGTAAAAATAGATTACTAATTCTTGAAACATACTAATATCTGAATGGTTTAGAATACAGCACCATTGCTTTAAAGTGTTTATAAAGAAGTGATAGTCAGAGTGCCTTAAGGTCTGAGAAATTAATCTCTTGCATTGCTGCCACAAAAATAAAAGGAACTTTTCTCAATGTTCTGTAGGGCTGATACTCCCAATCTTTCAAAAATTATAGACCTATTGCAGAAAAGCCATGAGAATTTTAGGAACAATACATTTACAAGTCTATCTCCTTCCTGGGTTTTGACCTTATATTACTCATAATAGAACCATCTGCTGTTTTTCAGGACAAGGACTAGGGATTCATTCTCTAGTAGAAGTTAGATTGTCATATCACTCCAGGATATATGACTACAGGCAGGAAACATGGCAAAGTTACTATGAGTGTCACAGTTCAAAAAAAACAGGGTGAGCATCTGAAAAGAGGGAGATCCAAACAAATTATCCTGTTGTTTCTAAGAAGAAACTAGACCCTCTCTATCCTACCGTAGTACAGCCTACAAGGTGCATGCCATTTTAGTCTGGGAGTTATCACGGTGTCTTACTCAGTTTGCAAGGTTTGGTGCTTAACTGCATCTGTTTGTTCGTTCCATCTTGTTAAAACACCAATTATTTGCTCAGACAACATCTTCACTGTTATAGACACTCTCAAATAAACAAGCAACAACCAAAAATTTAAAAATTATTATCAACACAATTAACTAGCCATCTACAACCATTCAAGAGCAGGGTTGAATGCCCATGAAAGGAGAACAAAACACCACTTCCTAGAGTTTAACAACAACTCAAAATGCCCTATCACTTCCTAGGGTTTAACGACAACCCAAAACACTCTATCATTCACCTGACAAGTGAGGACTCTCAACCTCAAGGAAATTGTCAGGGAAGCACCCTGACCCAAGTAACCTCAAGGAGTTTCCTTGGGCAGTGTCCCAACCCAAGGGGAGAGTCATCAATCTCAGCATGCTTCTCCAGGGGACAAGCTCCAAATGGCTCCTCCAAGGGACTCCATTTATACCCAGGCTGAATCTGATCTGTGGTCAATAGCAGCTCCCATTGGCCAAAGGTCCCAACTACCGTGAAGCCCTGAGAACAAACGCAATCAGGAGCTGCTACACTTGAGCAGCCAAGAAGCCCTGTTTTCATTGGGTGGGTGCATCTGCCACATTCAGTATAAAGTGGCACCTTCCTCCAGGCATTTATATGCACTCTCAGTCCTGATCTGAACAAAGTTCAGACAAGACCATCAACTTCTTCCCAACTTTCCCTCAAAAGAGCCTTGCTTTTCTTTTACCACTGTTACCTGCAGAAGGTGTTTACTCTAGCAAAGGCAAAAGACTAAAATAGCAATAAATAGATACTACTACTAGCAATAACAAAAAGCTAAAAGGATCCTTTCCACAAAAGCTAAAGTACCATTACTCTGCCAGCTGGACCACCTCAAGAAACATCTGAAGCTCAGAGAAATGTCATTGTCCACATTCCAGGCTCTGCAGTCTGTTATCTGTAGAAGGGTCCACTGAATCACACTGCAAGCAGAAAAGGAACCGAGAAAAATGCATGCACAGACTGATTGGGATAACATTTTTTAATTATAGGTGGGTTAGAGATAACACTTGTAAGGGTATTATACTTCCCTTCTGCTAGCCACAGGGAGCCATGCAGGCCACAGGAAGGCTTCACATGGAATAAAATGAGAGAATCTCTGCATCTTTCTGTTATTCAGATACATACTCAAAAAAGTCTGGTTTCTATTGAAGCATTTTGCTTTGTCTAAAGACTGTATTTTTGCTGGGATTTGGAAGGTTTATGAAAGTTACCTGCAAGTATTTTCTGAGCTAGTTTGCCTGTTTAGCTAGCCATCACCCTGTTTAAAAGGAGAAAAAAAAATCAGAAAAAAATTCATGTCATTCCAGAAGGAGTAAAGATACACACAGGAAAATGTCAGAAATGTATTGCATATATGGTACAATATTTTTGACTCAAAGCAAACCCCTTGTTTTGTTTACATATCACCTCCTCGCCATTAGCATATATGTCCATGAGCTCCTCTTGAAGGAAGTTCTACCAAGTAAAGTCAGGATAAAACTAGAATACAGAGCTCAGCATTTGCTTAAAGAGGTTTTAATGTCATATAACGACAACTGGAGGTCAAAGAATAAGATTAAGTAGATGCAGGGAAACATGTCATGAAAGAAAAATGGAACCAAGGGGGACATCCATATAGTTTCAGTTGGTCAAGTAGCAGAATTCACAGGAATAAGAACTGGGAATCTTCTTCCATCCCCACCACCCACACTTGAAATTTCATTCCAAACCAAACTGCTGTTTTAAATGAAAAGCATACTTTCTCATCAAGATTAATACATTATTATCAAGTTGTTTCTCAAGTTCACTACTAATAAAAACATTTTGGAAACCTGCTGTGGTCCCTAGGGCTGCCTGAAGCATTCTATTCCAGGATGTTTCAGGAATGCTGGCTGACTGCAAAACTGCAATGAGAGAGGAAACTTCTGGCATGCCCGCATGTACCACAGGATTTTGTCCCTAGAGAAGCTGTTCAGGAACATGGTGTATTATAAAAGCAATTCCACGGGTGCTGTGAAATTCAACTTTTCATTAAAGGCCTTCAGTGGGAATTTTAGTTAAAAGTCATCATGTATGATTTCTAGATTGAAGACAACCATGCCTGCTGGTTTTGATACAAAAGCTGAAGTTATATTTAGCAAGTGTCCTTACTGAGAGTCATAATGTTATTTGGTGATTTAATGAAGTGTGTCTGAAATTATGAAACAACCCATCAAAGTCCAAGGTACTAAAAACCACAAGTCAATAAGAAATATGACTTTATTTGTTCTTTATGGAACAATTGTTAGGAAGACTGTGATTTCATTTTTCTATATCTAAATATACTGTAAATGTAATCTCTCTTGAAGACGGTTTTGAAGTTTACCTCAATGCATCTGTAATAGCTAGGTTGCTAGGCCAGAAAAAAATGAACTGAGAGGTTTGAAAACAATGAATTGTTTGAGATTTCTGCTACTGCCTACCTCTGAACAGTCTGACAACATGAAGAGAAGCTAGATTTCCTCGAAGTATTTTGGCATTTTAAATCCAGATCCAAAGCAAACTAGAGAATAAAGAAGAGAAGACAACATTAAAGATAATTCTGTCCAAAGTTCTATGACTTTGGTCTCTGTTAAAGTAAACTTTGCACTTTTCCAGGTGTGTAAAGTATATGTATGCAGTACACAACAGGTTTCTAAGATCCTGTCTCTTTACCATCAAGACAGATTTTGGCCCTTAAATGATTCCTTGTTCTTTATCATAAAGAACCTTCTGCTTTATCATAAAATGATCTTACAGCTTCCGCTTGAGAACAACCAATATTATCATCTGTATCTGGAAGGAACTGGCAAGGTAAAATTTGCTTGGTACTACATCAAGATAAGGAGTGCTAGAACATCAGCCTGAGATGAGTACAGCCAGCAAAATCCAAATACATTTTTAAGTTACCTCAAAATTTTTGTTTAAAACACAGGTTCTCTTTCACCCTAACAGACAGATAGGAAGCAGGAAAAAAGTGCAGGCCTACACTTACCCTAAAGCCAGAGATTTTAATAGAGGCCTCTGTCCAACACTTGTCTCAGTAACAGTTTACACCATATTAGAAATAAAGAAAGAGGTCCTGTGTGTGGCACTCAGAAAGTACTGTGTGATGTGCATGATAAATGAAAAAAGAAGGACATTAAACTATCCCCATAGTAAACACAGAAAACACCATCTCTGGGCTCTAATGAGGAAAGGAAAAATCATCATTTACCAGTTCCAAATTATTAGTCTACAGGAAGAAGGTCATAAATTTGTTTTATGAATAAGCTCTTTATAATGGCTGTCTCCATACAATAATATATATAAGCTTCAACATTAGTGAACTTCTTAGAACTTCATTTTCTAGATACGAAAGTCTAAACAATGGTCTATTTAGTTCATGCTCATACTTGAATCCATGATGAGAACCCAGATTTTATATTTCTCAAACAAATACCACTGTACCATGTAGAACCATAGGTCATTCTCCCAGCCTTATCTAACCAGAATGAATAAATAAAGTATCTGTCAGAGTGTCAGTCCTAAAAACAGGTACAGAAAGCAGCTCCTATAGAGTCCAGGCAATGGAGAGTCCAGGGAATGGAAAGTCCAGGCAATGGAGAGTTCAGAACCCTGGCAGTGCCTCACTCTCCTAACCATTACAATGTGGGGTTTTTCAGTCTAAACTAAATCTTCCTAGATTCACCCATGAGCTTTGGTTTTCTTTGTTTCTGAGTGATAATAAAGGAGTTGATAATCTGGCTTTTTTCCTAACATGAACTTTAATAGTTTTTGAAAGATTCAAATGTCTATCAGCGGAAAGAAAAAATGGAGGGAAAGTACAACCTCCCGTTTGACTTGATGTCATAGAACCCCAAACTTTTGTTAGACTGTAAGGCTGTAAATAAATTATGAGAGTCTGTATGTCCTGGGCAATCTTTCAAAGAGTTCTGACCTTACCTTCCACCAAGATCACATTTTTATGCATATCAACCCTACCTCTTGACAGATATTCTTCCCCCTCCTGCTTCCTCCCACTCATCAGTATGATACTTATTTTATTCTTTGCTTTTCTGTTAGCCAGTAGGAGTGTTGAATATTTTAGAAGGAAAACAAGAGAAGGAAATAAGAGTGGTTTTGGCTTTATGCCAACTAAAACTGAAAGCAGATTATCTTGTCCTATCAATCTGATGTCTGTGTTATGGTATTCCATCAAGACACCACACCAGAAGACTTTACAGGTATCTGCCAAGTATGAGAGTGCTGAAAGAAGAGAGAGTAAGCCAGAGCTGCTTTCCCTCTCAGCCTGTTCATGGAACCCAGTCTGAAGTGGCATTGGGAGATCACATCATCTTCTCTCAAAGCATGAGTCATTTGAGTCTATAACTCTCATTCACTTCTTTAAAAATTCATTCATTCATTATTCTGTCAGCTAAGACAGAATATGAAAACTTACTACAACAATTTCTGGTCTTTTTAAAAAAGGCTATTTACTCATGTGTAGGTTTTCTGCAGGCGGTCATATATATGTTCTTATATTTACTATATAAAAGCATGATATGTCTCTGAAGCTGCTTCACTGAAACAACAAGAAAATAGTGAGGAAGGAAAGATATTTCTGTCTTCCTCACGTGATACTCACTGCTAACTCCAGGTCATAATTATATGACATAATGTCACAATTCAGGAAAAAACTTGTTTTCAGAGGGAAAGGGGAAAACACTTTGCTGCTGCTTCTTTCCAAGAAGTCTTTGTTTCTTACACCTTCTCAGTTTGCAAGTATGTTTTTGTAGCCTCCACCCACCAGCTTGCCAAGATTACCTATATAGACAGGTCCCAAGCTGAACAGGTGTTTATTAGTCAAGTGTGGCCTTACAGAGATAAAATGCAAAATACATTTCAGTTCTGCCTTTTTTCTATTCAGCAGTGAAACCTATAAGACTGCTTTTTAATGTACTTTGTTAATGAAGCCCTAAAATATAGACTTTTACAGTTCTTGACTATGAATAAGAATGTATGCATTTTCAATGGAAAAACATTTTAAGTAAGATTTCACCGAGAAACCTGTTTGAAACAGATTTGCATTAACAGTCAGCTTCAAATTTAATCAGAGTATTTCCACTGACATTGACTGATCTGCCTCATTCTCTGATTGCCTTCTGATTTGAGTTTGCCGGTGGTTGTGTCTGAGACTTGTTTCACAGACATTTCATATTTTAGACTCAGAAACATTCCTCCAGCAAGGCTCTGTGCTCTAGTAAACACTGCAGAAAAAAAACCTCAAGAATTTAGGGTTCTCCTCTTACCTTTACCAGCAGCCTGATAGATCAACTCTAATCACCTTGCCTGCCCATGGTTTTGTTTCTCTGTAATTTGAGGCTGATGATACTTTGTAAAATAATTTGAGATCTACTGATAAATATTATCTATAAAAAACAGTCGGTATTGTGCTTATGGTAGAAGTTGTTTGCATTAACAGCTCCTAATATTTGCTGCTTAAAAGTATCTTATGATTTACATATCCCTCTTTGATCATTTTTAGCTCCTGTTGTTCCGGACAACATTTTTGTGACTTTCATGGTTCTAGTCATTATCACAGATTCTCACTTATAGTCAACTTGCTCCAGTGTTTATGCAAAAATTTCCTTTCACATGAAAAAGAAAAATCAGTGTTTTTTTAAAAAAGAAAATTTGACAGCAAGACTGCATTGGTTGACATAAGACTTGGAAGTAAGTTCAATTGTTAAACTGAAACTTTTTTCCTGTTTTTTTCAGTTGATGTGTCTAACTAATGAAAACATTAAATGTCCATTTATGTAAGAAACAAAATATTTAAGACTGGAATCTGCCCATACTGAAGTCACTAGAAGATTTGTGCAGATTTTACAGGCAACATGAACCTCACCCTGAAATTTTATCTTAAAATCTTGACTATTCAGATTTCACAGGCATAAAATTTCCTTCTGATTTCTGGTGTTCACATTTTCCATTCTTCCAGCTGCATTCTACTTTTTTCCACCCTGCACAAGTCTGTAGTAGGGAAGCAAGGAAAAGAATAAACTTTTTGCTTTCTAATTTCCAAAAAGCTTTTCTGTGAAAAAAATTAGCAGTAATCTGGTATGGTATCTAAATAGCCTTGTCTGTCTTTTGAGATAATGATGGTTTCTCAGCGGACATATGAATGCATGTTCACACTGACAAGAAATGGTCGAGGGTGCTGCACTTACCAAAGTCACTAAGTAACTTTAAATGACCAACTGGAGTGCACAATATTATCAGAAACAAGTATTTTATTTAAGGAGAAGCAATATGTCTTCTGGGCACCATTGTGGCACACTAAAAAAGAAAAATCAGATATGACCATGATCCCATAGCCCAGGGGTCAGTTTTGTGTTCTTACAGTGATACTAGATATTGAAGTTATCCATGAAGATATGATTTCCTTGCACAGAATCTCATAGTATGACTTGATCCTCAAAAACTGAGTCATTATCTAACTGATAAAGCACTATTAACATAGCAGAATTCTTTCACCTCGAAACTTAATTATTTCTGAACATTTCTAGTATAGTGACATCAATCAGTGCTCACTCGTGATTAATTTGTTTCATTAACGCTAACAGCTCCAAATATTCTACTGGCAAGCTGTCCACTGTCCTGGTGATCTTCAGGAAGAGGGTGCTCTGAATATCTGGCTTCAATTTGTGTCTAGTTCCTCTTCCAACCATGTTGCTTTTGGGTGTTATGGGTTTGAATTTTTTGGTGTGTGTCTAACTATCATTTTTTAATAAATTACTACAACGAACATGTACAGGACATCTGGGAAAACCTAATAAGAACTGGCTAGCACCTACTTAAAATTCAAGTGCAACAGCAATTTAATAAAAACAACTCCTCCAGAATGCGGCCATAAGGAAAGGGTTTGCACAATCTGTTCATCTGCATAATTAGTAATTGAGGACCTGAGAACAGTTGGAACATTGCTGTGGGCAACCCAGGTCAGATCACTGATAACATAAATAACAAAGATTCAGACTTCCAAAAGCTACAAACATCAGAATGGAGCTAACAACAACCCTAATAAGAGCATGCAAAACAAACAAAAAGAGAGATAATTCAGAAAGCCATGAAAGGCCATAAGGCTACTGTAAAAAAACAACCAGTATGGCTTAAAAGAATAATGAAAAGAAAAAGGGGGGGGGGGGGGGGGGGGGAGAAAAAAGAGAAGATACATGAGAAAACACAATAACTTATTTTGCTTATCATTTGCATAATGGTACAAGTATATGAATACTTCTGCCAGACACATAGTTATAAGTATTCCTCTTGAACATTAGAGAAAATAATAAATCCAGTTATTTATACCCTTTGTTTTCACCAGATTACGGTGAAAAAACATGGACTACCCAAAGCACTGCAGAGCCAAGTGTTCTTTGGGACACGAAGAGTAACACAGGAGAGGTAGTGATGCACTAATCAGGTGTGGATTCATTCCTTCCAGTGATTTAGTTTGCTGCATCTTCACTGGATACAGATGTGCATCAGGACACCAGACCAACGTGGACCCTTGCTAAATCTAAACGTTTTATACAATGGCTTCAGTTTATCAAATTTGTTTCTTATCCACAGTACAAAGACATTATCCAAACGAACTGTCTATCAACATGTAGTTTATGTGTATTTACTTGTTTCACCCTCCTGGAAGATCATAAGTAATAATGACACAGAAATCTGTTATTTGTATTGACAGAAGGCCAGAGTTTTGTCATATGATACTAGATCACAAGATTAATTTTTTTGGCAAAAATATGAACAGTGGCCTCTCTGCTTGGGTGTTGACCAATGTTTGATTAATATAAATGCTTGAGGACCCAACATATCAAATAAAGTAAAAGGGGACTCTAGGTTCTCTGCATTTACAAAAATCAAGATTGATTTATCTCAGACTCAGGTAACATAAAAATTAATACCTGGAGGCAGAGCTATGTTTGCAGTTCTATCTCTTGTAGGAATATTATGTTATTTGCAATGGAATTAACATAGTGGTTGGAACTGTAACGTCTTTGTCCCTCGGTGATGTAACATAAAAGATTAGTGTAAAGGATGAACATAAATAAAAAATGCCAGAAACTAATATAAAAATGTGACAGCAGTGAAATCAGTTGCACAAAATATAAATACTATCAATCAAATAGTTACTGCAAAGGACAATTGTTTTTATTTTAATTACATTTAGTAATCTTAAAAATATGTACCTCTTGTACATGAAAATACTATCATGTATGATCTGCAAAAATCTGCTCCCAAACCCAAGCCCAGTGGTTTGTTATTCCAACCTTTTGGTCAGAGTCTAGAAACAAGCATATAAAAAATATGGAAATGGCTGAACATAGAACACCGTACAGGACACAAATGAAGTGCAGAATGGAGGAAGTCTTGAAATCGTTTTTAATGGAGGTAAAAGTAATTACCAGTAACACTGAGAGAAATAATACTGGTATGGGCAAAGAAAACATTACAGATTTTCCCCAGGTTCCCTATGCCCTGCAAAATTAGTTTAACACATGTGGGCTATTACATTTCCCCATTTTGAGTTAATGAGCAGTTATAGACTCCAGTCTGAAATTCAGATTAAATGTAACAATCTAGCTGCAGATTACTTTTGATACAGGAAAACTTGATATGGCTGATACCATTTTTTACAACTGTTATGCAGAAATAATGAAGTAAGTATCAGACATTCCTCTTATTCTTGCTTAAAATTAACCAATTAAAAAATTAAATTATCCTGCATCCTCAAGATCCTCAACTCATTCTGTTGAAGGAAAATATATGAAATCATTTAACAGGTCAATAATCCAAACCATAAATACAAATGAAACTCTTTAATTTAGGTCTCATCTGGCTTTTGAAGCATATGATTTGTCAAAGTAGACTCCCTTTTAAGTATTAATTTCACTCTCATATGATTTTTAGAGTCATTTTGTAACAGTACAGTTTTATAAACACCAACCATGTCCATATACTTTTCTTTACCTCTCCACCACACCAATGTGGCATGAACTCTGATGCTGCTTGACCACCATGATAACCTTCTATGATGAAATGATCAGCTTGACAGGTGAGGGGAGAGCAGTGGATATTGTCTACATGCACTTCAGTAAAGTTTTTAACACTGTCTCCCATAGGACCCTTGTACACAAGCTACTGATGTATGGGCTAGCTGAGCACACAGTTTTCAATCTGGCTGAACAACAGGGCCTGGAGACTGGTCATCAGTTGAAAAAAATCTAATTGGAGGCCAGTAACTATCAGTGTACCCCAGGGGTCAATACTGTGTCCAGTTCTGTTTAACATCCCCATTAATGATCTGGATGATGGGACAAAGTGTACTCACAGCAATTTGTTGATGAGGCAAAACTGGCAGGAGTGGTTGATACACCAGCAGGTCATGCTGCCATCCAGAGGGACCTTGACAGGCTGGAGAAATGGGCCAACAGAAACTTCATGAAGTTCAACAAGGAGAAGCCCAAAGTCCTGAACTGCAGAAAGAACAACTCAATGCACCAAAATATGCTGAGGGTCACCCATCTGGAAAGCAGCTCAGCAGAAAATTACTTGATTCAGTTCTAATCTGTCTAACTTCAAAAATGGAGTCACAATCAGGTCCACAAGATCTGTCTCTTTGGTCTCAACAAAATTTTCAGAAATACCATAAAGGAACAATTGGTGCTCTCTCGTATGTCACATTCCTTCAACAAGAGAAATAATGGCCACCTGCAATTACTCTGAAATTCTTTTCACTTTTCAGGAATATAACACATAGCCAGAAAGGATACTGATAAACAGCTTATAACAAGCATTATATAACAGTTTGTCAAAGCACTTGGTTTACAAGAAATAAGTTCCTCAAATACTCAGGGTATGTCATGACCCATCTCACCTTCAGAAGGCAAAAACTGCATACACAGTCACTGTACACAGCTATGGGTGATTTTCCTATTGTGCAACTGATCACCCAGATCACTTTTCTGCTTCCTTACTAAATTCTCTACATTTTAAACAGATGAATACTAATGAAAATCAATGCACACTTACAATTTTAACATATATTTTTTGTTAAATCTTTTATGCATCTCAAAATCTATTCCTGAGTACCCAAGGATAGTCTATACTCCCTTGAATAACTTGCCTCAGGTAATTAGAATACAGTAAACTCAGCACTATTATTCATGAACACAGTCATCAGTCTGGTTTTGGTTTTAGAGATCATTTGTTTGTTACAATTCTGCCAAATCCATTCATCTGTGATCAAGAAAAGCCATCTGTCTGGATGGGTAGATATGATGGTACACACATATATCTATCAAGACACATATGTGTGCAGTATACACATTGGAGATCATGGACTAGTTTACTGTATATTCGCAACATACAATTGCTGAGTCCAAGCCCAGGCGGGATAGAAAGCACATAAGAATATGGGACTACTGCACCTTATGTAACTTCTCTTTTCAGCCACAATGTTTCATTTTTATTCTCTTCTTCTGCATTGCAGGCCACATTCCCAATTAACTGGGAATTCCAAATTAACTGGAAAGGATTTCTTTAGGAGACACAGTCAGAAACCACAATAATGTTTGTACTTGTTTAGAAATGCCATCAAAATCCTAATTTAAAAAAAAAGCCAAATGTACATTAATCATAGAATCATAGAAACACAGAATGGTTTGAGTTGAAAAGGATCTCAAAGATCATCTAGTTACAACCCCCCTGCCATGGACAGGGACACCTTCCACTAGATCAGGTTGCTCAAAGCCTCATCCAACCTGGCCTTGAACGCTGTAGGGGAGGGGGCATCCACAACCTCTCTGGACAACCTGTTCCAGCATCTCACCACCTTCACAATAAAGAATTTCTTTCTTATATCTCATCTAAACCTACCCCCTTTTGGTTTAAAACCATTACCCCTCCTCCTATCACTACACCACCTGAGAAAGAGTCCCTCCCCATCTTTCCTGTAGGCTCCCTTTAAGTACTGGAGAAGGTCTATTAGATCTTCCCAGAGCCTTCTCTTCTCTAGGCTGAACAACCCCCACTCTCTTAGACTGTCTTCATAAAGGGAGGTGCTCCAGCCCCCTGATCATCTTCATTGCCCTCCTCTGCACTTGCTCCAACAGGTCCATGTCCTTCTTATGTCAAGGTCCTCAGAGCTGGACACAGTACTCCAGGTGGGGTCTCACAAGAGAAGAGTAGAGGGAAAGAATCACCTCCCTCAACCTGTTGTCCACAATTCTCTTGATGTAGCCCAGGATATGACTGACTTTCTGGGTTACAAGCACACATTGCTGACTCATACTCAGTTTTCCATCTACTAATACCCCAAGTCCTTCTCCACAGAGCTGCCCTCAATCCAGCTAAACATGAGCTGGCAGTGTGCCCAGGTGGCCAAGAAAGCCAACAGCATCCTGGCTTATATTAGAAATAGTGTGACCAGCAGAAGTAGGGAGGTGATAGTCCCCCTGTACTCTGCACTGGTGAGGCCACACCTGGAGTATTGTGTCCAGTTTTGGGCACCTCAATATGAGAGAGATATCGAGGTACTGGAGCGAGTGCAGAGGAGGGCAACGAAGCTGGTGAAGGGCCTGGAGAACAAATCCTATGAGGAACAATTGAAGGAGCTGGGACTGTTTAGTTTGAGGAGAAGAAGGCTGAGTGGAGACCTCATCACTCTCTACAGCTACCTGTAAGGACAGTGTAGAGAGGTTGGTGCTGGTCTCTTCTCACAGGTAATTATTGACAGAACAAGAGGGAATGGCTTTAAACTGCAACAAGGAAGGTTCACACTGCACATTAGGAAAAAAATTTTTCACAGAAAGAGTGGTCAGACAGTGGAATAGGCTGCCCAGGGAGGTGATGGAGTCACCATCCCTGGATGTGTTTAAGGGTCGTTTAGATGAGATGTTGGGGGATATGGTGTAGGGGAGAACTTGTAGAGTAGGGCTGATGGTTGGACTCGATGATCCCAATGGTCTTTTCCAACCCGAATGATTCTGTGATTCTGTAAGATCTTGGAGGCAGACTACGTGGACTTGATCTTGTTGGTCTCTTTGGTGAACATTTTCTCCCATGGACAGCCTTAGCTGTTGAGACCTGTATTGTACTTCTGAGTAACTTTACATTGGTAAGAGTAAGGGTCCATCACCTGGTCTTGCACTATGTGTAATAAAGATGTTGGGACAGGGAGGAAAAGTCAGAGATACCTGGCATTCTACTAAAGGACAGGAAAGATTTTGTCACATGTGTCAGTCAATGCCATTTGAACTCAATGCAAGCTTGAGGTCTTGAACACCTGTGATTGCTAAAGATCCCCTGGCACCTTTTCTGGGAGTGGAGAATGTTAGTTCCAGTGCCTTGGCCAAATTTCAACCAGGGTAACTATACTTTGCCAGCATAATTTCCCTTGGAACTGCGGTTGGAGCAGTTATTTTTTACTTCCTCCTCCTAAAAAACGGTGTTTTGCTTTTTCTGGAATGGGGGAGTTGCTGTGTTCCACCCCAGAGACGGCTGCATTTCAGTGGTGGTTGAATTGATCTTTAAGTGCATACAGCTGGCAATACACTGGGACTCCCTCTGGAATAGAAGGCATTTTGTAAGTACAGAGTAGTCTTGAGTAGGTAGCACAAGATGAGATGCTATACACCAAAAAACCCTGACTCATTTATTTCTCAGTCTGTGTAGACCAGTCCTCGAATCAGATTAGTATGAAAACATATTTTGGCCCTGAATATTTAGTAGAATTACTACAAAAAACTACATTTTTTTTTTACTTCTTGTTCATAAGATCTACATATCACTTGGTAAAAATATGTGATTTCAAGACAATTATCTGTCTTCCTTCTGCCTCTCACAAATACACACACTACATAATAAATAAAAATTACCTCCTTGATTTAAGAAACAGGCTTGGTGGGTGGCAATTTTTAAAGTAACTTAACACGAAACACACAACAGAACTATGAAAAATGTTCTCATTACACTGTTTGGCATTTAATGGTTTGGATCAATCCCAAAGCCAAGCCACTGAAAAAGCCTCCCACTCCAAGGACTGTGCAAGGTGACAACATCGCCTCTAAGAAACATAAACTTTACTCACAGGGTTTAGCCTGCCAGTGGTTCTTTTCTAGTAAATCACATATTCTTCGAATGTGTTTTGGGACTAGCAGGGTAAAGAGGTGTAAGAAATTAAACCATGTGGCTGATGAGGGAAGAGCTGGCTCTTTGAACCAACAGGCTGAGCATACAGTTAAGTAAATACCCTTTCAATATTTTGCTCATTTCATCAAGAAGCACCAGAAAAAATCATTTTCTAATTAGTCAGCAGGTTTCAGCATCATTAGCTTCTATATCAGATTTGCTACCATTCAAAAATGCATCAAGAGACAAAGCAGGAAGAGTTAAGTATCTTTACTGGAATCTGAGGTCTGTAAGAGGTGAAATTAGATTAGGTCCGTGGAAATGGGGACAGTTTACATTACCAGAGGGGCCCTACCTGTCTCTAGACTTGACAATGAACAACGGCCTTTAGCATATGGCATTACAATGAATTAGTGATCAAGTGCAATTAATCCTAATATATCCTCTCTTGAACCTCAGTGGCTTGTTAGTTAGAGGGAAAAAAAAAATCTGATGTCCCTAAATTGTCAGGTGAAACTCTCATTTGAGGTAAGGCTACCATGTGGAGTTGTGCATCCATCTGGTGACTCCCTTTTGTGATATTCAAACAGAAGGTGTTTTAATGAGGCTTTTATAGCAGGCACCACCTGCCACTGATCCTACTCTCTAAAAAGGTATAATTGAGGGTTGGTTTTACAGTATGGCTTGAATCTTAACCTTGGGAATTCATCAGGAGATGCAAATCTGGGAGTGATGTTGTAATTCTAAAATGCCATTTTGGCTTTTGATTTAGAGTGAAATGGTTAGAGAAAATTGTGGTTTGGCTAATTGCAACCAGTTATATGGTAGCTTCCCCCTTTTCAGATGGATTAATAGAAGTGTCATCTCAAAATTAAATACCCAAGCTGATGGTGACCATATGTCTCCCTTCGAATCCTTGCACATTAGCAATACAGCTAAACTACAGGCAGCTCTGAGAACAAAATGGTTTCAGCACTAGTAATACTTAAAGGTTTTGATTCTATGAACCCTTATAATGTCTGTATTAATAAATGTATTAATAAATGACTATTCACATTACAGTGGGGAAAGCTGTTTGGGCTTTCTCTACTTCTTTCTAAAAAAAAATTGAGTTACAAGAAAAGCAATGTCTATCTTCCACAACCATGCATTTATTTGTGAATTTTGGACCTGCTGATGCCCATTCATTAGTTTTAAAATGGGTGTACAAGTTATTTTACTGAGGTGCATACAACACTTTTGTAGTACTCTGTATTGAAATTCTTGTTGGCAGCTGATGGCATGGCACGATCATTGTCACTTCATGTTGTTCTTGAGAGGACTGTTAACTACCTTCCTTCCAAACTGAATGTTTACTTTAATGGTATGCCTGTGGAATCAGCAATGAATCTGAGAAGATACGACAAGACTGAGTCAGAATTATTTTGTGAAGCATGGGGTCAACATCACTCCTACTTCTGTACTTCCTCCAGAATACTCTAACCCCTTTAATGGCAGAGATATGGACTCCCCATAGTATTTCACAGGTACTGATTACTCCTTGCCTTACTTGTTTCCCATTCGTGTTCACTCATCTGCTCAGAAGTCCAAGGATAAATCCTTTTCATTTTCTTTTGCATCATGATGCCTGGGTACAATTTAGCCTGAAGGGTGCAGCAGTCTTTCCTACTATGCCCCTAGAAATGAACAAGATGAAGGTCCTGGCTTTGCCTCACAGAGCTTCTTTACACTTTCACTACCCAGCTAAATTGGTTTCACATGTAGGCACAGCTCAGCACTCCTCAGATGCACACAGTGTGAGCTGAGTGGGAACCATGCACAGAACAAACAGCCCTGAATGTTATTCTCAGAGCTTCAAAGTTCAGTCAAATCAAAGCCCATTTTTATCTTCAAGCCTTCACTGGCCCCTCCACCGAGATCATTTCCATGCCTAATATCCATGACAAAAAAAGGTAGTTTCTGCTATAAACATACAGCTCTCTCCTCTGAGGCATGTGCTTTTTGGAAGCATCAGGGGCTGAGGAGCAAAGGCAGCAGGCAGACTTTTCAGGCAAAGATAGAAAAGCTAAAAGATTAATGTTTCATCAAAGTAGTAAGTGACTGAAACAGGAGTTTGGAGCAGCAAATATTAGTCAAAGTTATCTGTGGAAGTAATGAGTGCCTACGGTACCCATATTTGTGCACGTCACAGAGTTACTATATTCAGATGATGCTTTGTGAAGAGGGAAAGGGAAAGTAAGACATCATCTGAAGGAAGGGTGAGCTGCCTGCCCTGTGCTCTCAGCTCTTTAATTGTCAGTGTCCGACAGCTAGTAGTAGTCCTCAAATCATAAGCCAAAAAATAAGGTTTTATCAGAATCTTTGTTGTACATTTCATAAAAGTTATACCTTGCTGTAAAAATGCCAAGTCTTTAGATGTGAATTCATTACCCGTAACATGGGATAGTAGATAACTGTTCCCCAAGCCAGTGCAACATTTACGTTTCCTTCTAGAAAATAAAGGCAGGCATTACTTTGAATAAGACTTGTTTCTGTGATATGTCATCCAAAAGGCAAGAATTTGCATAGCTTTAGTGCTGGATTTAGCCTGAACCTTCAGTAAGAGGAAGTTAGCCAACTACACCATGGAGCAAAGCAAATTACTTTCACAAGGCTTGTAATATGTCATTCATTAAGATGACTCTCTTGGCGTCCAGTGTGGGTGTCTGCTTGCTCTACCATAGAGCCTGAGGGAATATGAAGGATGCCAAGCCACTAAAAGAGCTGAGCAATGAAGCCACTGTGGTCACAAGACTAATGCCAGCACCAAAGGCACGTACCAACCAAACTGCAGATGTTAACTCTGGCTATGTAACTCAGTATGAGGGCCTTTCAGATTAAATGAGATGAAAAATTACAGAAGTTTCATCTTCTAGATCATGTGCATGTACCTAAGTAGGCCTATAATTCACTGCCGCTCAACATAATCTTTAAAAATTTTTTTTCCCTTCATATTCACTTCTCCTAAACTTCCTTTAAGCAGGCTGTTTTTCCAATGGCTAATGTGAATTCCAGAAATGTTGTATTAGGAATAATCTCCTGTTTGTATAAGCAAATATTCTTATATATTGATAGGTGAAAATCTATAGATATGGTCAGTAATGCAAATGCACAAAATTATTTTCCGTGTCTTTTAGTGTGAAACACCTCAGACCTGCTGAAAGTAATCTGCTGTATTGAGTCTAAACAAACTAAAAAACCCTGGCTGCTAAAGAAATTAGCATTCAGATGCCTAAATTGCTTTCCAGAAAACAACCAATCTAACTTTTTCACTTTTATGCTGTTACTTGAGGCCAGTGTAACACGAGTATTTCTTCTAAATGCAATGGGTAGCAGGAAAGTAAAGGCTGAATGAGATAATTCAGCCCCTTCATCTCTAAAGTTTGACTAAGTTTAAAAACTAAGAGTTTTTAAAAATCCTCAAATCAATTGAACAGTATTCAACCAGTTATATACATTTAAAAATTTAGACTTTCTTAAGCTAGATGAGGAAAGAGGAGAGAAGAGATAAGGAGTTTACAGCTGAATGTTATTTATGCAGCACAACTGAAGCCTATCAGCTGTATTTGTTAGGAAGCACTACAAAGTGATGATCCTGTCTTTGTCTGGATAAACACACCTACACGTCTATTATCAGTTGTCTCTTATGTGAATTCAGAATCTGGTTTCTGTAAGTATTTCTGTTTCTATATATAACCCGAAGCCTGATCACATAGAAGTGAGCACAGAAATGCTGTGGACTTTACATTGGAAAGCTCACTTTAAATTGGTGACAGCTGAGAAAAAACTGTTCCATAGTATAGGATTTGATAGTATATATCAGAGCAGAAGTAGAGGTAAGCTTTCAAGTGATGAGACGCAAGGATTATACCAAACACACTCACTGATAAGCTATATCTGCAGGATAACCTCATGGTGTCCCCTGTTTACAAACTAATAATTACACCTGGGAAAACAGACTTCAAGGCTAAACACTGAGCTGGTTTTGAAGCCACATTAGAATTATTTCCACTGAACACCTATGAGCAACCATTAACCTGTTAAGTATTCTCTGCATTTCACCTTGTATCAGGTGACCTCTCAATCTCAGAATATCTGTCTCCTCTTCTTCCACCTGCCCACCCATACAAAAGCTTTCAGGCCTAGAAGTCTTTCCCTGCAATTTGATGCCCATAGTGCTTCAATTCAGGAGCCTATGTGCCCTGCTCTGCGATTCTTCTCTGTTTGCTGCCATTTTACTACACTGCTAGGGATATAAACTGCTGGTAGCATAAATCCAACCAGCCTTGCCAACTCCCACAGTTTTATTATGAATGTTGCAATATGTGTTCTTAATTAAAGTTTCATATGATACTATATTTCCTGACATTAAATGTCCTAATCTTCCTTCATTCAAAACATCAGTCACTGTCTATTTCTGTTAATGAGGCCAAATTGAAGGTATTTTCCTTCTTTGCAGCTTCATGAATAGAGGGCTACGCTTCATACAAATGGCCACCAGCTCCCTCTGCTTTCAGATATGGCATGATCAGGACTAACTGAGGACACCCACAGAAAAACCATCACCCACCTCGTCATAGGAAGCCTGATAAGAGGCAGATGATGTGAACAGCTGGCAAGTCTTGAAGGCAGGATGAAAACTTTGAAGGCGGTTGAAAATAAGGAGTGGAGAGAAAGGCATCAAAGAAAATAGCACTAGAAGAGTCTGTATATGGACACTTTACAGAAATCAGTACTGATGAAGGGCTTAAACTCTACCCTACTCCAGAGGTCTTCTGTTTTCCTACCCCTTTCTTTTTTCATAACCTTGTCGAAGCACAGAGAAACAGGATGACTCATCCTATGATCCAAAGTTACACAGAAAGCCAATGGCCAAGCAAGGAATTTAATTCCAGTCTCCATCAAATCACAAACCTTTGGATTCCACTGAACCCAGGGACACAGGTTTCAAGAATCTAAGACATAATTGTAGCTGGAGTTGTGTTGAAGGTAGTGATGTCCAAAATACTGGAAAGAAGAAACCACTTCTGCTCTCAGTCCCCAGACATTTATGTTGTTCATGGAAGCCAATTTTGTAGGAAAGAATATACAAAAGTATGACCAGTAGCAACGGATTACTCAAGAGGCCAAAACAATTGATGTGAGGAGCACCTCTGTTACTAAGCTGCATTTGTTTCATATAGCTGTCTGGAGCTCTTTGGAGGATGAAGGGCTGCTGCATGCAGAATTCAAATCTTGGGTCAGATTAGCACAGTGTCCTGTGAGAAACAAAGTCTAGACCCAGTATTCCTGCATTATAGATGTACTTTGGTTATGTACGTTGACACTGAAGAGCACCAGATGGAAAAGCTACAGCAGTTAGCTTTTATATGTGATTTACCAACTGGATTCAATTCGATTAGAAATGGGACTGGATGTTACAGAGCACAGAGTTAAGAAACCCACAACATAAAACTCCCAAAACTTTTATGCTTAAATGAAAGGGTAGGGATTCAAAATTACAGGGAAAGATGGAAATGAGGGACAGACACTGTAAGAGGAGACTTCAGAGCTGTGACAGATGTGGTTGATGTAAATGAAGACGATATACACCAGAGGATCTGATCCAAGGACCACTCCCACAGTGAGTGGGACCACAGTGAGAAATCTCCTATTCCCTTCCTGTGACCCTGAAACAAGATAATATTAAGCAGCAACTAGGCAAAAACTTCAGAAAAAAAGAAAGGCTTATGGCAAGACAGAATTCTAAGGGATGACAGTCTGAAGAACTATCACTTGCTCAATGTCAACATGAAAACTTGTTAAAAAGTTAGTATGTCAGTTTGTTCCACACAGTCATTTTCCTCTAATACTGAACCATAGGCTTCTCAAAAATTGTGTTAACATCTGGGATGCACATACAGAGTTCAGAAAAATAATGTTTGGATGCTTCTACACCCAGTATTTTTTTGAAGCTCAAAGAATACAGTTAGTTTATTTTTCTTAGGAATATTATAATTTGTGGCTCACTATAACAGCTGATTTCATTTTTTGTTGACACTTTCATTTTTTCAAAGGTTGTTATTTTGTTCCAGCTAGTCATCAGAGTTACTGAAAAGATAACACTGACATGTTTTATTCAGAAAGCAGTTTTAGTTTTAAGTCTGACCAACACTCTCACAAAAAATTTTTTGTTTTTCAAATTTGTTCCAGTTATATGTAAGTGAATGATGACTTAGGTTCTTGAGCTGTGACTTCCTCAGAGCAGGTGAATAAAATGTTTCAGAAGTCCCTCATTTCTGACACACCAGCTAGCATCATGTGCACTGATTCTAGTGACAGTATATCCAGTCTATTAATACATGGCTCCATGGCTGGTGTCACCGCTAGAATTTTGGTTTTTTCAATAATGGGATGGTCTATAAGGCACCAGGACTGCTGGCATTGGATGGGATTCATCTTTCTCATGGAGGAAAGAGGGTCTTTGCTCACAAGCTAGCCGGGCTCATTGACAGAGCTTTAAACCAGACTTGAAGGGGGGAGGGGATAAAATCAGGCTCACCCATGACAAGCTATGGCATGACATGCCAAGGTTAGAGGGACAGGGTGTTAGTGAGGGCCCTCAGCCTGTTGCTCTGAGATGTGCTGCATACACTAGAGCACACTTGAAGTCTTACAGAGATGAGCCAGGGGCTTCTGAGGTAATAAGACCCAACAGGGAAACACCAGTGAAATACTTCTAAGGAACTAAAGTGTGTTCCTCTAAAAAGGTGACATGGCCAACAGTGCAGCTGAAGTGCCTCTACACCAATGCACAGTGTGAGCAACAAACAGGGGGAGTTGTAAGCCACTGTGTTTCTAGAAAGCTACAACTTATTTGCCACTACTGAAACTTGGTGGGACAAATCCCGTAACTGGAGTGCAGCTATCAACAGTTACAGACTGTTCAGAAAAGGACAGGTGAGGAAGGAGGGGCGGAGGGGTTGCCCTCTATATAAAGAAATGGATAGATTGTGAAAAGCTGTCTCTGAAGAATAGCCATGAGCAGGTTGAAAGCTTATGGGTAAGAATTAGAGACTGAGGAAACAAAGGGAACCATGTGGTTGGTATTTAGTACAGGCTGCCCAATCAAAGGAAGCCTATTGAAGAAGCCTTCTTACTCCAGCTCTAGGAGACATCATGCTCACAGGCTCTCATACTGCTTAGGGACTTCAACCATGCTGATGTATGCTGGAAAAGTATCACAGTGGGCTGTAGGCAGTTCAGGAGACTCCTGGAGTGCATCAAAGATAACTTACTAAGTCAGGTAAAAGGCAGTCCTACCAGAAGGGATGCATTACTGGACCTGTTGGTCACCAATGCAAGTGAGTTAATCAGAGGCATCAAGATTGACAGCCTGGCCTGCAGTGATCATGCACTGGAATTCACAGTCCTGAGGGATATGTGGCAGGCAAAGAGTAAAGTCAGGACCCTAAATTTAGGAAAGCAAAATTCCAGCTGTTCAAGAAAATAGGCAATAAGACCCCCTGGGAAGCTGCCCTCAGGGACAAGGGAGGAGAACAAAGCTGGCAGAACTTTAAGGATGCCTACCATAGAGTGCAAAACTTCTCAACCCCCAGGTGTAAGAAATTAGGAAAGGAAGGCAAGAGATCTGCATGGATGAGTCAAGACTTACTGGTCAAACTAAAGAGCAAGAAGGAAATGCACAGGCAGTGGAAGCAGGGACGGGTATCCTGGGAAGACCATAGGGACGCTGCCCAGTTGTGTAGTGATGGGGTCAGGAGGGCCAAAGCACAGCTGGAGCTGAACTTGACAAGGAATGCAAAGAATAATAAGGGCCTCTGTAGGTATGTCAACCAGAAAAGGAAGGTCAAAGAAAGTGAACATGTTGAAGACAACTGGCAAACTTGTAACAACAGATGAGAAGGCGGCTGAGGTACTCAACAACTTTTTTGCCTCAGTCTTCGTTGGCGACCTCTCTTCCCGTACCACACAAGTGGATGGACCCCAAGGCAGGGACTGGGGGAGCAAAGTCCCCACTGTAAGAGATCAGGTTTAAGTCCACCTGAGGAGCCTGAACATACATAAGTCTATGGGGCCCAATGAGATGCATCCCAGAGTCCTGAGGGAACTGGCTGATGTAGTTGCCAAGCCACTCTCCATGATATTTGTCATGGCAGTGGTGAAGTCCCCAGTGACTGGAAAAAGGGAAACATTGCACCCATTTTTAGAAAGGGCAGAAAGGAGGACCCTTGGAACTGCCAACCTGTCAGCCTCACCTCTGTGCCTGGGAAGGTCATGGAACAGATTCTTCTACAAGGCACATGTTAAGTCACATGGAGGAAGGTGAGGTGATTCAAAACAGCCAGCACAGCTTCACCAAGGGCAAGTCTTATCTGACCAACCAAATGGTCTTCTGTGATGGAGTGACTACATCAGTGGACAAGGGAAGAGCTACAGATGTCATCTATCTGGATTTCTGTAAGGCCTTTGGCATGGTTCCCCACAACATCCTTCTCTCTAAATTAGAGAGATATGGATTTGATGGAAGGACTGTTCAGTGGACAAGGAAGCAGCTGGATGGTCACTTCCAGAGATTAGTGGTCAATGGCTCAATGTCTAGACGGAGATCAGTGAAATATGGTGTTCCACAGAGGTCCATATTGGGACTGATACTGTTTAATATCTTCATCAGTGACATAGACAGAAGGATCAAGTGCACCCTCAGCAAGTTTGCAGATGACACCAAGCTGAGTCATGCGTGTGATAAGCCTGAGGGACAGGATGCCATTCAGAGGTACCTGAACAAGCTTGAGAAGTGGGCCGGTGTGAACCTCATGAGGTTCAACAAGGCCAAGTGCTAGGTCCTGCACATGAGTCAGGGCAACCCCCAGTATCAGTAACAGGCTGGGGGAAGGACTTGGGGGTATTAGTGGATGGAAAACTAGACATGAGCCGGCAATGTGTACTTGCAGTCCAGAAAGCCAGAAAGCTGCATCAAGAGAAGTGTGGCCAGCAGGTTGAGGGAGGTGATTCTGCCCCTTTATTAATTTCTTGTGAGACCCCACTTGGAGTACTGTGTTCAGCTCTGGAGCTCTCAGCGTGGGAAAGACATGGACCTGTTGGAGTGGGTCCAGAAGAGGGCCACAAAAATTATCAAAGAGATGGAACACCTCTCCTATGAAGTAAGGCTGAGAGAGTTAGTGTTGTTCAGTCTAGAGAAGAGAAGACTCTGCGAAGACCTTATTGCAGTCTTTCAATACTCAAAGGGGGCTTATAAGAAAGATGAGGGTAGACTTTTTAATTGGGCCTGTTGCAATAGAGGAATAGGTTATCCAGAGAGGTTGAAGAGGGCCCATCCCTGGAAACATTCAAGACCAGATTGGATGGGTCTCTGAGCAATGTGATTTAGTTGAAGATGTCCATGTTCATTGCAGGGGTGTTGGACTAGGTGATCTTTCAACCCAAACTATTTGTCTCTTCCAACCCAAACCATTCCATGGTCCTGTGATTCTATGAAAACAATTAGGCCATAAATGAATTCTGATATCAAAAGGTAGTGGCATCAGAGAATAGTCTTTTACTGAAGACTGTGTAACCGTTCTCATTTTTCAACATACCTATGGAATTGAATAGTTTAATTCCCAAGTGTTGCTTTCAAACTTTGAACTCAGTCTGAAGGTATAATTAGTCTTTATCCAATAGTACAGCAAATGACAATCTTTCCAACTGCCTTTAAATTATGTCCTGCTGAACAGAAGCAGAAAAAAAAGGTTGCATAGAGAAAACAATTGGTCATTTCCTCTCCCATCCCCTCTCCCCTTGACATTCTCAATACATCGTTAGTCTCAGATCCAGTGGCCCCATGAAACAGCAGATTACAACCAAGATGATGGCATTTTTTGAGTTTTCATCCTCCATTTGGCTGTGATCCACTGGCCCTAGGAAAGGAGATAAGATTTTACATTTCTTATCAGTCACCAGATGGCTTTTAAAACCAGAAGCTGTCTGCTAGGATTTAAGTTAATGAACAAAAGTGCTTTTATGAACTACTGGTATGTACAGTCAGAGATATAATTCTGGTTATTCAAGACAGTGCAAGACAATAGATCCCACTGTATTTAACAACTTAATCTAGTAATTATATAACAGCATTTCTGACTCATTTTCCATAAGCACTGTAACTCTAAACAGAAATGGATTAGCCACAGTATGTTAAAGCTTTTGGAATTGTGTGGAGTTTAGTATTAAATAGTAGTGTTGTTCAGTGGATGTTGATACAGAATTTTATGATTGGAAAATGTTTTTAAAGAGAAATAAAGCCAATAATGCATTATATATCCCTGACACATAAATAAAATCTGATTTCCTATCATCATTAAAAAGATGTGTGATGCCTGTTTTGGGAAGACAGCACTGCAAATCTAGTAGTAAAGTTACACATCTGAAAACATCTCCTTTTGTAGAAATAATAATTGCTAGCATTATACTAGCAGTCACTGCCATACTGAGAGTCAACAGAATAACTAAAAAAATAACAGAAACATTTTCTGAAGCTGGCCCCTTTGTGTAGGATTGGTGAAATTTGTTAAGACCATATGTTAGTCATATTGAAGGAGGCACAGTTTAACTTTATGGATTCTGGAGTTCTCCCAGAAAACTTTCAAGGTTTGATTCTCTCAGATTTGCTGAATTGCTCATGTGATTGCAGACCGGGTGCAGGTTAAAGGAAAGAAACTGATAGCAGAAGTTAAAGTTGCTCCCCCTGAAGCTCACTATCAGGTTCCATTATAAATCCTGTTGTTAACTGTTTTATTACGGTGACTAACAAAATTGGCTTGATGGAGAAGTTTCCAGGTGTACTCTGAAAGGCAAGCATAATTTTTCTGCAGAGATTGAAGAAAATCCGAGCAATCTTTTTTATGTGCAAGCTTCTTTATGCATTTCTAATAAAATACAACTGTGAAACTATTCATCCAAATGTTATTTATCTTTAAGCTGCCTTTTAAATGTATTAGTAAATTTAATTTTAAAAAGAAGCTGCAGTTAAGCAATTTACTGAATTACTGAAATCTAAGAAGTTGGTAGTTAGCTCAGAAAATCTATAAGCCTTTCTGTTTCTTATCCAAGGGTATGAGAAGTTTGCCTTTGATATAACTTATGAGGTTCTTCTTTCAAAGTTTTGTTTTAGGTCACAACACTGGAATCCTAAAATTCTAGGAACAAAATAAAATGAGGACTTTGTTTGGACACACTTAAGCATGCTGTGTATTTGCATCTTCTTGTTATACTAGCAAACACTCAGGTGGTTCTCAGTGCAGTGGTTTTCTCGCCTTGACTCCCAGCTTTCATCAGTCTGAATAAAGATCAATGATATGAATAAATCAAGTAAAACAACACTTTTTGTTGTTGCTGATCTGATTTTATTATGAGATGTTTTTCATAGCAAAATCATGCACATTATATTTTAAACATTTCATCTTTACTCTCTAAACACTCCTGTACTGAAACTTTCAGTGACTAGAATTATTGCACAGTAATTTTACGCATAGATACTGTGATAATATTTGGCCTTCAGCTTGGTGCTGAGCAACACCCCAGGAATTATTCCTCCATAATTTGTATCTTGTTGCTGAATGAACTTCCAGGTTGTAGTAACAATTTTTTTTGCATCAGTAAATATTATCCCCATAGCATAAAATGTATCACAATCATTTCTGTTACAGGCTGAATGAAATGGTAAAATAATGTCATTCTGATCAACAAATTTATAGTGAAATCTAAAATTAAGTGTTGTTTGAGCAAGCCTCATTTATCCTATGTATTTTACACTTATATTATTAAATTTCATGTATTTATATACCACATTCTTCTAGAGAAAAAAATAAAATTAAAATTAAAATTAAAAAATGGGTATGTATAACTTGGCTACACCAATGATACCAAAGCAACTCAAATTTTTGGAATTTGATTTTTGAGTACTTAAGCTTGCAGCTTTATTACTGTGTTCATGAGAACTCCCCACTCTCAACTACTGGTACCTGCTCAGCTTAACTGTCTGACACTTTTTTCAAAGACACAAAGTAAATCCAGAGATATTCAGTTTGCACAGCTTACAGAAGAGTTGATAGCTACACATTCACTTCAGATTTATTTTCCACTTTTTTTGCATGACTTAGCTACTTTGACATGAAAATTTCACTTTCCTATCATTTGTACACATACAACATTCTTGAAAGAACTCATGCATCTTCAAATTAAGTATAGTGAAAGTGAGAGCCAATCCTATCCTCTTTAGCAACAAAGTACAGTGTTAACCAATTTGTTGTTCTTAATATACATGCAGAGCACCTGTATTCCAATAAAAAGTAGCAGGGCATAATTTAAGAGGTATTTCCCCTGTCTTGGGCTAAAGCTTTGATCCACAGATACTACTTCACAATCCCACCATGATGAAGATGGGAAAGAATAGGAGAAATCTTTTAGTAAAAAGCTTTTCCTCTGTAGATTCCTATCTTATTGACAGCTACTTGTATCCAAGGATGTGCAGCAAGATATCTAACAGGATAAGTGCACAATGCAAGCTGTAGGTACCATCCCATTGATCAATATACAACATAGGAGCCATTAACAAAAATTCCTTTGCATATTGCCTGAACAACTCTGAAATAGTCAATTTGTGACATCCTTAAAGCACTTCCTGCTATCAGACACACTTAATAGATAGCAACTACATCTACACCACAAAATCCTGGCTATCTTTTTGTAGCCATGGCTGCAGTAAATCTAAAGATTTTTTTACTTGAAAGAAAGACTATATTTTTGGTAATTTCTTACTCTATTTTTTTTAGTTCAGAATGGATAGAAAAATTATTTTAGTTCAAAAGTGCTTCAGACAGTTATATGCTCCTGAAGACACATAAAGAGTGTGTAAGTGACGCTGTTTGGCAGCATTTAGTTTTATACATAATGGTGTGAAGGACATAAAGTTTTTCATGTCACTCTTACTGCTGTCCCCCTTTTGGAAGTAAGTCACTACTGAAACTACAGGCAAGATATATTCAGGCTGTGTTATGCATACAGACAAACACACATACACAAGTGTGGTATCTACAGTGTACAGTCATGCAGGGATTGTATTTACACAGACACATGGAGGAACATATCTGAGAACCCTCAAAAACTGATATAATGCAAAGACTACTAAAATATATTTTTGTCACCTCAGAAGTCAAAGATAAGCTTTCTAAAATCTTAAAGAAAATAAAAGAGTAGTTTTTATGCCTTCTCATTTACATGTTCAAGTTTGAACATATCTTCCTCTTCTCTTAAAAGATCTGTTTCAAGTCCTGCAGGTGTGACTCATAGAGGATAGACATCTGTGACTCATAGCAGAAAATGGAGGAGAATCTACGTAGAGCTGACAGATTATATCAGCTGCTAGCAAGTAACAACCATTGCACTGCTATGTAAAGCTTCACAGATTAAGAATATGCAGCTCAGAGACCAGTAAATTTTTCCAGATGCACATTCTTACCTTCTGTGATCTACAGTAGACATAGTGGACACAGGCTAGCTGCACATACAGGTTCCATATGAAGATTTATATGCAAGCTGCAGTATGGTCTTAATTTTCTGTTCAATGCAATCTCTGTGATAAAAGGTTCTGTCTGGTATTTAACCAAAAGAATGCCAACATTCAATGTTATAAAATACATTTTAAAAATGAAGTAAAAAAGAAAATATTAGATGCAGATCCAATGTTTTCTTCTCTAAAGTAGTCCAATATCATTGTGCAAGAACCAAATCTCACCCCTGATAACACCCAGGAATAATTTTATATGTACATACATGCAAATTCACTTCTAATTCACTTAAGTATCATACAGACTACAAGTGGTCAGGTTCTGACATCCTTACCTGTACAAAGTTAATTTCACTAGGCGCTGTTCTGGAAGAGCTACAAACCACCCTTGCCTATAAACAATCTGTGTGAACACTGACATTTCAATACCCTTGTGGTTTGTGGACCTGAATATTGATTGCAGTCTTCCACAAGCATTCTATTGACTTGCATGGGCAAATCCCATCAGAAGTTTTGTGCTCTTCAGTCAGTAAAATATTGTCACTAAACACATACATGTAGGTACCTATGGTTGAGGTCTTTGGCTCCAATTCTTGCCCAGTCTCCAAAGTGTCAACTTTTCTCTCTGAGGTGCCTTCATTAGATTTGATTATAAACATAATCTCTCTCTTATAGATGAGATAAAACTATTTGATTATTCCTGAAAAATAGGAATTGTTTTTTATTAATCCAAACAATTAGTGAATATCCATGTTATTTTAACTCCCATGGAGTGTAAATTGCTAATGTAAATAGAGCAGTTTTTAGATCAATTTTGAAGACTTAAGACTTTTTCTTCCCAGAAAGGTAATTTACCACAGAAAACACAGGAAGGGTGATGAAACTATAGTCATCAGGGTGTTAACAGCTGTAGCACTGTCTAGGAAATCATATCAATTTCAGAAAAGATAATGAAATTGATTAAAAATTGAAATATTAATCCTTTGAAGCACTGGAGTTCACTGAACTCCTTAAAGCCAAGTGAAAATGGCCTTAAAGATGCTCTATAGCTTTTTTTATGATATCTTAGCTCTTACTTCAACATTCAAAGGATTAGAGAGTAAAAATCTTACTCTGATGATTATAAAGTGCCAAATCTGTCTTTTTGTGGTAGAAACGGCTAGTAAAATTCATGGTCTGTTTACATGTGTTTGTACAAGTTTCATAGATGCTATCAGATTTTTATGTAGAAATCTGTGTCTGCATGCCTAACAGATCCCAGGGAAGAAACAGCAGTCACCCCGTTAAAAAAGATAAGGGTCACTATGTTACTATGTACTTGAGTTTTTGTAGTGGCTGGCTAAAACACAAAAAGACAGAGCAAGATTTTCCCATTCCTTCTTTTACAACTTAGGGTCCACATGCCTCAGCTCTTTGTAGATTGCTCCCATACCCATATGCTTAGACATCCACAGGGTCATTTATATTTTCCCTACATCAAAGTGCAGAGTTCAACCAGCAGCAAACAACTGCTGCTAGTGGTAAGGTAGCTGATCTGCTCTACAACGGATTGCCAGTTGGATGGCTGCAGTATGCTGCTTATCTGTGGTAACATACAGAGTCACCTTGGCTTTGTTCCAATTCTTCTCTTATTTCTTCAGACTGTCTCCTGTTACAAAGATTGCAGATGATCTGCAAACAATGGGATGTAAATTTGTGCAATAGTGGTTTGAAGCTATTTTCAAAGTTAAGCAGGTACTTATGCATTTTTTCTGGGCCAAGTCCAGTGTGGTCAGTAACTTTCCAAGTTCATTGGAGAACACCACAATTCTTCACGGAAATAAAGCCACTGAGAAAGTGAAAGCACAAAGCATATCATCTGCACGTGTGCTGTGAATGCCCCCACCCTATCAGCTTTGCTACCCAGAGAAGTCACTTATGATGACAGTCATTATACATTGCATTCAGATTGGTTTTTAATATGTGGAACCAATCAGGACAGTCTTTAGCAGATAACCTTCCCCAAACTGTGCTGATGCTTCAAGAGCACTTAGTCTCCAGCATTTATTTAAAACTTCATTCTGCTTTGCCTCTCAAAGGATTGTAAGGCCAACAAAGCCTCCATTTCTACTGTGACGTAGACAAGAGTTCTTGTACTGAATATTGAAAGTGGAATTTGAATCTGATTTGCAATCCTTTCTCATTTCTCAGATCCTGTCTTTTAAATTTTTAGCAACAGGGACACATTGCAAGAAATTCTGTTAACAAATGATAAGGGTATCACAGTTTTAAACAATCTGTTTGCCTTAACATTAAGGAGAGTTGTACATGTTCATCTGTAGGAAAGTATACCCCTGTATATGTGAACACCTCAAGAATGCGACTCCTCTGATAGCAATTCATATCTGAAATATTTCTGTTATCACCTGGAAGTCAGTTAAAAACTTCCAAAACAGAAATCTTTTTCCAGCATATTTCTCTCTTTATTAAGCAGCTGCAGGTAAAGGCACTATAACAGATTTTTTAATAGTTACTATGTTTACAAGGTCATATTAACTGACAGTGTTTTTCCTATCTGTTTGGCTTTTGTCCATGTAAAGAAAAAACCACCAACATAGAGTCTGCATATTTTCTGTAGATGCAGAAGTAAAAGTGTATTTGGACTTAGTCACCCATATAACCAGCACTGAATGAGCAACTATGCACTATTCAGCTCTCTTATTGCACCCTCCCTTGACATTAATTACATTCTCAGTAGGGACATGTGTGTCATTGAAGTCTTTCTTTAAACCATATATAGTATTTGTTGAAAGTGTGGCTGTGGTTAGAATAATAACTATTTTAAATGGCATCTTGTAATTTAACAAATCTTTGCATAGGAAGCATTCTGACATCATACTGATTTATTTTCTTATCACTATAAACTGATAATACCTTTCCTTTCTTTATACTTCTCTTAGTTCTGCAAGGACAATCTATGAGAGAGTGAGCCATACTCTACCTAAGACATCACTGATAAAATGTTTATACTTTAGCTCCAACTGCAGACTGTTTAGTATCTGGGTTATAGGAGTACACTAGAAAAGACAAAGATTGTCTTTTAAAGTCCTAGCTGAGTTTCCAGAGCAGAAACACTGGTGGAAAATACAGGATTTAGGATTTCTTTTTATTTATTTTGTAATTTTTTACTTTTTTCTTTGATTGAGCATATTTGATCTTAGACTTGCTAGGAAATTTTCTTTCATTAGAAATGCACCAAATAATTCTTGCATAGTATATAGTGCATATATACATATAGTATATACCTGTTTTCAGCATTCCTTATATTTTGTCTTCAGCTGAAAAATGCAAGTCTCAGCAGGTCCGAACTGATACAGGGTAGGCACTTTGCTCTTCTACTGACTCACCTTTGGTGAAAATCTGAGGTGCCTCAAATTAAGGCTACAGATATCCCATAAATTGTTAAAATAATTAGACATCCTTGTAACTCTTGACTCTATATGTATTTCTTCTTCCCTATGAGTAAAATGGATTATGAAACTTTTGCTTATGAATAAGGAAGCTGAATATAACAGGCAGCCTTAAACTTCATCCCACTTCAGGAATGTTAGAACTTTAAAACTTTTTGAAAGCTGGCAAATGCTATGAGAAGCAAAAAGAACACCGGAATAATAATCAACTTTAAGTGCAACTACTGTATATACTGATTTTCTGAATGGAATTGGACTGATTTTTCACATAACCTCTGTAAAATACCACTCTAAATTATGTAAACATACACTCTTACTAACCTGATCTTAAATAGTGTGTGATTTTAATTCTTCCAGCAAGTCTTCTTTCATCTTACTACCACAACTCCACCTTCAGAAATATCAAAAATACAAAACTGACAAAACTAAAAAGGGGCAAACATTTAGTGTGTGGTGACACTGACTTTATTATGATACAACTAAATCTTTCCCCTCTCCTGCCCTGTTGCCAGTCCCACAGTAATGTTCACACTTAGTAGCAGCTAGAGTGAAGTGAATTTTATAAAGAATTTTTTGTACGCATGATCAGTCCACCTGATCTACTGAATCATCTTCTGTTATGAACATATTTCCTTTCTGATTGTTTCCCAAGAAACTTGGAGAAACTGGGGTTTACAAAGATGATGGAACACAAAATGTCAGAACTGCTGATACATCTCTCCACAAAAGCAGTTTTAAGTAGACACATAACATAATCTCGTGCTTGTCTGCACCTCCAAATAAAAAGCAGGTGAAAGGATAGGGTTGGTTGAAAGTTTTCACTGCAAGGTAGCTTTTACCTCAGCAAAGCCATAAGACTTCCAAGTTGTCACCTGCATGCAGCTGAAAAACTTTTGCCTTTTCATAGCTTGACCAAATCAAACTCCTTCTTTAGACCAGTATGAGTCCAGGAAGCCTGCAAAAATTATTTTGGCCTTTTCTGCCCTTCTTTCCTCTTTCTTTTCCATAAAAGGAACAGAAGCATTTGCACCATATGTTTGCAGAAAATATTTAGCTTTGCCAATCTACCAGACAGTGATGGGATAGGAGGTACAACAAGGGTCTGCATTTCAAAAGGCAGCATATTAATATCACTTAATGAAATGAGTATACAGGAATTCTAGATTAAGGTAGGTCTTTTGTCAATATCTTTCCAAACCTTATAAATGACTACAGGATAGGTCTTCTGAGGGTTCACAGCCTGGCATAAAGTTTTGCTGAATATGACTTTGATTTTAGTTGGAAGTCCCCAAACAAAAGATTAGTTTTAAAGAGTTAATGGTGCATTCAAAGCTTTAAAGGTTTTTTGGTCTGAAATCGACTCAGTTTCATCGGAGTGACATTCTCATTGCATTTTTTATTTTACTTCTGACATGCTAATCTATGCATACAATGAAGCAGCATACATGGAGCCAAATGAGTCCCTCATCTAAAAGTCTGCTGGTACTCCACTTTGACATTACAATACCAAAGAATTTGACCGCTGACAAATGTCCCCTATCATTATTGTGGGGAAAATATCCCACCTGCAAACTCATCCCAAAAAATAAAATTCTTTGGAATATTTTGTGAATCCTTGAAGAAAACAAGCATTTCTATTCTTTTTCCAGGTTTTCTCTAAGGTAACAATAATAACAGCATTCTTACTGGGTTTTTTTCTTAACTTTTAAAAGAGCCTATATCTGCAAAAAGGATGGAAAAAATCTCCCTATAAAAACTCCTAAGTAGGTCTTTTGCAAAAATTATACTAAACCTACATAGTTTTGCACAGCTCTAGCTCTCTCATGGCTGCTATACTCAGATTTCAAACTCTGTTGCACTCAAATATAGTTTTCACACACTGCATGTGCCTCACTATAAAACAAAGTCATCAGCTCCCAGCACAGAGCTGTCTCAACAGAAAATTGTCTGTATATGTGATGAGGTTTTTGCCATGTTGTTCTGCCTTTTAGAAATTCTGTTGTCAGGAATCATGCTGTCAAAAAAACCCAAAAGATATAATGAACTCTCGATTTGTGAATTTCTAAATGACATAATCATTTCATAAAAGAAAAAAGGTAAAGAGAGGCTCATGAACCTCCTTAATACCATATAGCAGGAACATAGATCCTGCCATATGAGCCCCACTGGGGAAATTTAAAGGAGTTCTAGCAATGCAACGTGATTTGGCAAGACCTGAATTCGAATGCGGTTGTGAGGTCCCCATAAGCAACATATGCTTTTACTAAGCTGCAGTATTCCTTCCTTTCATAGCCCAAGCTTTTAAACTATTACTTTATATTTTTTAAAATTATATAGTTGTACGCCAAACCAAAGTTGTTAGCTCTTGATAAAACTATCGTATTATGCAATTACAGCTCATCCAGAGGAAGAGAAAAAAGTGGATATTTAATTCTGACCTCTTCAAAAAAAAAACCAAATAAAGAAGAAAGTGGAGAAAAGGAAAGGGAGAGAATAAAGGAGGAGAGGGAGGGAGATGTCTGCTTATGATTATGAGATGAACTTTGAACTTTTTATGTTCCTGCAGCCAGGGATTCTGATTTTTTAAATACCTCACTAGAGTGAAAATTTGAAGTATAGACTGAACATACAGAACTTTTACTTACATGGTTATAGAAAATTATATAGTAAAATGGAAAAAATAAATCCTTCCAGATACAACTGGAGGTTGAAACATGTCTAAAAGCAAAGCCACCCATCTGAAATTTGGAAACAAAGAACATTCTTTAATTTCTTTTGCTTCCCTCTTGATGAGTGGAATAACTGTACTGCGTAGGAAAGTTCAGACATGCCCTCAAGTTTTTCTGCATATTTTTACTTCCTGTTTTCTTTGTCATGTGAAAGCTGACAAGCTTTCCTTTTCAAATCAGACTAATTTAACCATCATAAAGGTGCCTTCCAACCCAAACCATGCTATGGTTCCACTATTCTAAATATCAATAAAACATGAAGTGTTGATTGAAAGTGTTAATGTTAAAGTCTTTGAAAGCTGATGTTTTAAGCATCTTCAGAACAAGATGCCCAACTGGAATAGAAGATGTTTGTAAAAGGCATGAAGAGCAGTTCAGTTTGTCTTTTGAATAAGAGACTGTGCCAGAAACATGAACAAAGGGTGTCTATGAATCTGTATCTTAACAACTGTGCATGCAGTAATAGAATCATAAAGTCACAGAATGGGTTGGGTTGGAAGGGACTTTAAAGGTCATCTAGTTCCAACCCCCCTGCCATGGCCATGAGCAGGGACACCTTCCACTAGATCAGGTTGCTCAAAGCCTCATCCAACCTGGCCTTGAACACTGTAGGGGAGGGGGCATCCACAACCTCTCTGGGCAACCTGTTCCAGCATCTCACCACCTTCACAATAAAGAATTTCTTTCTTATATCTCATCTAAACCTACCCCCTTTTGGTTTAAAACCATTACCCCTCCTCCTATCACTGCACCACCTGAGAAAGAGTCCCTCCCCACCTTTCCTGTAGGCTCCCTTTAAGTACTGGAGAAGGTCTATTAGATCTCTGCAGAGCCTTCTCTTCTCTAGGCTGAACAATTCCAACTCTCTCAGTCTGTTCTCATAAGGGACGTGCTCCAGCCCCCTGTTCATTTTTGTGGCCCTCTCATGGACTCGTTTGAGAAGGTTCATGTCCTTCTTATGTTGAGGGTCCCAGAGCTGGACATGGTAATCCAGGTGGGGTCTCACAAGAGCAGAGTAGAGGGAGAGAATCACCTCCCTCAACCTGTTGACCACAATTCTCTTGATGTAGCCCAGGATATGACTGACTTTCTGGGTTACAAGCACACATTGCTGACTCATACTCAGTTTTCCATCTACTAATACCCCAAGTTCTTCTCCACAGAGCTGCCCTCAATCCACTCTTTTCCCAGCCTGTATTTATGCTTGGGATTGCCCCAACCCATGTGCAGGACCTTGCACTTGGCCTTGTTGAATTTCATGAGGTTTGCACGGGCCCACCTCTCAAGCCTGTCCAGATCCCTCTGGATGGCACATCCCTTCCCTCCAGTGTATTGACCACACCACACAGCTTGGTGTTGTCAGCAAACTTGCTGAGGGTGCACTCAATCCCACTGTCCATGTCACCAGCAAAGATGTTGAACAGCCCTGGCCCCAACACCAACCCCTGAGGAATGCCACTCATCACTGCTCTCCTCTCAGACATCAAGCTGTTGACCACAACTCTTTGAGTGCAATGATCCAGCCAGTTCCTTAACCACCAAGTGGTCTATCCATCAAATTCTTGTCTCTTCAATTTGGAGACAAGGATGTCATATAGGACAGTGTCAAATGCTTTGCACAGGTCTAGGTAGATGATGTCTGTTGCTGTTCCCTTATCCACTAATGCCTTAATCCCATCACTGAAGGCCACCAAATTCATCAGGCACAATTTGCCCTTAGTGAAGCCATGTTGGTGGTCACCAATCACCTCATTTTCCATGTTTCTTACCATAGTTTTCAGGAGGATCCACTCCATGAGACTGACTAGCCTGTAAGTCCCTGGGTCTTCTTTTTTAACATTTTTAAAAATGGGGGTTATGTTTCCCCTTTTCCAGTCAGTGGGAACCTCACCGAACTGCCACAACTTCTCCAATATAATAGATAGTGGTTTAGCCACTTCATTTGCCATTTGCCTCAGGATCCACAAGTTCATCTCATCAGTTCCCATGAACTTGTGCCTTTCAGGTTCCTTAGATGGTCTCAAACCTGATCTTCTCCTACAGTGAGAGGTTCTTCATTCTCCCAGTCCCTGCCTTTACCTTCTGCATCTTGGGTGGTGTGGCTGGAGCACTTGCCAGTGGAGACTGAGACAAAAAATCATTGAGTATCTCAGCCATCTCCATATCCCTGGTAACCAGGTCTCCTGTTTCCTTCCAGAGAGGGCCCACATTTTCCCTAGTCTTCCTGACATATCTATAGAAGTTTTTCTTGTTGCCCTTGCTGTCCCTGGACCAATTTAATTCTGTCAGGGCTTTGGCCTTCCTAAACTGATTCCTGGCTGCTCATACAGTTTCTCTGTATTCCTCCCAGGCTATCTGTCCTTGCTTCCACCCTCTGTAGGCTTCCTTTTAAACTCATTTTCCCCGGAGCATTTTGTTCATCCATGAAGGCCTCCAGGTGTTCTCACTTGCCTTCCTCTTTGTCAGGATGCATTGCTCCTGAGCTTGGAGGAGGTGATTCATATTAGCCAGCTTTCTTGGGTCCCTCTTCCCTCCAGGGCTTTATCCCATGCTACTCTACCAGGCAGATCCCTGAAAAGGCCAAAGTCTGCTCTCCTGAAGTCCAAGGTAGTGAGCTTGCTGTGCACTCTCCTTGCTGCCCTAAGGATCTTGAACTCCACCATTTCAGGGTCACTGCAGCCAAATATTTAGCAAATATAAAGCTGCTTATCAGAACCATCACAAACACTGAGAAATTTCAAACCTTCCACTAGAACCAGACTGACCTATTCCTCATAATAAGAAAAATCTAAGCATCCCAAGCTCTGAAGAACTTCGGATCTGATTTCAAAGCCAGAAGCTTGTATTCTTTGTCATTTATGATGCAAGTACCTATCCCATGGTCTCCAGGCATAATTATCACTTAAAACCAAAAATAATTAAGACAAATACCAACAAACTCACAATAAGTTGCAAATAACAAACAATCCACTAGTTAAATGCCAGAAATTACCAAAAGTCTGTAGGAGTGAAAAAGCACAACTCTTAAGCAATCTTTAAGGCATGATACATGCCTCTTAAATCTCTGTTGTGTCTGATGCCTGAGTAGATGTCTTGCATGGTACCCTGGAGGTCAGAAGAGGAAAATGATATCTTATTTATCCTACTATTCAAAAATATATCCTCAAAACCTGTATTTGTGTGTTTCCAAGCTACTATTACTAAATCAGCTTCTAGATATTAATCTGTATTAATCTGTATTAATACAGCCAATCTGCAGTTCAGTCCTCTTTCAATATACAAATGAAAGAAGGACAGTGTTGATGCATTTGTAAATATCTTTTTTTTTCTTCAGATCTTACCATATCCTACTTATTGGTCTGGATATTACAAGATGGGCAGAATAAGTCAAATACAACTAAAGACCAGAAATTTCTCTGTAGTTTCCTCAACAACTAAGACTGTAGGTAAAAAATGAAAAGAAAATACAATGATGGCAACAAGCCTGTTACAGGTGCTTCATTGCTGAAATTGTTCAGGAGGAGTTCTTCCCTGTGAAAAATACAGCTTCTGCCACACTGAGCTGGGGATGACACCGATGGTACAGTAAGCAATAGATTTGCGCATTAAAAGAGCATTATTTAAAAGAAATTTGCATAATTTTTTTTCGCTGTTGCTTTCAATATTCTTAAATAATATTCCTTGACTTAATACTAATTTTTTTTGCCTTATAGCGTACTTCTTATTACAAACTCCTCACGGAAAACTGTCAAGCCCTGTTTATATTTGCTTACTTCATTATCAATCAAGAATAATATGAGAATTGAATGTTAATTAACTGGTCTATTGGTCACAACCTAGAATTGATAATATTATGAACAAAGAACTAGCCGTAGTTTGAACACAGGCTTGCTGTGCAACTGAAATCCCAGTTAAATAACTTTCTTCATCTATAAAATGGATTAATGTTATCTGTATTGCATTACAGTACTGTGAAGTTTGATTCAGTTACTCTGTAAAATGTTTCACGATTTTCAGGCCAAAAGTTCTTGAGGAACATCACAAACTTATGAATTACTTGTGCATAGGCTAATGAAAAAAATCGTAATGGCACAAAGTGGTTTCTTTGACACAGTGATTTACAAAAAATTACCTGCTAGTATTCTTTAAAAGATATTTAGAAGCCATTTTCACCTGCATTTCTCACTCTGTCGTTAGTTTACTAGGTTTTCAAGTTATTTCTGTAAGACTTCTACAAACATTCATTCCAAAGTTTTTGAAATAAAATTAGAAAGGTGTGCCTTTTTTATTAGCCTGGAATAACTTAACAATTTTCTGTAGGGTATTTTTATTACTATTTCTTAATTACTAAGACTACTTCCTAATTTCATCTGCTTCTCATATTTTTGCTTCTGGCAGATCTTTTATTACATAAAAGAGTAGTTTTACTGGGTTTTGTTTTTTAACATTTAGCAGGAAGCCAAAACAAAGTAGTTGGAAAAAGATTTGAGTGGAATTTTGGCAGTGAAAAAGAGAGATGAATAAAGTGTCTTCCTGGATAATACAGTTTTTCTTATTCTACCAAAAGGTTTTTGTTCTATGTTGGCAAAAATCCCAACACATTAATTCTTTATTCTATTCTGTAATTACATTACATGACAACTTTTTTACCTTGCATAACAATGACAAGTTTTTGCTGTATTTTGTTGTGTTCTCACAAGATTCATTGTGACATAAAATGCTTCAGAAAATAATCACTGTGTAATTTAAATGATTTAGGTTTTTGTTGTTGTTCATGCTATAAAAGACCAACAAGACATAAGAAAAGAAGACATGTAAAGATATCCCTTACCTGATAAAGAATTATGTATTGATAATTTGTTTTGCTAGTACTCACATCCAGCGACATGTTTACTTTTGGCTCATACATTTTCATTGTACTACAATAATAGAGTAATACAATAATAGAGTAGAATCTATATTTAGTTTTTTGCAATGCATACAAAATGGTAAAGTGTCTTAAAAGTGTTGAGGTGGATAGGGTTTTCAGAACCCCTTCTTTCCACTTGTATTGTTCTGCAACCCAATGAAACTGCAAATTTAATTTCCAGCACTGCAGACTTAATGAAATCAGAAAGCTAGGCTTTGCATTCTGCACTTTGCAATACCTCTTCTACCCTTCACAGGGACTGTCAGATTGATCTGAACTGGCAAACTAATAATGCAAGAAGCAGTAGAGAATCCATTTCCCATTTCCATGCTCTGTTGCTTGACTGTAGTAGGACCTGAAGTGCTGGTTTAAAGACAGGAGTACTCAAATATTCTGGCATAGCCGAGAGAGACAGCAGTGTTTGCATACACACTGTATTGAATCATGACTCCATTGTTTTACTGGTTCTGCCAAAATTGAAGCTTAATCTGGTAAGCAAAGAAGGGAAGTGGGATTCCCAAACATCAAGATATTTATATGAAGATGCTAGATTTTATATTTTTTTTAAACTCTACCCACCCTTTAATTGAAAAGAAATAATGTTCACCCAGTTAATATTACTGCTGAGCATTTAGTATGTCAATAGATGGGAAAAGGAAACCCAGTGTGAGACCAGAAACCACTCATAGCCACAATAAATATGGTTAAGTAACAGGACACAGGCAACAGAATGACACCGAAGTCAACTGCTGACTTATTTCTCGCCCTCTCTTAGCCTACCCCCCCCCACACACACACCCCACCCCAGTTTAACATTTTTTTAAACTTTGGCTCAAGTTGCAGGTATCTAATCTTAGTTGCTGTACCTTCTTCCAACAAAACAAATTGAGCATGAATCACAACCCTTCCTTCCCCTGAACACACACATTCACTTGCCAGTAGATCAGAGGTTTCTGTTCAGATCCAAGACTTCATCTTTCTCCTTCTACTGCGAAGTAAAATACATTTGGTAACACTTAATTAAGGTTCCTATTCAGATTACATGGTCTCAATGCTAAGAACAAGGTTTTAGTTGCCCAACTCCCAGTAGCATGGTTAAAGCCACAAATATCAAATTGGGAACATAACCTTTCATTTAGATTTAATATGGAGAGTTATTGTAAATTAAATAATTATCAAGTGATTATTAAACCTTACCTAAAGATTAACAAACATTATTAATTTCATAGCTGTTAACCCTCTATAATTGTGTTCTTTGTAATCAGTTGGCATATACTCATTAGTCTTACAGAGTGCTGTCATAGCTTTGAACATTACACAAATGTTTTATCTTCATTAGGGATATTTTAATAGTCTTTACTTATGTGTATCATGAGAAATAGCTATCGTAGTTAATTAGCATTTTATGTGCTTTTGAGAACTAAAATTCAAAATACTACCTAATGGCATATTACAGTGTGAAGTCAAACAACAAGAGTCATATTGGGCCTAGCATATAAATTACAACATAAGTTTTGCACAGAATAATACAAAAGTATATTTTTTGTTGTTGGTTTTTTCTTCTCATGTGGGGAAATATTTTGCAAGCAGAAGCTCACATTTAGCTGACATAAAATACTGAAGCAGATGATACTAAACACAATGATATCTGATGTTCCAAAATTTAATGCTGTGGACTTGATTCTGCAGAGCATATGTGTAGGGTGCTACAAGCATCAGTGTAAGTGCAATATCAATTGTGATGAGTAGAACAGGAAGCAAGGCAAGCTGATCGCATATTCATGAAAGCACTATGGTGTAGTCACTCAGTGACTCCTGCCTGAAAAGAGCAGCAATGCTCAAACAAGGGTGACTAAGGACTTAGTTCACCAGCTGATAATCTCACGTGAGGTCCTTTTTACCCAGGTCAACTTGCTACTTAGTCATACCATACCCATCTTTTTTCTGTTTCCTTTCAGCAGCATAAGACTTGGTAGAAACTCTTTCTCAACCCAGAGTGTCCATTGCTTCATGCCACTATTGCCCACACAGAGGATTTATTTAGATTTGCATTGGACACAACCATTTTCAACTCCTGCAGTCTAGATGTGTGATTAGAAGTGATGCAGTTTGGAGTTCCTTTTTTTGTCTATTTCTTTCCTTTCTGTTTTTATATCTGTATATATGTAACTATGCTGTCCCATGCAATACCAGTCCTTCCAGCCTCCCATACTATGGAGATGATACTAACCCTTGCTAAAGACACCGTGATGGTCCAGGCATGCTTCGTCATTGATGCATGGTAAAAGTCCAGTTTTTCCTAGCAGACACACTACATGTCTGCTATAGTAAAGCCCTTTCCCCAAGTACTCACCTAGAACATCTTCAACCATACCGATAGCTCCATCACAACTGTCAGCTCTAAAATATGGAGGGAATTTCTTGTAATGTTAGATTCACAAGGACTAACAGGTTCATTTTCGCTGAGATTTTTAAACCTTACTTTATAGAGAGTTTGGTTCTTCTCCTGAAGTCATCTGGACAAACCTTACATACACAGTACACTGCAACACCTAGAGCTTTGGGTGTTGGCAGTACCCCACAGTCCCTCCTGTTCCTCTCTGGACACATTTGCTGCTTTCTGACTGAGGAAATGCTTCATCCAGCTGACAGCTTTCGGGCTTGTGCTGGTTTTGGCTGGGGTACAGTTACTTTTCTTCACAGTATCTACTATGGGGGCTCTGGTTTGGATTTATGCTGAAAACTGTTGATAATACACAGATGTTTTCATTATTGCTAAGCAGTGCTTACACCGAGTCAAGGCCTTTTCTGCTTCTCACACCATCCCACCAGTACATAGGTTGGGGGTACACACGAAGTTGGGAGGGGACACATCTGGGACAGCTGATCCCAACTGATCAAAGGGATATTCCATACCATGTGACATCATGCTCAGTATATAAAGCTGAGGGAAGAGGAAGGAAGGGGAGATGTTCAGAGTAATAGCATTTGTCTTCCCAAGTAACCATTATGCATGATGGAGCCCTGCTTCCCTGGAGATGGCTGAATGCCTGCCTGCCGATGGGAAGTGGTGAATGAATTCTTGGTTTTGCTTTGCTTGCGTGCATGGTTTTTTGCTTTAACTATTGAACTGTCTTTACCCCAGCCCATGAGTTTTCTCAGTCTTACACTTTTGATTCTCTCCCCCATCCCACTGGGGGAAGTGTGTAAGTGACTGTGTGGTAGTCAGTTGCTAGCTGTGATTAAACCATGATAGAGTTGAATGTAGGGATAGTTAAGTGAAATTTGAATGGCCTGTGATGTACAGAAGATGAGCGGGGATGATCTAATGGTCCTCCCTGGCCTACTAAGTAAGTTTCAGGAAAAAAAAATTGCAAAAGCACACATTCAGGGATATTTTTTCCCCTCTTTATTTCTAATTTGGTAGCATTTTTGTGTGCCAATCAACTATAGATATGTCAGATTGATGAAAGACTGTGGAGTCTCTGTCCCTGGCTCACCCCTAAATGGGCTGATGCAGTCATGTGGCACCAGTTCAAACAAACATTTCCATCTTGTCTCTGTTATCTGCTAGTAAAAATTGATTCCCTATATAAGTAGTAGGAATATAAGTGTCTGCAAGCAAACTGTCATAGCCCAAACATTTTGTACAAACTAACAAAATTACATCACCGGGCAATGACAGATGCAGCCCTCACAGAGACCACATTAAACCCTAAAGCAGTTCAGCTCCTCTCTCACAACTGTCTCAGACTATGGGTAGTGACAGTTTGGAAGATTTAGAGGGTGGAAAATGACTCTACTTTTACTTGGCACTGAAAAAAATGAGACCAATTATATTTTAAAAAAATAATATCAGTCTAACAGTAACAACAGAAAGTTGTATTTTCTCATTCGTAAAGACTCTGCATGAGAGTTAGCTGACTGATTAACAGACATCATTAAATTACTGTATTTAAAATGTTGTAACGTACTCAAGTGCTGGCTTGCTTTCCTCCCAGGACCAAGGATATGAAACACATTTGCAACTCTATAAAGATGCTTCTAAAAAAGAAAGTCAGAAAGAACACATGGCTGCTTCCTCTGTTAAGTAAACTGGTATGTGGCTTCAGCAGAGTAGGCGTGACTTATACCAGCTGAGAATCTGTCCTACGGTATCTATTTTTCCTCACTAAAAGAAGCTTCCCTTGCCTACCTCCATATATGCAAAGATATTCAGCCTATTAGAAAAGAGTAGTAAAATGTACTAGGACTACTAAACATAAAAAGAAGTACCTGTGGTAGTCAGCCCAGGAGCATATTTTAAGATCACACATACCCACATTGATGGGATCGATTTCTTGCAACTGATCACAAAAACCTACTTGTGTTTTCCTGAAGGGTTAAAGGAACATGGCCCAGTAGGGAAGGGTCACCCCAGTTAAAACATTCACCTAGCCTGGGTACAAGTGGAAGTGGCCAAAGACAAGCAATGTTTTTGAAAGAAGTCTCTCGTACTTGGAAACTTAGTCTGTAATAGACTGAAAATCTGAAACCTCTCATTGCACAATATGTTGATTTCAGCACACTAAAATTCCTCAGAACCTATCAAGTAACTTGCAGTATATCTCTGGGGTCGTTGTGAGGTTAACACATAAAGTAGACCACCTACGTAGGGAAATTGCCATGCATCTTTACAGTTTACTTTGTCAAAGGGGGACAGAGGAACTGTTTTAATGAGGTGGTTTTCAACTGGGTTTTTTTTCATATTTTACACAGGAAAAAGGAAAATGTTTCTTCACTTCAGGGTATCTGAATCATATTTCCAATGGGACAGGCACTTTTAGGACAATAAGTTCTGAGGTATAAATAATCTTCAGTGAATTGAACTGTAGTCATTTAGTTTTTTCATATGTGGAAACAGCTTTCAAATGTTGTGCTCAAGTTCTGTTTCAGCTAAATATTACATCTATGTTTAAATTAAAGATATTTTGGCACATGACAGCTCAGAAATACTGATTGGACAATACAGTACATCACATATTGATGAGAAACTCAGCTGTATCAATAATGCAAATTTATTCCAGGTTTCTGCATGCACTCATCAACTTTGGTCTATAAATTGCACAAGACTGTCTCAGTGCTGTGAAAATTCAATCCAACAGTTAAGTACTAGTCGTTAAAAAGTGAAGATGGGGAATAGGAGAAAACAAATCTTCAGAGTTGAGGACACACATTTAATCCTCTTCTCAGAAGATATTTTAAAAGGACAGAGTAGCATGCTTATTTTTTTGTTTCAATTCTGATGCTAAACATGCATTTTAAGTTTAATTTATTTCTTCAAGTTTGCATTAAGGTTAATCTGAGTATCATAGTCATGAAAATGTAAAATATCACATTTACTACAGTTCAGTTCTATACTTTCTTAATGGCCTGTTTGATAGGAGCAGAGCTTGAGTACACCTCGGATATTTTTTTAAAAAGTCTGTTACTGTATGGCTGTCCTGGAGTGATGTGCCCAGAAAACTGTGATGACCATAGCCCCAGTCTCACAGCCCCTGTCTCAGAAGCTACACATGCAGAGATACCCAGGGAGAAGGCAGTTTATGGGTTCAGGGCTTTGACTTCCCTGCCTGATGCCTTTAAGTTTCTAGAGGTGTATGAGGCAGCTTAGTTATGGTCTTAGAGATGCTACATATTTTATGGGGAGAGAGGGACACAGTGCTGTTATAAAAAAAAAAAAATTAGATTGATTCTTTTTAGTTCTCTAGCCTAAAATAATTTTCCTGGATACTGAGATTTTGAAGCATTTCACAGCGACCTATTACTCAACAACAATTAAAGATAGATCAGCTTTAAATAAAGCCTGATCATTAAGACCGATCACAAAGAGTATTTTAAAACACATACACAAACACAAAACTAATTTTCAAGTCAAAACTGGCTCTCCATTTGTACCATAAAAGACTTTTAACAAAAGAGAAGTCAAGCTGACTACTCAGAGTCCAAGGCAAAGTAAATCTTGAGTGTTTAGAAAAGTCATAAACAGCACACAAACAGCAACTTTTGCTATCTTCACATATTACATTTCCAGCAGACTTTTAGGCCTCTACACAAAACCAACAGTACAAAAATAATGACATATTTCTTCTGATGGTTTCTTCCAAAGTTTCTTGCATGGCAATACGTTGTCTCAAGAGCCATGTTCTCATATGAGTTTGTACACTAACCAGTGAACCTGCTTCTCCACATGGCAACTATATTCATGACAGTAATAAAAATATGAAAGAAATCATTAAATAAACTCTTCAGGACTCACCTCTTGAACTTTTTCGAAGATGGAAGAACAATTTACATAGAATTAAATATACTGCTCCTCCTTTCTCTAACTGCGATAAATCACTCCAGGGCTTTAATCACTGTAAGTCATGCCTGGATGTTGGGACAGTGCTCAGAGCTCAGGCTAGTCTTGCCTCCACTACCAGTTTCACAGTACTGCCAGTGGTTCATGTTCTGTCATGTTTCTGTGTTTAATGAAGGCAAAGTGTGTGAAAGGCATGGTGATGAACATCATCTTCTAATAGAGAATGAAATTCATCATATTTTCCCTGCTTTTGTGTGTGCAGAGAATGATCTCTGATACACAGACATCATGAAAATAATAGAAAAATACAAGCAAAACACTGCACTGATCATTTGAGTCCAGTCTATACCAGGTGTGCTATGAAAGACAAAATGTCTTGCTGAAAAGCATGAGTTATCCACCCAGATAAGACAGTAGGCACAGAAAATGGGGGAAGGGAATTGCTATTGTTTAGCAGCTCCTGTTTGCAGTTGCTTCAGCCTTGAAACAATGCAGTTAAGATTGTCCATACAAGCAACAGTGTCAGAAAACTATTGCTGCTGTGCCAGAATCAGTGACTTGAAGTGGACAACACCATAAATCCAGCTAGAAGGCATTTCTGAATTTCTTTTATGCTAAAACCTGCTGTATTTCTGAGCTATTTACTGTATAGTGTGGATCGTGAGTGATAAATGTGCGTCACGATCCCAGAGAATTACAGATTATTGGCACCATTTCAAATAAACTTAAGTCTATGTCTTTTTTAAGCTATTGAAACATTTCTTGTTAAAGCATCACTAAATTGGTAACTCAGAAATTATGGTTATTGTGTATAATAAACAAGCAGAATTTAAGGATTAGTCAGCTAAGTGTGTGGTTTATGATAAGTAAATGGACATACTTGATAAAATTTAATAGCAGTTTAAAGTTTTTCACATGTAAAATTTTTCTCTCATAACTACTGCTATGATTTGGGTTAAAAAATGAAAAAAGATAGATTGAGATAAGATCTGGGGTTATTCAGAGGTTAATAAAGGAAAAATATCAAACTCAAGGAATAAGAGGCTGGAATATTCCAACAATCATAACAGTTAAAATTACTCCTCTATTACTATCACTTTCTTTTTCCTTTAGGTTTAAAATTTAGCCTTAGAAGTGGGGAACTTGTCTCACACAAATATCATGCTCAAAAGGACTGTGAGCCCATCCTGCACTGGGAAAAGAGGCTTTGTCAAATATTTCCAGGTAAAAGCCTTGAAATGTAGATTTGCTTAAAGCTGTGAAATTAACAGTACGTTTCATTGATTTTCAAGTGTCAACTTAAAAACTTATTCTAAGCATGTTTAAGAAGGAGATCATTTGTTTCTTTCTTATAGATTGGAAGTTTTTGCCACAAGTTTTTACCTAGAAAACTTTTACCGCTTTATTTTTGTGTCAGAAGACCAAAGAAGTATTTAACTACAAGCATGTGACCAAAACCTTTAAAGAATTTAGGGAACTGTCCATCAATTTCAAAATTACCAATGTCTTTTTGAACATATTGTAGTTTCAGATAAGGTTAAATGACAGAACAGCACCTGCATACTGATTACTCTAGCGTAAAGCTTACAACATGGGTAGCCATAGAAGCCCCTCCAAAATAATAAATGTTAAAAACATTTCATTTGTAGAGTCATCCTCACCTTCAGTTCTTTAAAACTGATCATATATATTCCTGAGCTCATCTCAGAGCTCAGTTTGATGATACCAGATTCATTAAAAAGATTATGATGAACAAGCACAGACAGGTGATAAGTGAGAAACCAGTTTCATTGCAAAGCCTGACATGAACAAGAATGATTGAACATTTTTATAGCATTTTTCATCTTCATATGATAGCTGCTTTCACACCTGGAGAAACTGAGACTCATGATTAGATAAGCTGCCAAATTTAAAAGAAGCAGAGGTGAAATTAGGGAGAAAAAAGACTAAATGGGAAGCAGTCAAGGCAAGGTTCAGCTTTCTCCCCCAGAACCCTTCATATTTTGGAGAGATGCCTTTGCTCTTGGGGAACTCATCATGGGGAAAAAACTTGGAGAATGGCTGCAAAAGTGGTAAGAGTAAGACCTCTCAGGCATAAAAAGAAAGTGACCAGCTTGACACAGCTCTCCTTTCCTCTTCTTCTTAACTACACTTGCCCCTTTATCCTCTTCTTATTTTATCCCGTCTCTTTCACTTTTCCTTCCCTTCAACCTGTTTTCTTTAAGTAATCTTCCTCACCTCACTACGTGTTCCCTCCCCAGTCATCACACCAAAGTGGCATCTGCTGTTGTTGCACTGTTCATGCTGGTTGCTGCACTTGAGCCTTCTCTCTGTCTTGTTTGTCCCATTTCTCTGCAACAAATAATTCAGAGTAATCCTGAGGGCCCCCTTTTTTTTTTTTTTTTTAAGCCTCTAGGCCCCATCATCATAAACATAATTAATTACATTAAAGCAAGGAGCTGGCAGTCAGGATTAGAAATCTCTGCTCTGATGTTGAAATTATCCTGTTTCGCCACCACAATTTTAACAGATAGCTGGACCATCTACCTCAATCTGTCTGTACTAAAAACCTCTCTGCTTCTTATTGTTGCATATTTTGTTTTGTTTTAAGAAGCATTACTGTACATACTCTGAGCTGGCATAGCTGATGAGGCTAGATAATTCAACTACCTTCAGTTGGTTTAATATTGTAGAAGTCAGATTCTCTACTGAGATAAACTAAAGTAACACCATGTGAAAATCTGTCCCATATATTTCAAATGGTTATCATCCCCCTATCATCCATCCCTAACCTAATTAAAAATAGTGACTTCAAGAAAAAAACAAAATGTTCCCCTTTTTGTGGCTGTAAAGAGGAAAATCCCCAATTTCTGTTTGCAGCCTTCCAAAGATATGTCTAGATGCATGATCTACAGTGCTTAGAAATAACTGTTAAACACAGCCAAGATGGGAAAACGGATGTATCTTGTAATTAAGATGAATCAATGATGTTCTGCTCCCTTCAGTTTTACCTATAGGCTATGTGTTTTCTATGGAATTGGGCACCCACTGAAGCAATCTACACTGATGATGACAATTGTTTGTTCAAAATCCCCCAAGAATAAAATGTCTCTACATCTCAACAAATACAACATGAAGAGGCATAATTATTTATGCTCACATAACTTAAAAATTTCCTACTCAACCTCAAAAACAAAAGATAGAGTTTGGTTTCTTTCTGCCTTTCCTGCCCACACTTTAGATGTTAGATCACATATGACAACCCCAATCAGTCAGCAGAATGAAGCAAAGTCACTCGAATCCTCAGGGGTAAGGGATTTCTTTAATCACATTCACACCAGTTATGAGGATTTCAGCTACATGTGGTAATATAGTTCAGTATAAACTGTGGTAATTTAACAGCTTATGAGGCAAACCCAACCCGCATAGGTTTTACTCCCTTTGCTACCTAAGAGGAAGGGTGTAAACCATGAAAACATATTTGTACATCAGTTCTCTTGTTCAAAGAATCTAAGGGGACTTCTAGTAAGACTGTTTTTCGGAACATATACCCAGATTAATTTACAAGTAAACTAAGAACAAATCACAATCTTCTCAAACCTCTAAGTCTGTAGAAAGGGAAGATCATCTATTTGAGTGTCATAGGACTTGTGCTGAGAGAGAGAGAGAGACAAGAACTGCACAATGGTCAGCAAAGACAAACTGAGAGTTAAAATAACCTTCATTTTTGTGGGGGTAACATACCACCCAGTACGAAGCTATCCTGGAACCTAGTAAAGAAAGCTTGACCAAAAATGCTCCTTTGCTCAAAGGAACTTTGGTTTTACATGAATTCCAAAATTATTGATTGTACGATATGCTTTGCAACAGATAAAGAATGTGAAAACAGATCAAGAATGCAACTGTTGGAGTAAAAAAGGTAAGAATGGCTTGTCTTCAGCCAGTCTGCAGTACTGAGGGCCCTCACCCCTTCAACCCTAAGCAGGATTAAACAATCAACTTTCCTGAACTCTATCATGTGATATCTGCCTTTTCTCATAGGAGAGATGCTGCAGTCCTTTTATTGTCTTTGTGGCTCTTTGCTGGACTCTCTCTAGTATGTCCATGACTCTTTTGTACTGGGAATCCCAGAACTAAACCCAGTACTGCAAGTGTGGCCTCAGCAGTGCTGAGGAGAGGGAAAGGATCACCTCCCTCAAGCTGCTGGCAATACTTTGTCTAATGTAGCACAGGATCCCGTTAGCATTCTTTGTGACAAGGGCAAATTGCTGGCTCATGGCCAACTTGGTGTCCACCAGGACCCCCAGGTCCTTTTCTGCCAAACTGCTTACCAGATAGGGGGTTCCCAACATATAGTAATGCATGGGGTTGTTCCTCCCCAGGTGCAGGACTTTGCATTTCCTCTTGTTGAATTTCATGAGATTCCCTCATCTTCAGTTCCTTCAATCCTCATTGCTTCAACATTTATTGCTATTAGTACATTGCTGTGATGTCTTGTTTCTTCTTCCATTCAAGGTAAATAAGATGAGTTCTAGAAAGCTTATATTATCCCTCCATGTTCAACCACAGAAACTAAGGGACGTTTTCTTCTAAATGAATTTAAAGTCTTGCATCACTTTGTGAAAGAGTAATGGCTCAACTCTGCATTCAAAGTCGTTCTTTCCTCAATATGGTCACTGTAATACCCTTCTCACAATGAAATTCCATCTTGATGGTGGATGCATTTTAGTGGTGGTATGTACTGAGTTCCTAAGGCTGCAGGGGAACAAGTTATCCCTTAAAGCAGGACTAGGATCTAAAAAAGCACATTTGATTCTCTCTGAATAAAAGGCATTATATAAAAGCAAGTTGAGATTGTGTAAAACTCTGTGAAAAGTGGGTTTGTTATTTCAAGTTTTTGTGCTAGAAAGTATCAGAAAGCATTATCACTCAAATCAAAGGTGAATTGAATCTAAGAGATCTACAGAATGCCACATATTACAGCAAAGTCCTGTGGTAAGGACAGAGGAAATCAAGCTTGGGTTATGAAAAGCTTTGTGATTGCCCAAGATTTTGATCCATGAAGAAGAAACGGCAGACAGATAGATGTAGTGTTTTTAGACAGGAAGACACACACAGGTCGTCATATGTTAGCATGAACCTATAGAAGACAGCTGCTAGGTAACTGACTGTGAAAACTGGAAAGGTGTAGACCAGGTTGTTCTTATTTTGCTTTGATACTGGATTTGAGTGTGAACTGAGGACAGGGAAGAAAATTAAAATATGAGCTAGTGTATTTCAGTGTCATCTCATTTGCAACAGCTCGTAACACAGACCACTCAGATGACAGTCACCCCCAAAGGTATAGAATAACACAGTTCACAAGTAACAGATGCAAAAAGATTGCAACAAAAGAAAAAATTAATTGAGAAAAAAATTCTATTATCCATTCCTGGATTGTAGTATCATAGATTGTAGCCTGGAACTAGAAAAGTAAGGCTTACGTTCCACTGATGATCTCTAGAGAAGAGAAGGAAAATTCATGGCCAACAAGAAAAAATATACATTTTGATATATTGAAGAACCAGTCTGCCCAAAGGACAAGTCTGAATCCCAAGAGTCAAAAGTTGCAGCAGCAGCAGCAGGTGATTACTAAAAGAAATGAAAACTCAATTAAATAATTTTCTAGTCAATTAATTAACAGAGCATGAAAAAGATTTCAAACTCATCTTCCCACTTTATACTGGAATAAACTATCAGCTTGAAATCCTATAGATAAGTATTTCATTTTTACTCCTTCCTTGCAAGAGAAATTACTGTAGAACTTAGAAAATTTTAAGCTCATACAACTTCCTATCTGCAATCAGCTGTTTGATACCACCCAATAACTAATATTCATTCAAGAGATAGAAAAATCTTTTGGAAGAGGTGACTCACTTCTCATTCAAAATCTTCTCACAAGCTTATTTCCACTGTGTCATAAACAGGCATTTGGTGGCTTTAATCACCTTGGAAACATAGAAATTTTATTAACTCAGAGTTGCACCATGCAAACATGGCTTTAGGGCTTCCACAGCCAGCTGGTAAGTCTTCCTTTCCTTGCCTAGTGCTGCAGAAAGGCTCCTCTTCAGTGTCCTCCAGGAGCACAAATCTCTGCATTATATCCCCAGTTCCTGCTTTCCATTTCTGAGAAGATATTTCCTCTTAGACCAATATTTTACACCTCACCATCTCTCACAGCTCTTCTCCAACTTCCTGCTGTAGGTAATAAGAAACTTTCTCACAACCTAGGGCTTTAGTTGTGGTGCTAAATCTCAAATTCAAGCTGAAATTGTGGCTTTCCATAGGAACTACTACATGACCAAACAAATCTTTATTATGAGAATATCTTGTATCTCTGACCACTTTAGGTGCTGCAGCAGTCATTGAAATATATTTCACTGCTTGAAAAGCAATGTGCCAATATACACATCAAGCATGGTTCCTGGAAAGAGAAGGATTTGTAACATTTCACTTATCTTTATGGCAACTGATTTCCCTTGTGAGAAACAAGGAGAAAGTCTGCATTCCACTGTTACCCATCCATGTGTCATACATCTAGAAAACTCTCAAACTCACATCTGGAGGTTTGTTAGTATCAGCCACCCTATACAGACTGGTGTGCAGGTGAGAGGCCAAGTGTTTCTTTGTTAGGAAGGGTTAAGTAATCGACACCACTCAAATGGTCATCTAGTGCACTTTCCACCGTTCCTCCAGAAGCAATTGCTGCAATGATCAGGGAGAAATAGTGGAATGTCTTAGGACAAAGGCCATATCTTCAAGCCCAAATAGATCAAGAGCAGAAACAATGGTGTTGTGGTATCAGAGGTAGGGCTTTGTTGTGGGAACTTTTTCAGTCTTCAGTGTTAATTCAGGTTAGATGTGTATGCCAAAAATTCAGGTTAACTGTGCAGTACATGTTTACACTCCCAGTTGATTTCTAAGTTGTTTGTTTTAGGGTTTTTCTTGCTGATCTACTAATGACACCTTATTTACGGCACATTGGTACTATAAATCAATTAATTGGATACCACTGAAACCTCTGGAAAGGGGCTGAAGAAGAGCCTTTGAACTTAACACACACATTACTATTCAAGTATAGATTCAGCCTGTCACAGCATTCTCACCTCTTGAGGAGAACAGTTGAAATACTCTGAAAAAGCACTTTGTTTACTAGAAAGAAAAGTCACTTCAAAGTGTGACAGTATTGCCACAGATGTCTGCAGACCCTGACATGAACTATCATAAAATTGTTTGTCATTTCCATCTACTTAGCCTGAGGCATATTATAAAAATGGCAGCAACAAAAAACACATTGTTATCCATTTTCTAGAACCAAATATAAGTCAATGAATGCACCTGACTTACTCTAGTTCAATATCCTTAAGGCATTTGAGCAAACCAGGGTAGGGAGGCATGATGGGGAGAATATTACAGCTGTCAGACCACAAGATGAGGCAGAGCTTGACACCAGTGTTTGATAGATCCAAGTGCTTATTTGCATGAGTAGGCCACCTTTTCAAGAGACATGCCAACACCTTTCAAGGTGAGAGCATGCCAGCTGGCCAGGTTCAGGATCTGTGTTATTAGGGGAACTAACAACAGTGGTGTCATTCCACTCAGAATTCCAATATCCCCAGATTTGCTCATCTTCCAAATCAGAACAAAGTTAATTGATCATTTTAAATGGTAAGTAGAAAACCTCAGACATTTATCTTCCATTATAGCCAACCCTGATATAGTGTAAAAGTTAAATCTGGTAGAGAATCTAAACAACTTCTTTCAACAATTTCTGACACAATAAAAAGTTCTGATATTAAGGAAACACCTTTTTTTTTTCAATTTCAGATGTAGAACTGTTACAAAAGAAATTAGTAAACTGACCTTACTTGCATTATAGTTTGGTAAGCACACACAGAATGCAGTTTTGTTCCCTTTAGGATTTAAGGCATTTCTTTGGAAATGGATCAAATTTTGCTTCACCTGTTTGAATGTTGATTGATTTAGCCAAATTAATTAAGTGCAGTTAACATTAAGTAATACTTTTCTGGCTACAAACTGAGCTTTAGCTACATATTTTGCTAACAGCCTCCTGTAAAAACACACACACATACTTATTTAAAAGGGAAATTGTTCATAATCCAGTAAAAACACTTCTAAGCAAAACAGATTAATAACTTATAAAATGCAGCATAGAAAAATGAAAGTGAAATCTTATTTTCATACAATATTTTGACATACACATTGGAACCTAAATAAAATCCTTTCTTTCTCCCCTTAAGTTTTCTAATTTTAAGATAACCTAGTTCCCTATTCAACATCTGCATGACCACATTATCCCTCTTCATATTTGGGGGTAATGGAGGAACTACATAAGCTATGTAATTATCCCTCTTTACAACAGCTTGCTGACAAAAGAGAATACATCACTGTGTTCATAAATCTGTCCAGAAACTCTGTTGTTTTCCATACTTTACCAACATTGTAACCAAACAGGTATGAAGAAAGACCCTCAAACACATTAGCAAACAGATAAGCAGTTCAAACAACTTCAGTCTTCCCAATTCCACTCCTAACAAATAGAGAAAAATAAAATGGGTTTGGGGGTTTCCTTAAGGGCTGTTTGTCATGAAATACAAGCTGATGACACTGCTTTCTGGAAAGAACACGGCAACATGAACAGTGATAGAAGATTTAAAGCTTATTACTTGCTCTTATCTTGAGACATGTCAAAAGGCCTATTTTGGAATTTGTGTTACAGTGAAGAAAAAGGATAGCAGTATATGCAGTGCACAATCCTCCTAGAGATCAACAGCAGTAACAGGCAATAAAAATAGATAGAATAAATCAGATCTATTTGAAAAGAAGTTAAATAAATGAGTGTGTCTGAACTGGCAAGGAAGAATTTCTTTCTGATCAGAAATGTATATATCTAGAATCTATTTCTAAGAGTGAAGGATGCACATGTAGCTGCCTACGAATGTCCAGTGTTGATATAACTTGACATCCAAAAAGTGAAAATTAGTTAAAACTGAAGTTGCACAAAAACAACATTAGTAAATAGTCAGGAGTGAAAGTACTTCCCTAAGATGGTATTCACAATGAACTAATACATTGATGACTTCTACACCGTAGGTATAAACTGGGTGATGAAATGCAAACAGCAGGTAAAACTTTTTCTAAACAAGCCTTTTCAATAGACGGTAGTATACATTATTTCAAACATGGGCAGAAAGTTTCAGAGTTTGGTTTGGGATCCAGACTTTTTTTATTTTCTAAAATGTTCAGTACAGGAAACTATTTGAGGTGGTCAGGAGGGACTCTGATCTACCTAAAATTCACACTTACATCATTGCCAGTTGTCACCTTCAGCTTTGGTTTAGAGAATGGAAAAGAGATTTGTATCCCTAGAAACATTCACAACAACAGACTAGCTTAAGTCTTTAAGATAAAATTGTAAGAGACATCATCGTCGTCATGTGAGGCATTTATACATCAAGATGGGCTGAATGCCTTTAGCAGATGCCAGCATGCCAAATTTCATTTCCTGCATGACATTCTTACCATACGAAATCCTGCCATTAAAAACATCCCTTCACAAATCCTCCATATTAAGTCAGCCAAGCAGGAAAGGAACAGAAAAAGGGGAGTATGTGCATCTTGTCTGTCCAGCTTTGAGGTGCTGCTGACAGGTGTGTCAGCTCCAAAGCTATTCCCAGCAGACTGGTGGTTTTTTGGCCCCTTCAAACAGTCACGTTTCCCAGCAGATCTACCTACTAATTTTTTTTTTCATGTCCACTCCATATACACATATTCCATGTACAATAAGAAAGCTATTTGTCTGTGTTAAAACCAAACCAAACCAAACCAAAACAAAACAAAACAAAACAAAACAAAACCCCAACAAATAGAGTGAAAGCAAATGTTTGCAAGGATATTCTATTTAATTGATTTCTGTTGTTATTTGGTTGTGTAAACCATTTCCCAGGTGGTCCCACACAGAGAAAGACCAAAGAAAATACATGTTATTTTTGTCATTTTTATTGTTTTATTGTTGAAAGAACGCAGTGGGAGCCCAGCCATCATTTAATGCACAAAGGCTCAACTTTATTAGTACTCACACTTCTTTTATATCCACAATAATTAGTTCATACATATTGCAAAAAGCAAGCTCCTTATAGGTTGCTAAGGTTAGATACATTGGTTGCTAAGGTTAAATACCAATCCCTCTCCTTATGATTTCTGCAAGGCCTTCTACATAGTCCTGCTTCTGTTCTTTGTTCTTCTTTGATACTTTTCGGTATTCTCCCATCACGTCGCCGTTGTCAGCAGTTCCTCGGTGCTGTGCCCTTTCTCACGTAGCCAGTTGTTAGCAAACTGCTCCACATCTCCCCCGTTTTCTTTTTGCACTTGTGCTAAAAATATTGCAGAGGCAGTCTTCTGCAGGGCCCTTTGCAGAAGATTGACAATACATGGCAACATCAAAAGCACAGTCACAATTACCAAGATCATGACCCCTATAGACTTGATCAGAGATATTAACCATCCTGAAAGTCCCCATTTAACCCCTCTATAATTCTCCATACATCTGACAATGTTGCCCAGTAAAGTGAATGTCCGAGTAGACCCTCAAGTTGGGTCAAAACGGGCTGGATCTTCAGCCGCTGTCGATGAGCTTGTCTCTCCTCCGGTGTCATTGGGAGGTGCGGCAGGTTTCGCCCATCTCGCTGGAACCCATACGGTGCCTGTTGGTGTAGAAACACAAAGATATCCCCTTCCCCATATTACTACTTTAGCTGGTCCTTTCCACAATCCATCTTTTGGATCCTTATAATTTACCCATATCTCTTTCCTTTCCTCACTTACTTTTGCCTTTTCATAATGTAACATAGCTGGTGGTTGTTCTGCGTCTCCAAATATACACAAGTGATTCATTACAAATAATGTTTTTGCTAATCTTTCTTGTACATCCTGTATTTCCTGATATTTTGTTACATAACGTTTCAAGGTACCATTTGCTCTCTCAACTATGGCCTGTCCTGTGGGAGAATGCGGTATCCCTGTTACATGCTTCACTCCCCACTTGTTTAAAAATCTTTGCATTCGACTTCCGATATATGCTGGTCCATTGTCTGTCTTTATAGTATTCGGGACTCCCATTATTGCAAAACAACATGTTAAGTGTCTGATTACCTGTGTGGCCTTTTCCCCACTCTGTGCAGAGGCCCATATATATTTGCTATAAGTATCTATAGTAACATGTACATATTTAAGTCTACCAAAACTTTGTATGTGAGTCACATCCATTTGCCATACTTCATTAGATTTCGTCCCTCTAGGATTGACTCCTATTCCAATACCAACCCCTTTATTGTGAAAACTACAAACAGGGCATGTTTTTACTATGGCCGTGGCCTCCGCCATCGTGATGCCAAATTGTGTTTTTAGCCCTTTTGCATTCTGATGGAATATGTCATGTGCTTCTTTTGCCAATTTGTCTTTCGGCATGGGAACATGTACAACAGTGGATACCAACTTGTCCGCTCGAGCATTACCTTCCCCAAGTCCTATATCCCATTTATGACTCCTAACATGGATTACAGCATACGGTTGTTCCCTTATTTTTATGGCCCTCTGTAATTGTAAGAACAATTCATAGAGACGCTTATTTTGTACTTCCCTGACTTCTGCATCTTCTATCCTTGCTACTATTCCTGCTACATACATAGAATCAGTTACAATATTCAATGGTTCATTAAACTTAACCATCGCCCAAACTACTGCCAACAGTTCCAAAGTTTGTAGTGTGTCTTGTGCTGTGGCTTTTAATATCTCGTGTTTCCATGTATTATCTTCTTGCCACGTTATTGCTGCTGTCTGAGATTTCTTTCCTGCATCTGTATAAACTGTGATGGCATTCGGAATCGGCGCCTGTTGTCTTTTTGGCTGTTCAATCCAATGTAATTGTCCTAACCATCTCAAAGGTTCCATAGATAATTGATCAGTTGACAACATCATTGGCCCATTTAACATGGCTTCCTGCAATGCTGTGCTATTTGCCAGGTACCACTGCATGGTTTCCTTCTGCATTGGACAGTATATGAATTGAGGTTCTCTTCCACTTATTTGAATAACTCGCACACGACCTTTCTTTACTAAATTTGCTAGTGCCTCAATTTTTTGAAGTAAAGATTTTGATTGTTGTAATGCTGGCGTGATCCATTCTAGCACCCATGTCTCCCCTGTTTTCTTTTTAGACTGCGTAATAGCTCCGAGCAAATGCTGTGAACCCATCCACACAAGTATGTCCAGGGGGAGCTCAGCGTCTCTCCGACGCACTTGTCCAGAAGTAATACGATCCATAATCTGTTGTAGCACTCGCTTCTGGTCTGCTGATAAAGACACCACCTGTGCAGGGTCATTTCCTTTTAACAGTGGTCGTAATTGTTGTAAAAGTTCATTTGGGATGCCCACTATAGGTTTTAGCCATTGTAAATCTCCTAATAGCTTCTGAGCATCATGCAGTGTTGAAATTTCAGAATTAATTGTCAATTTTTGTGGTGTTACTATTTGTTTCATCAAAGACAATCCCAAATACTTCCATGGAGCTGTTTTTTGTATCTTTTCTGGTGCAATTACCAATCTTTGCTTTGCAAGGGTGTTTACAATTTCTTTTATCTGTGTTTCTGTAAATGGTTCTTTCTGTGCAAATAATATATCATCCATATAGTGATAAATTATAACATTAGTCCATTTTTGACGTAATGGCTGTAAGGCTGCATCTACAAAAATCTGACATAAAGTTGGACTATTTCTCATTCCTTGTGGTAAAACTGTCCATTCAAACCATTGATCTGGCCCTTCTCTATTTATTGTTGGTAAAGTGAAAGCAAATCGGCGCATGTCCTTTTCATGAAGCGGAATCGTAAAGAAACAATCTTTTAAGTCCACAATCAATATAGGCCATTCATAAGGTAACATAGCTGGATTCGGCATACCTGGTTGTAAAGCCCCCATTGGTTCCATTTGTTTGTTTACTTCCCTAAGGTCATGCAAAAGTCGATATTTGCCTGATTTCTTTTTTATGACAAATATCGGAGTATTCCAAGGACTAGTAGATAATCTTAAATGTCCTTGCTGATATTGTTCTTGTACTAGCAAGTGTGCTTGCTCAAGACTTTCCCTTTTTAGTGGCCACTGCTTTACCCATATTGGATCGTCAGATGTCCAAGTTATAGGGATCGGGAAAGTCCAAGCAATGGCCATTAGAATAAATGGTGATCGTTTGTCAAAACTATTCCCATTTGTGCTAACACATCTCTTCCAATTAAACAGTTTACCCCTGGAGGTAATTGCACTACAGCAAGCACCGCTGTGACTGTTTGTCCTTCAATTGTTAATTGTAGGGGCGGCGTTCGATTAGCTAAAGTTAAACCACCCACACCAGTGATGGTAGTAGTATGCTCTTGTAACGGCCAGCCTTGTGGCCAAGAAGAAGGCGACAGTATGCTGGAATCTGCGCCTGTGTCTAACAACCCTTCCACAGTTATTGTGTTACCTTGAAATGACAGATGAACAGTCTTCCTGGGTCTCGTACTCAGATTCAGTGTTAGCAGGGTCAGGCTTCCTGTAGATCCGAAGCCTTTGTTTCCGCGACTCTTCTCAGTCACTGGTTGTATTGTTTGAGTCACTTGTGGCAGAGGTACCAGCTGTGCAATCCGTTGTCCCTGTGCAATCTTTACTGGTGGATTCAGTGTATATGCCATAATATAGATTTCACCTTCATAATCTGCATCAATAACTCCCGGTAAAACAAATAGTCCACATTGTGATGCTGATGATCTTCCTAATAATAAAGCTCCCATGGCTCTCCCATTAATGATGATAGGTCCTCGTACATTCGTAGATATTGTTTGAGGATTATTTGTTAACAGGGTAACATCTACTGCTGCTGCCAGGTCCAACCCGAGACTTCCCCGGGTGGCGGGTTGAAGGACTGCGCTGCGGCTGCAATTTTCGTCGTTGCGCGGCGGCCGGCGAACGCGCTCCGTGTGGAGTTTCCCGACCGTCTGCAGCAAGCCCCCTCATTATGGGAGTTGGATCGGCAAGTTTGACACCATACATTTCTGGCTGTACAACTCTTTCGTACATGCCCTGGAGCTCCGCATCGGTAACACCGCAGCTGCCCCTTTTGAGGTGTCTGCACTTTAACTGCTGTTGCTGCTGAAGTCTGGAGAGGCGCAAGGGCTGCCATAACCTGACTTTGAGTAGCCTGAGCCTGTTCTTTCATTCCTTCCCCTAGTTTCTTTATTGCCTCTACAAGAAAAGCCTGAGGTCCAGTGGGTATCGATGACGCCTTTTCAAGTGCCTCCTCTACAGTCCAATGTGCCCTTAATGTATTCAGCAAACTCTTTGTAGCAGGATTGCCATTTTGTGAAATACATTGTTTTAAGAGAGCACCCTGCATGTAGAGAGGTACTCTTGCTCTTTCAATTGCATTTACCAACTTATCTACAAAACTGCCCAAAGTTTCTTCTCTCCCTTGCTTAATTCCCATATACATTGGAACTCCGCCTGGCTCTTTCACTTGCTCTATGGCTTCTCTCACTAACCTCATTGCCTCTCTCACTTTATCCGGACCAAGCAATGCTTGAGCTTCTACTCTAGCATAAGGTCCTAACCCCATTAATTCATCCATTGTAATCCCTTGTAATGGATCTCCTGCTTGCCGCTGTACCGCTATCGATTCTAATACTCTCGCTTGCCAATGCGCATTAAACAACAACCACTGACTAGGAGAGAAAATTAACTTTGCTATACCCCGACAATCTGCAGGCAAAAGAAGTTGAGTGCTCCAGAGATAATCTAACATTTGACGAACCGGTTCACCAGTAACACCATAAGAACTCACTGTAGAGCGCAATTGTGATAAAAGCTTCCAATCTAATGCCGTAACAGTAGCATTTATTCCACCAGCTGGGTTCGGCTGAAACTGAACTGGAAAAGCCATTGCTGTCGCCATCTGAGTCATCTCCTCATCCCCTTTTTCTAACCCCTCTCGTGCCAACGCATTCCAAGCCCGACACCTTTCTTTAGCGATCTCTATCCCCAGCCCATCTTCTGAGCCTGGAGTAGAATTCTCGCTTTCCGGCGTCACAGTGTGGCTGGACGCGTCAGGGCTACTCAGGGCAGAAGCGGGGGGAGCGGTAGGGAGAACTCGTTCTGAGCTTTCCTGTCCCTTCTCGTCGGAACGTAAAGGTGGTAAAACAAGCTCACGAAACGTAGGCGGCAATGGCCATCTAGTTTCCTCCTCCCCATATCTGGTGTTTTTCTCTTTTGCCGCAATTGCGCTCTGTGCAGCTCTTTTTTCCGCCTGATACCTTAGCAATTCATTATGAACCATCCTCCATAACTTTCCCAACTTTTTTGCTGTCTTATCATCATTCAATGTTAATTCCCATAATTTATCTCCAAATTTTCGCCATTCCGATAACTCATGAACTGTATGTGGATTAATAAAACAACCTTGCTCTACCCCATAAGCTAAAAGCCCCTGAAGATCCTTTTTTACATCTATTCCCTCAACCCGGCGTTGTGTCAGCCAGGATGCAAATAAATCATATGCTGCTTGCCTGTCCATACCTGAATTTTTCCGTTGCAGCCTTTCCAGGTCTCGGCAGCACGTATCAGCAGGGTTCACCTCTTATGACACCCAGGGCGCGGGCCTTTTTAGTCGCCTTTCGCCGTCCTCGCTGCTTAAGGACCTGAACAACCTTCTCTGGTCTTTATCCTTTGTGGTGCCCTATACGTCCTTTGGCACGGATCACGTCGTTAGCAGATCACGTCCTTTGGCACGGATCACGTCGGGGTCACCATTTGTTGAAAGAACGCAGTGGGAGCCCAGCCATCATTTAATGCACAAAGGCTCAACTTTATTAGTACTCACACTTCTTTTATATCCACAATAATTAGTTCATACATATTGCAAAAAGCAAGCTCCTTATAGGTTGCTAAGGTTAGATACATTGGTTGCTAAGGTTAAATACCAATCCCTCTCCTTATGATTTCTGCAAGGCCTTCTACATAGTCCTGCTTCTGTTCTTTGTTCTTCTTTGATACTTTTCGGTATTCTCCCATCACGTCGCCGTTGTCAGCAGTTCCTCGGTGCTGTGCCCTTTCTCACGTAGCCAGTTGTTAGCAAACTGCTCCACATTTTATGTCTGTTACAGTGAGAAAACTGTGGGTAGAGCAAAACAGATATAAAATCTACATGGCCAGTTTTAGACTCAAGAGGTTCTTTTCCTAAGGTAAAAAGCAAGCTATCTGAGGGAAAAATTCTTTACCATATAAACAGGTGCATCAGTATCATATTACTGAAGTGCCTCAAGAAAGTGCTCTAGCTAGAAGTATTTGAGATAGTGACATGTCCTGAGAGTGTCCAACTTGGGATAGCTTAAAAAAGATTTTTTAAATGTGCTTAATATGTACAAGACCAACTGAAGAACCCTGCACTGGGCACTTGAAAAAACTTAGACCTCTGATGTCTCTGATTGAGTTCACAGCCAAACTGGACTTTATTTGTGACCTGTAAGGTGCAAAAAAAGCCCCAACAACTTGATGTTTTAACTTGGGGTGAGTACCAGAAACACTAAGAGGCAGCTGTCAAACTTAATGGGTTTCAATGTGGAAATATGACATACCAAATATCTCCCTATCTTGGGGTCTTCTTGTACCTGGATATTAAAATGCTGAGGTATGTGTTCCCCATGGTTTATGTCTGGATTTATGCAAATATTCAGTCTGCTATTTCTTGCAAAAGTGTGTTGACAGGTAGGTATTCTTCATATCCACCGAAATCGGAATTCCTTTACCTCTCAGCCAGACGTAGAACAAACTGGTATATGTCCTGGTCCTGTAAAGCAACTAGTGGGCATAAAAATTTAATTGGAAGACCAAACGTTTAACAGCTCTATTGCTGTGTAAATGTTATTTATTCTAAAGTTCTTCCATTAATACAATTACACTAATTTTAGTCCTCTCCTCAGATTCATAGCAGTGTTATTGACTCTGAGAATGAATCAGAGAAAAAGAATATACCTGCTGCTAATTTGTGTACTTACAAGTGTTGTTAATTTTGACTGCTTACAGAAGTAATGTTCCCTAATTTTCCAGCAAATCAATACATTTGACATGACAAAATCCAAACTTGGAATAAGGCCAAACCCCAAAGTCAGATCCAAACCTCCTTAAACTTCTCTAAAATATGGAGTTATTTATAGCAAAGGGCGCATTTTGGGTACATCTCTAATCCAAACCTCAAACCAAGCTTTGTTTTTGTTTCAAAGTGTTAAAACTACAGGTTCCTTCCAGTTCTATCCAAATCATTTGATTCATTACTTGTCTGAGGTATAAATTACTCAAGCACGAATTGTCCAGCAATTTGTCCACTGAACAGTGATTTAATCCTTTCTGCAAAGACATAACATTAGAGCTGATACTATAAAGTTTGCATTCATAGATAATGCATTTGCAGTTGGAGGTGGCCCACACTGGGAATTCCTTAGGACGCCCTAAAAACCACAAGATGTGCAAACTATTTTTCCCTTCCAGGGCCTTTCCTTTTTTTTTTCATCTTGGAGTGCAATTTGAAACTTGATCTTGTTTTAGGAGGAGGGGATTGGAGTGGAGCAGGAGGGAGAGGAAAAAGAGGAAATTTTAATCCCAACAGAAGAAATGCACAAGTAACACTCCAGAAGTATGTTTGATTGTAATTAATAGCTGAAGTTACAACTTGTAGCTGACATTGGTTATAGTAAAAGGTCAGCATCCTGCTGCCCTCTGCATTTACTGATTTGGAAGATTGTTTCAGACTGTCTTTCCTGCTCCCATGTACTCACACTCCCCTGGGTTTCCCTGTCTAGCTTATCCTCGCAGCATTCTTTCCTTCAACTGCCTTACTGTCTCTATAAACAGTGGGCAAAAATCCCAAAGACAAATTAATTCAATGCAGTTCTCCCTGCCTGTTTCCCATCCTTCTCCCTCATCAGCTTCATATGCCATTTTTATTTTTATCACTGCTCTGGGATTAGGGCTGATGGGACATCATTCACCTCCTTGACTCTAGGTACGCACCCCCACCAGGTCCCAACATCTTGAGGTAGGAACTGGGACAGCTAAATTAGAAGGGAGCAGCAGCCTGATTTCTTAACTAAATTACGGAGAGACTGACCCCCAGGGAAGACCTTAGAGATTGCCTGAGGCACTGTTTCAACACAACCAGTACACTGCTTGCATATGCATTGCCTAGCAGTATGGTCTGATCCCCACTGGAGCCTCTGGACACTATCGCCATACTGCTAAGTAACACTCAGACATGCTGTGAGAACTAACAGGAAATGAAATCCCCTTCAATTTTTTTGCTCTCTTTCCCTTTTTTTTCAAGAAAGCAAAACCTGACAATTTCTTTCTCCCACCTCTAAGTGACAGGACATTTGCCGTAATTTCATTATTAGCAATTCTTACATGAAAAACAGAGAGACACTTTGAAAACCACTTTTCTAATGGAAATCTGGATAAGAAGGTAATGACTGCTGGCAACACTTCTCACTTGTAGCTGTTAAACACTCCTCACAAGAGTTATATGCTTCTATGAACAGCTCAAATACCAATTATGCCTTGGGGACACAAGAAACAGTATATCCCCTGTGCTGCTGGTGCTGAACAAATACCTAAGAACTTTACCATAGAAATGAAAATACAGAAGTGGAGAAAGTAAGTATTTTGAATAGAAAAGAGAACTTCAATGAGCTTGGATACTCATCCTAATGAAAGGCTGTCTCGGAGCTGGGAACAAAGTATGAGTAACTTGGTCTATATTACCTTCAGAATAAACCCAGGTGGAAGGGATAGGAGGCTGTTTCCACTATAGTGCCTCAATATTTTGACTACTGTTTTCACGGACAATGTTAAGTCACTCAGAAGGATACAGTGTATGTAAGCTATCAGTAAAGAGTGTCAGGAACTGTTTGAAATTCACAACAAAGCCATGGATTTTGAAGTCATACGACAGCCTTGCAAGTAGACATGCAGTTGGGACCATCCAGAGTAAAAGTACTAACTGACTGAGAGATAGTATGCTGTTTTGTGAAAAGTGGTTGCACACATTGTGGTGTGCAACATCTCTCATAAAACTTATGAGCCATGCTGGACAGTGTGACTTGACTGCTGTTCAACTTTATTGGCAGGGTAATTAAAAACAATTGTGTACTTGGAAAGATAAACTTTTAATTCAGCTTGTGGTTTGAAGGCCAAACTGAATTTACACTGAACAACTGAATAATGCACATTTCAGGAATCTTTCACTTAAAAAAAAAAAATAATAATAATAAAAAGGCAGTCTGAAGAGAAAAGCAGATCCCAGAATAGAGAGTTTCTGGATGGCCATTCCATAATGAAACTGCTGCAATTTATTGATTTATTGTGCCTGTGGACTTTACCGCTCTCTTCTCTTCTCTCAGTTATAGGCAGTGGTCCCATGGTGGACAGGAGGTTGGTTTTGTTTAGTTCTCAGTTTGCATTATGTTCCTTTCAGGAGAAACATTTGGGTGAGCCCTCCCAGAGAGGTGGAGGGAGGGGAATGCTGGGGACTGCAAAAGGACCATGCCCTGGGAAAAGCTGAGTGAGCTGCCACACAAGCCAGATGTGACAGAAAAAATGTCTTGGCAAGCAGGGGAGGCTACAGAGCCACCAAAACTCTGAAGGTTACAGAAACCAATTCAAAACAAGCATGGGACCTGCCTACCAGGCCACAGTGAAAAAAGGGAGAAAGCTGTGTATAAACAGTATTTTTAAAAGGAAACCTATTCTGTCTCCCTCTGACACTTCATGTTTCTCTTTCAAAAGTTAAATGCCTTACTGGTTATTTTTATCTTTTTTTTTTAAATTTTATTTTAAAAGTCTTCTATTCTCACACTGGGAGATGATTTCAGCATACTCATCTTACACCTCTGTTTAACTTGGTTCCTGTAACATATCAAGGATTACAATCCTACTCGCTACCCTCTCTTGCAAGAATTTTTACAGACTGGGGACCAACATTTTCTCTTACAGAACTGTACCCTAACAGTTAAGCTTCTCAGAGAAAGCATGATCGAGTTATTGCAAAGCAATTTTTGTTATTCACAGGCAGTTGAAGTCCTTCACAGAAAAAAGCATAACTTCTGCAAGTATCTTAGGCAATGTGTGATCACTTAACAGTACAAAAAACAGATGAACCAAGAAAATATCTGCTAGGCTCTTTAGATTTACATAAACAGCACTCCCATTTATATTTGCAAACAAGTGTCCGAAGAAAAGGAAAAAAAGTTGAAAGATGATAATATCTGTTCAGAGCTACCCGGAATTGATGTATTTGATGATTATAATTTGAAGTTCTGCCTGAGTTTTCATTTGACTTCTTTAAAGAGGACCAAGAAAACTGTAACAAACAGATTTATCAGAAGTGTTATATGACACTTATGAGTGGAATAATGTCAAACAGAGCATATAAAGCGAAAAAAAAAAAAAATCTGGCAGTAATAGGTGAAGCTAAAGAACTAACCAGTGCAGTTTCGAGGGACAGACCAGACCTGAAATAACTACTGGGATAGCTAGAGTTAACCAGTATAAGCAGACATCTGTCTAAGGCCAAAGTTTATGGAAGGCCAACAGTTTTCTTGCACTGAAAACTTTTTAATAAATGCAAAATATTACAGGAGAGAAAGGCTTGAGGACCTCCACATCATAGGGAAAAATACTAACCAGGTAGATCTTCACATATTATCACAAACAGCAAAAGTCAACACCATAACCAGCACATGCGAAGAACTGCAAAACCTTACATCATTTTCCAAACATCAGCAAAGTGAACAAAGAGAATGAAAGCACTACCTGTTCAGGTAAATTATTCAAAGGAGAGTTGGATACTATAGTAGGAGTCATCATCTCAGATATCATTCTAAATGCAAATGTTGTGTATTAGAATTCAGCTGGACATAGGTACACAACCAATAGCACAAGATAGTGTTATTAATAAAAGAAGGAAAACTACATGCATTATAGTGTGCGAGGACAAGGAATACTAACTTCATTGTTAGATCTTGATGTCAGTTACGAAACTTACAGTAAGACACATGGGAGAGAACATACAGAGCATATGCAGAGAATGCAGTAGTAGATGAAGAAAAAAAGCCAGAGCGAAAATATGATTTACAGAATTTCACAGAATTTCACAGAATCATCTAGGTTGGAAAGGACCTTGAAGATCATCTAGTCCAACCGTGAACCTAACACTGCCAGTTCCCAACTACACCATATCCCTAAGCGCTATGTCAACCCGACTCTTGAACACCTCCAGGGATGGGGACTCCACCACTGCCCTGGGCAGCCCATTCCAACGCCTAACAACCCCTTCTGGAAAGAAATACTTCCTCATACCCAGTCTAACCCTTCCCTGGTGCAACTTGAGGCCATTCCCTCTTGTCCTATCGCTTATTACTTGGTTAAAGACACTCATCCCCAGCTCTCTGCAACCTCCTTTCAGGTAGTTGTAGAGGGCGATGAGGTGTCCCCTCAGCCTCCTCTTCTCCAGACTAAACACCCCCAGTTCCCTCAGCCGCTCCTCGTACGACCTGTGCTCCAGACCTTTCACCAGCTTCATTGCCCTTCTCTGGACACGCTCGAGTAATTCAATGTCCTTTTTGTAGTGAGGGGCCCAAAACTGAACACAGGAATCGAGGTGCGGCCTCACCAGTGCTGAGTACAGGGGTAAGATCACTTCCCTGTCCCTGCTGGCCACGCTATTGCTGATACAAGCCAGGATGCCATTGGCCTTCTTGGCCACCTGGGCACACTGCTGGCTCATGTTCAGCCAGCTGTCAGTCAACACCCCCACGTCCCTCTCTGACTGGCAGCTCTCCAGCCACTCCTCCCCAAGCCTGTAGCGCTGCTGGGGGTTGTTGTGGCCCAAGTGCAGCACCTGGCATTTGGCCTTATTGAAACTCCTCCAGTTGGCCTTAGCCCATTGCTCCAGCCTGTCCAGATCTCTCTGCAGAGCCTCCCTACCCTCGAGCAGATCAACACTCCCACCCAACTTGGTGTCATCTGCAAACTTACTGAGGGTGCACTCGATCCCCTTGTCTAGATCATCAATAAAGATGTTAAACAGGAGAGGCCCCAAAACCGAGCCCTGGGGGACACCACTCATGACCGGCCACCAACCGGATTTAACTCTATTCACCACAACTCTTTGGGCCTGGCCATCCAGACAGTTTTTTACCCAGCAAAGCGTGTGATTATCCAAGCCGCGAGCAGCCAGTTTCACCAGGAGAATGCTGTAGGAAATGGTGTCAAAGGCCTTACTAAAGTCAAGGTAGACAACATCCACAGCCTTTCCCTCATCCAATAAGCAGGTCACCCTGTCGTAGAAGGAGATCAGGTTTGTCAAGCAGGACCTGCCTTTCATAAACCCCTGCTGACTGGGCCTGATCATCTGGTTGTCCCGCACGTGTTGTATGATGGTACTCAGGATGAGCTGCTCCATCAACTTCCCGGGCATCGACGTCAAGCTGACAGGCCTGTAATTTCCTGGATCATTCTTGCAACCCTTCTTATAGATGGGCGTCACACTGGCCAGTTTCCAATCCATTGAGCCCTCCCCAGTCAGCCAGGACTTCTAGTAAATGATGGAAAGCGACTTGGCGAGCACCCCAGCCAGCTCCTTTAGCACCCCAGCCAGCTCCTTTAGCACCCTCAGGTGTATCCCATCCGGTCCCATAGACTTGTGTGTGTCTATGTGATGCAGTAGGTCACTGACTGTCTCCTCCTGGATTGCGGGGGGGTCGTTCTCCCAGTCTCTGTCTTCTGGCTGAGGAGGCTGGATTCCCTCAATACAACTAGTCTTGTTATTAAAGACTGAGGCAAAGAAGGCATTAAGCACCTCAGCCTTCTCCTCATCACTTGTTACCATGTTTCCTCCTGCATCTAGCAGGGGATGGAGGCTCTCCCTGGTCTTTCTTTTGCTACTGACATACTTATAGAAACATTTCTTGTTGTCCTTGATTGCTGAAGCCAGGGTAATTTCCAGATGGGCTTTAGACCTCTTGATTTCTGCCCTGCATAGCCTCACAGCCTCTTTGTAATCACTGTGAGTGGCTAGCCCCTTCCTCCAAAGGCTGTAGACTCTCTTTTTCTCCTTGAGTTGCAGCCAAAGTTCCCTGTTCAGCCAGGGTGGTCTTCTCTGCTGCCTGCTCCTCTTAGAGCACCTGGGGACTGCCTGCTCCTGAGCCATTAAGACTTCCTTCTTAAAGAGCGCCCACCCTTCCTGGACCCCTATACCCTTCAGAACCGTCTCCCAAGGGATCCTTTCAAGCAGGTGCCTAAACAAGACAAAGTCAGCCCTTTGGAAGTCCAGGATGTCCGTTCTGCTTAGCCCTCTCCTAGCCTCTCTAAGAATAGAGAACTCTATTATTTCATGATCGCTGTGCCCTAGTCGTCCTCCGACCTCCACATCATCCACCAGTCCTTCTCTGTTCACAAGGAGGAGATCCAGCAGGGCACCTTCTCTGGTCAGTTCACTCACCAGCTGCGTCAGGAAGCTATCTTCCACACATTCCAGGAATCTCCAAGACTGGTCCCGCTCTGCTGTGTTGTATTTCCAGCAGACGTCTGGGAAGTTGAAGTCTCCCACAAGAACAAGGGCAAGCGATTGTGAGATTTCTCCTAAATGCCTATAGAATGTTTCATCCACCTCTCTGTCCTGAGTGGATGGCCTATAGTACACTCCTACTACAACATCTGCCCTGTTGGCCTTCCCCCTGATTCTAACGCACAGACACTCCACCCTGTTTTCACTACACTTGTACTCAAAGCAATCATAACAGTCCCTAACATACAGCACCACCCCACCACCTCTCCTTCCTTGTCTGTCCCCCCTAAAGAGCTTGTAGACATCAACAGGCACACTCCAGTCATGGGAGACATCCCACCATGTTTCTGTAATAGCCACAACATTATAATTTTCCTGTTTCATCATGGCTTCAAGCTCCTCCTGTTTGTTACCCATGCTGTGTGCATTGGTATACATGCACTTCAGATGGGCTGATGTTTTGCCCCCTTCTCCCTTCAAATCTAGTTTAAAGCTCTGTCAATGAGCCCAGCTAACTCCTGCCCCAAGATCCTCTTTCCCCTCTGGGACAGGTGCATTCCATCTAATGCTAAAAGGTCTGGTGCCCTGTATACCAACCCATGATTGAAAAATCCAAAGCCCTGATGGTAACACCGGTCTTGGAGCCACAAGTTCATCTGCTGAGTTCTCCTGTATTCTTCTTCATCCATCCCCGCAACTGAAGGGATGGAGGAGAACACAATTTGTGCCCCCCGACCCCTTAACCAGTTTCCCCAAGGACCTGAATTCTCTCTTCATTGCTTTAGGACTTCTCCTAGTAATGTCATCACTACCTACCTGAAAAACCAGTAGAGGGTAGTAGTCCTTGGGTCTCACTAGAGCAGGGAGTTTTGCCGTGAGGTCCTTGATGCAGGCCCCAGGGAGGCAGCAGACTTCCCTATGAAGCGGGTCTGGTCTGCATATGGGGCCTTTGATACCCTCAGAATGGAGTCACCCACTACAATGACTCTTCTGGGGTTCTTTTTAGAACTGGCTTTAATACCTGGTCTAGAATGACCCGGCCTCGGTGGACCTTGGTCTTACTCCTTGTTTGTCTCATTTTCTTCCTCCTTCTCTTCTTCACTCAAAAGTTCCAGGGGCCCGAAACAATTGTGAAGGGACACCATGGAGGGTGAGGGAGGTTGGGAGAGGATTTTCCTGCTCCCTGAGCGGGGACCTGTTTCCAGCCTCCCCCATCTCTTAGGTCCCCTCCTTCTGCCTGGTAGCAAGAGGATGAGGGATTACCTACCTCATTTGGAGCCTCCATTTGCTCCCGTTGTTTTAGGGGTGCTAGGGTGTTACTCCACCAATCGACTTCCCTTTCACACTCCCTAATACTTCTTAATCTCTTGACCTCTTCTTTGACTTCCGCCACCAGGCTGAGCAGGTCACCCAGCTGATCGCAGTGCACACAGGTGTTATCACTGCTGCCTTCCAACAGGACTGACAGGCTCAGGCACTCCCTGCAGCCCGGGACCTGGACCGCTGCACGTTTGTGTGGCAGCTCCATGTGGTTCACCACATTCTTTCTGGTGGTGGTTTTGACCCAAGTGAAGACAGATTTTCAATCTGTCACTCCATCAAGTGAAAGATCTGTTCATCTATTTTATGAGTGAGAACAATTGTAAACTGCAATATTCTCACTGTTAGTCATGGGAGGTTAAAACTCAGATACATAGGCATACAATGCCTTTTCTTCCACTTTACCAATCCAAAAACCCAGAAAGAAGATAATAAGGGGCTTCATATCTATCCTTTTGTCCAAACAGTTTACAGACAGTTAAAAACAAAAAAACCCAGGACAAATTGAAGAAAGAGAGCTTCAGAATACAATGACCAGAACAGGTGTAATTAATTCTGAACATCTGCAGTGTTTGTTTTAGAAGGAAATCCTTGGTGGTCCAGGTGCAAGATACCTCAGGGCCTAATCAGGCATTCTTATGAAATTCAGCTATTAGGTGCAGTATGAATATTTGTAATTTTGCTTTATGCAGTTGCTTTAACAGTTGGAAGGTTAAGTTTTGACTGGGGGAGGAAGATATGATAACATAGATTGTGTCTCTCCATGACAGAGAACCTGGGTATCACTGTTATACACAGCTAGTCAACATGAGCTGGAGACTAAAGTGATTGTTCTACAGGTGCCACAAACTATCATTCCTGAACAGTGAAGGGGAGGCAGGGTACTCTTTTTCTGTTTACATCTATATCTGAGATGAGCAGACCTCATGCCTCAGGAAACAATGTTGATTATCAGCTGGCATTAGGAAAAGACTTTTCCCATGGTCAAACTATTCCATGATTTTGTGCCTTGCAAGTACTTTATGCCATCCACTGAGACCCTTGGAAATTGCTACAGACAGAAGATTGGCTTAAGTGGTTCGTTGGTTTGTTCCAATACCATAATTATTGTCATTAAGTTATAAAGATTCTGTAAAGATTTGTGAAATGATTTTGTTGAGACAGAGGTTCAGACAGGCTGGACAGGGAGGACCAGCACTAGAGCAGGGACCATGTTAGGTGTTCTGCATTCTTCTTCCCAGTTCAGGAGCTGCTCTCTCATGGAGTCTTCTGGGTAGGTATTTATGCATCAGTCCTTAAGTGCTAAAAAAAGACATTAGGATAACCAGAAATATTTCAAAAATATCCCATTAATTGTCTAACTATGCAGATAAATGTTTAAACACTTTAATATCTAGAAAAAACATAATCTTTGAGCTTCCTGTGTCTCCATTTTCCAATTACTAAAATATTTTCATATTTCATAATTGTGTCCAATCACACACAAAACACAAAAATACCATTTCAGGTTGCTACAATAAAATGACATGAAAATTAAGAAAAAGTTGAATTAATCAGCTATGCATGATTGCTGTCTCATTTGCAGATATATTTCGCACTCCTAACATAATTACTATATACTGCAGAATAAAACCCTACTGAGAGTGCCCAGTGTGATTGTCTACTTAGTTTTACCTCATGTATAATCATCCTGGTGTGGGTTATTTATCTGAATGTATACAAACTTCTAATTTTCAGTATTTTGCCTTTTTTGCTGTCAGTGGGCCCAGAAAGGCACATTCACCAAAATGCAAATTTGTTGAGAACATTCTTAATGAATATTTTACCTTCAAAACTATGATAAATACGTATTCTTGAATCTCTTTTTAAAATGTCAATTTTTCTCAGAAAGTGGGGAAGATAATGCTTTCTTATAAAAGACAGCAGTTGCACTATCACTTCAAGTAGTAAGAACAGAATCTGTAGCACAACAGAATTTTTTAACATTAATATATGAAATTCTTGCATGAACACAAACATTAATAGTATAGTTCTAATCATTTCAATAAGGGTATTTTCTTCGCCTAGAACATATGCTTACTACAATGCAAGCTGCAGTTTAAAGAGTTACAATGGCTATGCAAAAATCTTTGATTCAGAGGCCATTGAAGGAAAGGACATACCATCTGAGCAGTCTTAAACTCCTACAGAGAAACTCCACCCACTCAATGTAACTGCTGTCCCAAAGGTCAATTACATAAACATCCTCTAGGCTTGCATTCATTTTTTTGTGCAGCTAGGAAGACAGTGGCTGCTGTATGAGGTGTTCAGATCAGTGATGGAAGGAGGGATCAGGTAAAAATCATGGAATCATGGAATCACATAATCACAGAATGATTGAAGATGGAAGGGACCTCTGGAAGTCATCTGGTCCAACTGCCCCGTCCAAGCAGATTCACCTAGAGCAGGTTGTCCTCAACTATATCCAGACAGCCTTTGAGTATCTCCAAGTATGGAGACTCAGAAACCCTTCATCATCTTTGTGGCCCTTTGCTGGGCTCTCTCCAGTATGTCCATGTCTCTTTTGTACTAGGGAGCCCAGAATTGCAGGTATGGCCTCACCAGTGCTGAGGAGAGGGAAAGGATCACCTCCCTCTATCTGCTGGAAATACTTCGTCTAATGCATCACAGGATCTCATTTCCTTCCTTTGCTGCAAGGGCACATTGTTGGCCTATATTCAACTTGTCCAATAGGTCCCCAGGTCCTTTTCTGCCAGACTGCTTTCCAGCTAGGAGGTTCCCAACATATAGTGATGAATGGGGTTGTTCCTCCCCAAGTGCAGGACCTTGCACTTCTTGTTGAACTTCATGAAGTTCCTCTTGTCCCATTTCTTCAGCCTGTCGAGGTCCCTCTGGGTGGCAGCACGATCATCTGGTATATCAGCTGCTCCTCCATTTTGTGTCAGCAGTGAATTTTCTGAGGGTACACTTTGCCACATCATCCAGATCATTAATGAAGAAGCTAAACAGAACTGAACCCAATATTGACTCCTGGGGTACACTGCTACTTTCTGGACTTCAACTAGATTTTGTTTCACTGATCACCATTCTCTGGGCCTAGACATTCAGCTGGTTTCCAATACCCTTCACTGCCTGCTCATCCAGCCCATACATCAACAGCTTGTTTACAAGGATCTTACAGGAGACAGTATCAAAAGCCTTACTGAAGTCATGTAGGCACTATCCATTGCTCCCCACTCATCTACCAGGCCAATCATTTCATTGTAGAAGTTTATTAGGTTGGTCAAGCATGACTTCTGCATGGTGAAGCCATGCTCCTGATGATTTTCTAATCCTTAATGTGCTCAGAAATTCTTTCCAGGACTAGCTGCTCCATCATATTCCCAGGGATCAGGGTGAGGCTGACTGACTTCCAGGGGAAAAAAAAAAATTAGATCAAAAAAAAAGTAAGTTCACAATGGTCAAATTATGTACTACATCACAGCTTAGTGTTTCAATACTCTACCTTACACACAACTTTTCTGTCTTCTCTCACTCAGTTCAAGAATGTCATATTTGAAAGCAAAGACAAAATGAGCCCTATATCTGCAGTGCTTTGGGTCTGCTCTAATTTAACTAAAGTTAAGCACTATGTCACATTCTGATATTTGGCCATTGCTGTTTTTTCCCCTTGGTGTGGAAAGGCTAATTGTTTTGCTGAGGTAGTGACATGTGCCAGAAGTGTCTGGGAAGAAGTCAGGTAATTAACTAAGCTTCTGCTGAGAGTTTAGACCCTTCCCCCTTTCTATTCCCTTTCAATAAGTTTCTTTCTTTCCCCTTCCCAGAGCCATTATTAACTTTTCCTTAACTGTTATAAATTGCAGGGAGTAGACAACCTCAAATTTAACGTGTGGAAATGCAAAGAAAAGGGGAAAAGATTGCCCTATAAAGAACTCCTTTAAAAAAATTTTCTTGTTCCATAACAGAATATTAAAACTTTGTAGGTGCAATCACAATGAAAACCTTGTGTTTTAATAAAAATTTATCTTGCTCAAGACATCCATTATTCATTTCCAGATTAAATACAAATTTTGAAATTTTAAAGGAAGAAGAGCCCTTCAGTTGGACTGTATCTGACAGCAGTCAATAATATAGTATCTTTCTGTTACTTATCTTGCAGCTTTATAGCTATTTTATTGCTGTTTTCTGGATACTCAAGTCCTTGCTTCAGCTCCTGGTAGGAAAAGAATAGATATGGCTGCATACTCTTAATGAAGTGTCTTATTTTCTACATGTTGTTTGTTTGCTCCATGCATAGCCACCATGTTTGTTTGTCATGAGCTTGGATGTTGTCATTTTCTCTGTCTGACCTTATCTGATTGCTCCATTGGACTTTTTTCCAGGGCTGGGCTTCATCCCACAATAGATGTTTGAAATTATATCTTCTGGCAGGCATTGATGCCCATCTGGAAAGACAAATGGGAGACTCCCAGGTAGCACATAGTAACACTCATGTCAGTTACTCATCTGGAGGGTAGAAGAAGCACCTGGTCTTCATTAACATCATTGCTATGGTTAATGCATTGCAGGTGTGAAAGTGTGTAGCTGAAATCTGACAAAACACCTGTCTTTCACAGCAATATTAAATCTGTCTAGTGTGGGACACTACCGCTTCAGGTATGTTTTTTGCTGCCTTGAAAGCCATAGTAAGCATTGTCCTGTAATCAGAGTCATCATTTGCTGGGAAGAATTCTTTAGCAAATTATACCTAATTACTCTGAAATTACCTTTAATTCATGGTAAAAGCATGGCTAAACTCTGTTCTATAACACTTTCCTTTTTACCTTTATGCAAATATGAATACACACTATCAAACTGGCACAACCAGTCATAATAATCAGCTGCAGCTCATTCTCTGGTAAATAGGAACTGGACATGTGCCACAGATCACATTTGCTGGAATGATGCATCAAAAATTATCCAGTTCATTCCCTGACAACACTGATTTTTTTCCCTCCCACTCAAGCCAGGAGTGTGTGGATTTCAGGTATTTGTTCAGTCCATTATACAGACCAGGAACAGCAGAAGACATTGGATTCTTTAAATGCTGTGAGCATTTGGAGCAAGAGCTTGATCTTTTCTCTTAATTTACTACCTCAGGGAGCCAAAACACAGTTTACAGGTCTTGTTTGCTGAGTAAGATACAGATTTGTAAACATACCACTCTCTCATTTTTTTACTATTCATATTATCAACTTCAGACAAAGTGTCCATTCATGTATCCTAGAAAGATAAAAGTATTCAGAAGCAGAACTTAATGTGGAAAAGGGAAGTGTAAACTATTTCACTAGATAACTGCACAAAAAAATCTACTCATGAGAAAAATCTTTTTTCAAATACACATAATTCATTACCATGTCATAGGTTGTCTTCGAACATGATAGTCTTCTTTCTGAAATAAGGGTATCATAAATTGTTTTTTCCACTTTACGCTTTTCTTCCAGTCACTGTGTCATTTAAAAGACAGTTTTAAACATATTTTCTTGTAAGATCACTAATGAATATAAATGTAAGTCCTTAGTAGCATCCACACAAAGACCAGCAAAGGTGAAGCTGAGTTTTAAGGAACTCATACACAATGGCAGCTTTCTTCCCCTCAGGCAGATGTGTTCTGCAGTGGAGACAAACTTAATGTATCTAATTACATTCTTTCTCTTTCTTTCTTTCCTTCTTTTTTTTTTTGTTTTGTTAGTTGGTTGTGGCAGATATACTTTGTGTTTAAAGAGTACACAGTCAAACAGGATCTCAATCGTGAGTAGACCTTCAGGCATTAGTGAGATACAAAGGATCCTGATACTTCCAGGTGTTTCCTTACACATCTAATATATCACTTTTATGGTCTGTCTTTTCTTTGGGAGTTTGCCTCTTCAGAAGGTTCTCTCAGAAACTTGGAGGAATACAGTCACAAAGCAGTTAAAACATGGAATAGCAGCTAGGACTAGACTTATTTTATTTATTTATTTTAAAAGAAAATCTTTTAGATGGCCCTTCAGAAAGTATACTGACCCCCCTCTAAGCAATTTTATTTATGGGATTTCCTTTTTCCAGTATGCGATGCAAATGGTAGGGCATAAATCAGTTTTCAGAGTCTCTTTAATGAAAACATTCCCTTCTCATTTTATGCTGCCATTGCAGGATCGTATTCCCTTCTGTGCAACAAGAATGTCTGATCGTTGAACTCAAAATACATAGACTACTAAACTACTATAATCACAATCTACCTTCTCCCTAAATGTTTTCAGCAGTTTATTACTAATTCAAATGTGTTATTAAAATGTGGTTTTATTGTACAATGACAGTCCAGCTTTAAAGGAAATATTTCCAACATCTCAATGCCACTGTATGGCAATCTTTATATAAGCATGCCACTGAGCAAAGAATTCCCTCATCTTTTTTATTAAGTTTTCATCTTTCTTATTGAAATAAGAATAATTTCTTCATTATGCAGCAACATTGCTGTAAAGCTTGTAGGTGTGCTGATCTGCAGCATTTTGATAGTCTTTATTTTCAGAGTGTGAATGAGTCCAGTTTCTTTGAGTAGGTAGAAGAGAGACAATGATAAAGGATCCAGTTGCATATAAGAAATAACTTCCATCAAAAGGCCTCTGTTAAGCAGTTAGACTTTGTTAGATGTAGTTCAGACTCAGTGACCCCTTTCCTACTACAATATTGAGCCATTCAGCTGAGACATCTCCCATTCAAGGATATTATTAGAGACAGTATAGTGTATAGGGGAAACACCCAGTGGGACAGGAGTGCTTTGAAGGGTTCATTACATCAGTATTGTTCTGGGCACAGCTATCATATAACAATTTTTGCTTCTTTCATGGAAAATTTCACTCTGGGTGCTTACATCCCAAGACCCACTAATAGGCAAGCCATTAGCACCTTTGCCCACTGACCCACAGTTGTGGATGGGTCAGCTGCTTCCTTCTTACAAATTTTCTGTTCTAGAGCCAAAACCAAAGAACAGGTCCCCTTCAGTCCAGCCTCAAACCAAAAGTCCCCAAGTACCACAAAACAGTCTACTCTGACATATTTCCTGACAGCACAGGAATCTAAGATTACTTCCTAAGGCAGTTATATGTAGAGAATTTGTGACCTTCTTACTGTTTCACCCTCTCTGTGCTTGCACATATCTCAAACACACCCCAAAGAAAGCCCTAGAAGAACTACCAAGAACTGTAGGGCAAATCTCAACAAGTTTCTGTTGAAAAAATTTCCTTTTTCATGCAGATATGGCCTTTCCTTGTCTCCCCAGTGTTCTTATACGTATTTAACACCTTTTCTGATCATTCCAGCAGCTTCTGACTCTGAATATTTCTGGTCATTTTAATTTATTTTCTTTTAGTGGAAAGGTAATGAAAGGATTATAGTTTTCCCCTTATACTGCAATTATTTTAAATTGCTAATAAGTAATATGTATTTAAAAATACCAAATATTTTTTTGACCAAAAATGTAACTAGAGAACAAATATCTGTTAGCTACAAATACACAAAAAATTTGAGTCGAAGAGAGTCCAAGTTCAGTGCCTGTTCCAGAGTAATGGCTGGTAGTTCTGCTGCCTGTTCAGAGAGGCCGTAGCTGTCCCAGCAGGCTGGCACACAACACAGTTCAGACCAGTGACCCTGCCTATTCCCTCCCACCCAGTCAAGTAGAGATGAAGGCCATTATATGCCCCAACAGTACTGGAGATGCAAAAGGAGTTTGAGGTACAGATAAGTTTAAGGGTGGCAATTGAGGTTATGGTGAGGTTGTGATGGAACTCGAAATAGGACTCAAATTCACTGAAAACCAGGCTTCATTCATTTTGTTACTTGCATACCTTGTTTGATGTTCTTTATAATTCACACTCTATCCTTACCATCATTCCTTAATGATCCTAATTTAATCATGATTGACCTTCTCCCAAATGCTCTAAAAATGGCATAATGTTGCAGTTTACAATAAACTCTGAGAAAAACACATGTAAGTGATATCAAAGCAGTTCATTTTAGCTACAGTACAATGAATATGGTTTCTAAGTGAATTCATTATTAAGTGTGTGTTTGCATGTGTATTTACATGTGCATATATTATGCCAGAGCAAATTATTTAGAAGGAAAAAAAATGTTAAAAACAGCCCAGGCCAAAGCAGTAAAAGAACTTTGGGGATTTTCTTAGAAGAAAAAAAGACAAATAACAGTATTTATGTCTGAATAAATTCTGGACACTGAAATATATTTTTATGCAAATAATATTTATTTCAAGTAATAAAATTATCATTTTTTGAAATGTAAGTGTGAAGTTGTTGGAGGCTTTACCGATATAAATACTGTGGAAATGAATGCATCACTTACCCAAATCTTTAAGTTTTCAGTCTGAAAAGGTATTCTATCACAGAGTGCCTTGTGACCCATTCTGAGGAGTTGACCCATTCTGGTCAAATACTGCAGTACCACACAGAACAGGCACTCATGAACTGATAAACGCAGTTCTGTTCCCCAGGCTCTGCGCTTAAACAAAATAGAGCTGTTTGCCAGACTAGGGCAATGTTACCATTTAGTTGTACACAGCAGCATGCCACTCTGTTCCCATTTCATAGGAAATTGTATCAGTTCTTTCTTTATTCAAGATTTTGCCTTGCCTATAGCCATTGGTTTGAAAAATTGTAATTACCTTTGGAGAACTCCTGAAATGTTATCAGTCCCTTTGTCCACCCAGAGACCTGTAGAGGTTTTTTGAAGCACAGGAACTTCTGTCTTCATAGTGAGCAACAGAAATTTAATCAGGGTACAAATCTTCATTCAGTTTTTGTTTGCTGCTAATTGAGCAGCATTATTCCACAGCCTTTTATGTGAGTGCGCCATATATGTACAGATATTTTCAGTATCCATACTTTTACACATGTATCCCAGCAACTGCAACAACAACTTAGGCTGATACGAGGAATTCACTTGCTCCAAAACAGGCACAGGAAAGGACTTGGATGCTTCTCAAAGATCCAGCTAACCAATGTCAGAAAAAGACTTAGGCTGTATGCACAGTTCTCCATATCAGCGACCTTATTCACTTTTTTCTCTTATTTTCTCCATACAGTGGTGGCTCATCTTTGTTATCACTAAGATATAGAATGAGACGTGGCAAAATAAAACCCTAGTGCCACTTAACCATTCAAAAATACCCAGTAGAAAATTGTTGTCCTACTGTCAGCGTAGTGCCCCTTCCTTAAGTCACAGGATTTTGATGCAGAAGATAGAAGGGGACATGTTTCCCTTCAAGGAGAACGTCTGTTTCCAGTGGTCCCTGTCAAATTAAGGCAGGCTTGCATGACAGCAAAAAAATCAAACTCAATTTTGTTGTGATTGGATTACAATGTCATAACAATTCCTGCCAAATGCAATCAATTACACAGAAGACTTCAAGGTGTTCACTGGATCTTGTTTTTATGCAGACACATGAACAGCCTACACATGTATGTGCAAGTGTATGTATTTTTATTTTGTATGCAGTCCTTTTTTTTTATTAAATCTTATCACACACAAAAATGCACAAATGTGGAGCTCTGAAGCTGTGACTTATGATATCATTGCTTTGTAGTGAAAAGAAGGGAAGACAGCATCCACCTCCCTTGTCTTACACTTCCTGACACATTCACTTCACTCCTCCATCGTTCCAAGAGTTCCTTAAACTATTAATTACTTAACAACTAGTATCGTGATTAGCTGAGCTTAAGCTGGTGTTTTGGCAAATTTGTTTTCATACTCCAGCTGAGTCAGGAAGATTTTCCAGGTGGCTTTCACACAAAGTAAAGCTATCCAGAGGTGCTCAGCATGTCATTGTCCAAACAGTTCCAGTATTTTCTTGTAACAGTAAAAGAGTTCACTTCAGGATTTATCTCCTCTCTCCTCCACCAGTCTCTATGCGCACCAGTTCAAAATGCCCCATATCCTGACAACTTTCCCTCCAACTAAGGAATTCGGGATACAAATCTCTCCATGATTTGTCAGCCAAAGAGGAAGTCAAGCCAAGCATCCCACCTTTACATTGTTTCTGGCTTGCTTTGCAGTGCTTGAAGCAAGGAATGGGATCTGAGACTAGTCACAGTAAGAAATATTTAGCCACCATCTACAGACTTCACATATTGTCACTTGGCACTGTTTGTTGACACAATCCAAGTGTGATGCATAAGAAAAAACACATGCCAAGATGTTATGCACCTCCAGCAGCACAATACTTTAATTGCACTGTGGTATGTCTTTAAGACTTTAATGCTAAGTGTTAGAAATTCTTTCTTTACTATGTGGTTTGGAGCAAGGCAGAGGATAGAATGGAAAACTATCCAGTGTGAAAGACAATTAAAGAACAAGGCATAATAAGGCATGTTATAGTAGTTACTACACCTTGTGTTACAGCTTACCAGTCTAAGATATGATACTCTCTTAAAGAGAAGTGTACTGGTTGTTTGTTCCTTTGATTTGGTTTGGGACAAGCAGTATAAAACTTGCATTGTCTTCACTTTGAATATTTCTCAAAATATTCACTTCTGCCTGATGAGGTGAGGTGTGGAAGACATTTACAATCTCTACCCTCTCACAGACACCTTGCTAGTTGAGCTGGGACGGTTTTGTTCCTGTCCACTCCTCTTTGCCTACAGTATCGTCAGCTCATAGAGGATACTCTGATCTGTTTTATTCACTGCCTTTGAGTGGTGACTCTCACTTTTCTAGCAGGCCAAAACCACAGATGATCTGCCTTTGGCCTGCTGGGTGAATTGGATTATGTGTCTTTTTTCTGCCTCAGATTCCCAAGTGTAAGACAGTGGGGATGGTACTTCAAGGTCCACAGGTCAATGTTCTAAATAATGTAAGGTTTTGTTGGTATGTATTCAGAGCTGCTGAATCTAGCAGCCCAACAGTGGTGAGGCTGCTGCAGGTCCATGTACCCAGGTCTTGAGAGTAATGAGGCTGACTAATGTTCCCAGTAGGCAGACATGCACACATACACACAATACATGTATACAAGTACACATGGCCAGCTTCACAGACAGAAGAAACAACATTTATGAAAACACAAACACCACTAACATCCTCATGCTGTTCCCTCTCTGGCTGATCAGGATGAATGCCTGTTAGTGGAAAATATATACGTATAAATGTGTATATTCAATATGGATCCATCCGGTAACTGGCCTTAGACATACATCTGTCCAGTAGCTCTGGACTTCATTGTGTCCCAGTTGCCTCATGCACATGCATACACACACAAACAGGTATCTCTGGTAGCTGGTCCAGACCCATGGTATAGTATTCAACTTAGACCCCTGGTCTCTGCAGTAGCTGGCTTGGGCCTATGGCTGCTCCAGTAGCCAAATTTCAGACCTTCTGGTCTCAACAGTACCCAGCCCAGAGTTAGGGCCACTCCAATACATGGCTCCCAACCCCCTTATCCTACTTATCACTAGTTTGGCTTGATGTTTTCTAGTGACTGAACACACTCAGACAACATGTAGACACTCCAGTTTCTCCAGTTGCTGTGTACACCCTCATGACCTGTGATCCCACACCCACTGCTGACACTGAGCGTCCACACAAACATACACACAGACAGAGCCCCTTCACCCATGAAACAGAAATGGAGATCAGTGGGAAGATGGGACAGACAGTTCTGATTAGCACCTGCTCACACATCTCCAGCCCCTTGCAACAAGAGGTATACTGGACTACCTATAGGAAAAATATCTGAGGCAGGGTCCTCACTATCTGGAGCAAGGTTCCTGCTTCTCCCAGCTTTATACACCAAGATGTATTTGTCTCCCTGCCACAATAAGGTCTTCTAACGACCCTTTACATCATGAACTGAGGCTTTACAGCAAGTTTGAAGAGTTCAAGTTCCTTGCTAGAAAGAGGAGAACTGAAAAATGAATTATGAGATTTTATAATAGTGTGAAAATTTCAGCCATCAGCCCAAAGCATGGATATGGGTAGCTCTGCTTTGTTTTCTGGCCTTTGTTTAATTTATGACCTAGTGGAAGAACTGATAATGGTGGGCAATTCTCATTTTAATGACCAAGGGGTAACCTCATAAACAGCAAGTAGCAGAACAAAGCCTGAGGCAAGTTATGTAATGCTGTCCCTAAAGAATGAAAATAAAAGCATATTCCATTGTTCATCAGTGTTTGTGAGACAGGCTGTTTGGATGGAAGAGAGTATATTAATGTTTATAGGTACAGCATGGGATTATGTAGTGACTTTTGTTAGCTGTTTTCAATGCAGGCTATTATATTTGTTTTATTGTGCTATCAAATGGTTGCACCTGGGAAACATGTTTCAGAGATGGAATTCTGCACTCTTGCACCACTGCCTGTTTGCAGTAGACAGGACTAACATAAGAACAAATCCTATCATTTGTCTAGCACATTATCACCCTACTAAACACATAGGTCCACTATTTTAGACTACTCCTAGTCTAAGACACTGATCAAAAGGAGGAAATGTCACAAAAAACAGAGTAGAATGAAGTAGCCAGATTTATGCCTTTTCATGGACCAAGCTGACTGAGAAGTAAACCAATCAGAAGCTGAATGTTGATGGAAGAAAAAAAGATGTTCCCCTACACAAGAATGCTTTAAACATAGGTTTGTAGTTAAACTTTTTGTAACACCTTTTTTTATGAAAATCCAAGCAAACATGAATAGCTCCTTTGTAGAAAAACACCTATTGTTTTTCAGTTTAATTTGTTTCTATTTTAAATACCACTGGCTCAGGAAGTCTAACAAATCCTGTTTCTCAGGAGAAGAGAGAAAAACATTGTTGACTGACAGTTTTTTGGGAGGATAAATGTTGGTGTAAATCATTCCACCCTTTTCACTAAACATTTTTTCCAGAGGCAGCTGGGCAGATGAATGACTGTTTATGCAATTTAATCATTTTGATGCTGTTCTAAGTAAAGTTCCCATTGTGCAAACATATTGTAATTCCTCTTGTTCATATCTAGAGTCCTGCATATTGTAGGCCAGGATGGAGAGAAGCTGGTCCTACCAGAGTTGTATCATTGGCCATGAAGGTCTCGTTTTCTCACAAAAGTTAAAAAACTAGAAGGCAAAGATGGCAAAAGCAATAACTTTTCCCACAACTACTTCCTATACACTTACAAAACTGCTTTACAAAATTGGTCAAAGTTATTGTTTGTTTCCTGTCAAAGTACTGTAATGACCACTCTATAGAAGAAAACTTAGCAAGTCTGAGGAGTGGAAGGGGAACTGAGAATGTCTTCGTATGCACTAAAAAAAAAAAAAAAAAAAAAAAGAGTGCTGTGGAAAAGAAAACATGCATGCCTGCTAAAGGAAAGTATGAGTAATTCAGTGGGGCTGCTGTTCAACAACAGTTTGTCCTGGTGAAAATATTACTTCTGTAATGCAGCCAAGGTGAATGTCAGCTTAGGTTATCTGCTGTGGTAGTACCAGAGTTGTGGGTGAGATCTTCCCAGAAAAACTTAGCAGACATGCACTCAGCTGTGAGGTTCACCTTCAAGTTTTCTTTAGTCATTTACACTGGCACTTCTTTTTGCTTCATACCCTTCCTCCTATGTAGCTTGCACACTCCCTGTGGCTCATCTTACCTTCTCATGCACCCCTCTAAAAGAGGTATTCCTGGGAGGACATTCAGGGTAATATCCAGGGTATTCTGGTGCACAGTTTTTTCTCTACAATCCACAGTACAGAACACAAGACATCTTAAACTGGAATAACTCTTCAATAATCTCCATTATATTTTCAAGAATGAATCAGGTCTTCCTCACCCCTCCACAAAATTCATCTTCTCCCTTCGACCTTGCTGGCCATAAAGAGCTGTGGAGTTACTTTCCATGGATATTCAGGAAGAGAAGGAAGACAAAGATTTTGTCTCACCAGAGGCCTGGGTTCAGTCATGCTCCTGCTTTGCTAACCTAAGTCTGGAGTAGCTCTTTAGTAATACTAACGCACCAGAATAACAACAGCATAAGATCTCACCACCCCATTAGTCCTATAACATTTTCAGACAGATGCAGTTACCCAGCACCAACATTGTTACGACACCTCTAATAGCGAACTGCGATCCCATAGTAATGGCCCAGCTCCTTCCTGATCTTTAATATGTATTTAAACGTTGAGTGATGTGAACCCAAGTTCCACATTGTTCCCAGACATTTGGACAACTGTGTACAAAGGGTATATTTCCAGGCAATGTTGTTAAGCTTCAGGGAAAACATTTTCTTATTTCCACATTTATTAGCTGAGCAGAAACCATTTTTTACTGCACTGTCATCCACCTGGGAGTGCTGCCATACTAAGGAGGGAGGGGATCTTAGTAGACAAAGAATGGGAACACTAATAGAAAAGTTAATAAAAGCTCATTATAGCTGCAGCCTGGTCAGCAGTTTTGGCATTCAGTTATTCCCTAGGAGACACTGATGTGTAAAGATCATTTCCTGCTTTCTTATGCACTCTCTCCCTCTCCTACTAAAGAAATGAATATTTCTTTAAGTAATTTAGTGCAGGCCAAATAGAGTGTTCAACAACGGAAATAGTGTATTGCCTAAATTTTGATAAAGAATTTATACTGCTACTCAAACACCTTTCAAAGGAAACTGGTAGAAGCTAATTCAAAAAGTCTTTCAAAGGACTGAGGGAGTGGAAGGTGTTTCAGAACCAACAGGATACTCAGGTGCTGTGCTGGTTAAAACCTTTATTACTGGAAGGATGTTTGCAACATCTTCAACAGTACTGACATTAAAAAGGTATAAGGAGAGCCCACTAACTCTGAAATTTCATAATCATCACCTGCCTTGTCAGGTTATAAAGTTCACAACATTGCCATTTGCTGGGAGTTCCAGTTCTGTGAGATTAAAAAAATATTCATGACATTTCTTCTCAAAAGGTACCTTCTGAGACAATGTTTCCTTGTTCAGCACCCAGTCTTCTAGGAGGACTTCCTTCTCCCACAACTGCTACCAGTTCCTTTTTCCTAACATATCCCAAAAACTTTTATTAATGATACATTTTATTGCATCTTGAAGCCTTGTACAAATGTTAATGATCTACAGCCACACTGCCAACAGGGAGACAGAGCAATGAAGTGCTCAGGGTGACAGAAGGAGTCAGTTATATCGCTTGTATTAGAAGATATATTTATCTGCCTATCAATCAGACTCACCATTGCATAAACCCATATTTCTTCTTCACCACTTATTCTCCATGCTTGAGTCCTAGGCATGTACACCTAAAAAAAAAAAAAAAAAAAAGAGTGCACAAACCAGTTCTCTGGTTTGATTCCTATTAAATTGGCTCTGATCACTTTTGGGAATCATAACAAAGGCAAGATTCAAAGTACAACCCAAGATGCACACAGACTATTGGAACCATGTTTCCACTCAATCAATCCCAGTAACATATATTAATCCTTGTGTGATTTACAGGGGATATACTTCTTATTTTTCTTTCCTGTTCACCAATACTTTCCAAAAAGACCCTGAAATGTTTTATGGAAATGCTTACGAACTGCTAGAAGTTTAAGTTTTGCTGGGGTTTTTCAAGAGATGGAATGGAAGAAGAGAATGGAAACATCAGAACAAGTATTCTTCAGAGAGCTCGAGCAAATAAGGTCTGTTCAAAGTCAGTAATTAATCTAGGACCTGGAGAGAAGCCTTTCACTCTGTAAAAGTGTGTTGCATCAAACATGGTATAGTAAGTATCTGTCATGCTAATGTACCAGCATCCATCAGATAAAATGTTTAAATCTGCACTAGTCATTTTATATAATAGCAAAAATGTTGCTCTAATAGAACACTGTCAGACGATCAGCACCTGCTGCTTGGAAAATAAATGTTTCTGCATTCATGAACCAGCAGGAGGCCATTAACCTATGACAATATTCTATTCCGTGGGCATTAGCTCTTAATTATAAATCCCTTTAAAATGTTCTGTCAAGTTAGTGATTGTAGGAAAACTATTTTGCTAAAAATAAAGGGTTTATTAAGGAATTTTATGATCAACATCCCTACATGTGTCTGTAACATTCTGTTTTCATGGAATGAGACTACAGTGACAAAAACCATGAGCTAGGAACACCAGGACATGGGAAAAATACACTCATTGTCTCTCCAATAGCTACCTTTTTGTGACTTGGCACAACTTATCGCAGTATTAAGTCTTATCACCCTATAACATATTACATGTGTCAATCTATTTGCTACCTTTACCTGTAAAAAGACCCTCTTTTCAAGCATAGTGTGCTGTTCTTACCTGAGGTAGGCTGAAGCCTGCTTTGTAGGTTAGTAGTGATTAATGTATTCATGTTTTTATTTCAGCCCTCAGCAACAGAACAGAACAAATCTTTCTGCCTAAATTTTCATTAATAATAACCTCAGTTTTACAGTAACAGCTTAGAAAAGAAGAATAATTATCAGATACCGGTAAATTAAATATTAGCATTTTGTTGGTCAGGGTTCTTTCCAGGCTTGAAAAATAAAAGCAGAATATTAATACTATTTGCACTTCTAAATATGATCCAATGTTCACAACCCTCTTCCATGTGATATCTCAGCTAAAAAAATTCAAAACCTAACGATCACAGCCTCTGGATACCTCTCAACAACCACCGTACACTAAGATGGTTTGTAGTTACAATTGAGCGTCTGTAAAAAGGAATATTAAGCAAGAACCAATTTCAGTGGAACCTCCCTTGAGTCATTAAGGCATGTGTTAACAAGCCAAAAAATTTCAACACATGCAAAATAACCATGTTAGAATAGTAAATCTGACTCAAAGCTCTAAAGTTAGGAAATTACCACATCTTCTTACTAAAATCCACTGTGATAAAGATGCACATATGATCTTCCGCCAGGAGGCCCTGCAACACCTGGTCAACTTACATACCTTCATGAATACCTGGAAACTTTCATGCTTGACTAACCCTAAGATTTTTCAACAAATGTATATTTTTAAACTTAAAAAGATGACTGGAACATTATCAGCCATCTGACGACAGTCTTGTAATTCTGTCCACGTAGAGGGTCTGTTGCCACCATGAACTACAAGGTTAAAGCTTTGATGCATTTGTTAGAGCCATTCCAAGTTTGATAAAGCTAAAATATCATCAAAAAATGGCATTAGAATTGGTATGATCCAACTCTAAAGTAGCCTCTGCTTATACAGTACCATTCATTATATGTTTGCTTTATCTCTACCATTTTTTAAGAAAAGATAATAAAGATTGTCTCTTAGATACTTTTAAAAACAGTATAAAGTTCTGAATTTGGAAGGTAACGAGAAAGGTTTCTACAGGGACATCAGCAGCAAAAGGAAACCTCAGGAAAATGTGGGGCAACTGCTAAATGGGGTAGGGGAGTTGATGACAAAGAACGCAGAAAAGGCAGGGGTACTTACTTAACACCTCCTTCACGTCAGTGTTTACTGGTGAGATAGTCTTCAGGAACCCCAGTCCCCTAAGACTGTGAGAAAGACCAAGGGGAGGTAGTTGTACCCTTGGTAGACGAAGATCGGGTTAGAGAGCACTTAAACAAACTGGACCTATGTATGTCCACAGACCCTGGTGAGATGTAGCCATGAGCACTGAGGGAGCTGGGCCATGTCATTGCAAGGCTTCTCTCAGCTATCTTGGAAAGACTATGATGACCAGGGGAGGTTCCCAGTGACTGGCAGACACCAAATGTCACTCTTTCTTCAAGAAAGGTGACAAGGAGGATCTAGAGAAGAACATGCTGGTAAAGCCTCAATTCAATCCTTAGGAAGGAGATGGAGTGACTAATCCTGCAAACCATTTCCAAACACATGAAGGACAAGGTCAATTGGAGTAGTCAAAATGGATTCACAGAAGCAAATTCCCAGCAGCCTTCTACCAAGAAGTGACTGACATGGTAGATGAGGAGAAAGCAGTAGAAGTCATTTGCCTCCACTTCAGTAAGGCTTTTGACACTATTACCTTTCTCTTAACATTCTCATAAACATTTTGATGTGGTATGGGCTAGATAAGTGGATAATGAACTAGATTAAAAGTTGGCTGAATGGCCAGTCCCAGAGGACTGTGATGAGTGGCACAAAGACAAGCTGAAGGCCAGTAACCAGTTGTGTACCTGAGGGGTCAATAGTGGGAGCAATACTGTTTGACCTGAATGATGGGACAGACTTCAACAAGTTTTCAGATAAGGAGAGGCTTATTCATCAGAAGATCTCGCTGCAATCCAGGAGAACCTGGACAGGCTGGAGAAAAGGGCAGACAGGGATTTCATGCAACTGAACAAAGGGAAGTGCAAGGTCCTGCACTTGGGGAGTTCCAACTCCAGGCAGCAGTACACACTGAGGGCTGACAGGCTGGAGAGAAGGCCTTGGGTAGTCCTGATGGACAACAAGCTGATCATGAGGCAGCAATGTGCTCCTGCAACAAAGGCAGCCAACAGCCTCCTAGGCTGCATTAAAAAGAGTATTGTCAGCAGGTCAAGAGAGGTGATCCTTTACCTCTCCTCAGCCTTTGTGAGACACATCTGGGGCACTGGGTCTAGTGTTGGGCTCACAAGTACAGGAGGGACATGGAGATAATGGATTGAATGTAGCAAAAGGCCACTAAAGTTGTTAATGAACTAGAGCATCTCTCATATGAGGAGAGGCTGAGAGAGCTGAGGGTGTTTATACTGCAGAAAAAATTTCTCTGGAGTATCTTTTACATGTGTATAAATACCTGATGGGAAGAAATGAAGAAGAGACAGACAGAGTGAGTAGATTGGGCCTAGGCAAGAAGTTGGGGGGGTCACAGCTGGGAGAGCTGGCCAGAAATGACTGAAGGAATATTCCAAACCTTACATAGCAGGAGTTGCATGGAATGCAATCTCTCTCCTTCTCACTTGCACCGCCTTGGTCTTTGATACAAGGATTCTCATTGCATACTATCCAGCAACTTGCCTAACAATCAGAACAAGCATAATCATCAGCTTTTGGCTGGAATAAGCTCAGAAGAGTCTGAGACAGCTAGCTTGAAGGAAGTGCTGTCAGAGCTTCTGCTGTCCAGTATCTAACTCCTTTTACCACCATCAGTTCTACCTTTTCAGAAGACTGGTGTTACCCAGCTGATACACTGTGTAACTAAACAGATATCCAGTGGCTATATAATTATTGGCAGTTTCAGTTACATCAGTATGAGGAAGCCACATTCCTGAGAATTAGATTGGCCAGATCAACCCACTCCCTATTCTTGACTTGAGAAAGATCAGAGACTGCATGAAGCAAGAGTCCCATGAAATACAAGCACCATCCTTTTTACTTGCACAGCCTTGGTCATTGCTACAGGCCTAAAGGATTCATACATTCATCCTTTGTGGTTGCTTTTCAACTGTAATGTCATCTTCTCATCTAATTGTACCAAAAATGGTACAATCTACTTGGACTTTAGTAAAGTCTTTGACACCATTTCCCACAGCATTCTTCTGGAGAAACTGGTTCCTCATGATTTGGACAGGATGCGCTCTTCACTGAGTCAAAAGTTCATCAGATGGGCAGGCCCCAAGGGTTGTGGTGAATGGAGTTGAATCCAGTTGGCAGCTGGTCACAAGTGGTGCTCCCCAGGGTACAGTACTTGGGCCAGTTCTGTTTAATTTTATCAGTGTTCTGGATGAGGGGATTGAGTGCATCCTCAATAAGTTTGCAGACAACTCCAAGTTGGGCTGAAGTGTTGATCTGCTTGAGGGTAGGAATGCTCTACAGAGAGATTTGGACAGGCTGGATCAATGGGCCAAGGCCAATTGTATGAGATTCAACAAGGCTCAGTGCCGGGTCCTGCACTTGGATCACAACAACCCCACACAATGCTACAGGCTTGGGGAAGAGTGACTGGAAAGCTGCCTGGAGGGAAAAGGACCTGGGGCTGTTGATCAACAGCAGCTGAATATGAGCTGGCAGTGTGCCCAGGTGGCCAAGAAGGCCAACAGCATCCTGGTTTATAGTGTGGCTAGCAGGACTAAGGAGTGATTGTCCCCCTGTATTTGGCCACACCTTCAACGCTGTGATCAGTTTTGCGTCCCTCATTACAAGAAAGACAAAGGGTCTAGAAGGGTGAAGGGTCTAGAGAACAAGTCCTGTGAGGAGCAGCTGAGGGAACTGGGATAGTTTAGTCTGGAGAGGAGGAGACTGAGAGGAGACCTTATCGCTCTCTACAACTACCTGAAAGGAGGTTGTAATGAACTCAGTGTAGATCTCTTCTCTCAAGCAGCAAGTGACAGAACAAGAGGAAACGGCCTCAAGTTGCGCCAGGGGAGGTTTTGATTGGATATTAGGAAAAATTTCTTCATTGAAATGGTTGTCAAGCACTGGAACAGCACCAGGGAAGTGATAGAGTCACCATACCTGGAGGTATTTAAAATATATGTAGATGTGATGCTTAGGGGCATCGTTTAGTAGTGGACTTGGCAGTGTTAGGTTAAAGGTTGGACTCAATAATTTTAAAGGTCTTTTCCAACCTAAATGATTCTATGATTCTAAGAAAAATGACTGGATTACGTGGATCTTTGTATTTAATGTAACCTTTAGGAGGCTTTGCAGTCAACACAATTGTAGCACTATAAAAGGAGATTTTTATGTTGCCTTGGATTTTGGAGAAAACAGATCCTACTTACATCCCTCGAGCATAAACATATGAATGCACATCTGCAATTCACAGAAGTCACCTTCAAAGTTCAGAAATTTGTCACCAAGCTTTTAGAGCCCTGGCCAAACACAATGCTGCTTATCCTTTTCAACTAATAAGAATACTGTTTTTCTACCTGTGAGCTCAGATAAAGTTGGTCTTTTGATTTTAATCCCACTTTCTCAATAAATTGAAATGCCTTGAATTACTGTCCACATCTTCAAACTTCAGGTTCTCCCTTAATGCCTTTTTAAATCATGTTTTAGAATATAATTCTAAACAATAGCATACATGCCAAATAAAAATTCAGGGAAGTGGGCCTACACCTTCTGCAAACACTTAACAACACTATGACTGTTTTATTCCTGCTGGTGCAAATCATGGCCTTACCTTTAAATGCTCTGGCTTTTGTCACTCTAAGCCTCAGTCACTGCTGTTGTCACTGTAATTTTGTCAGAGAATAGTCCAGGCAGTGCAGAATGGGCAGAAATACTCAGCACAGCGGTGTAATCTTCCACATCATCCTAATAATGACTGGCTTGGCTATACTAAAGTACATAGCTCTAAGACAGGCAGCAGTGGAAATGTAATTTGCAAAGAATTATTAGAAGGCAGACAGCCCCTAATGAGATGAGTAATTCAGAGTCATGATACCAATCCTGTTTCTCTCAGTAGTATCTTTGGCAACTAGCTGGTTTCTCTCTCTCCCTCTCCCCCTTAATTTTCTGCGTTCAAAGGGTTAACAGCAAACCAGACTGAAGTGACATGTTTTACCATGTCTTCTGCATGACTGATACTGCAATCGATCTGCAGCGGTTCATTTTCTCTCTGGAATCTCTGCCTACTGAGAACAAATACAAACACATGTGGAACCAATAGGAAGCAGACCAAGGGGTTTAAGAGTGCGTACCAACCTATGTCAGAAAGTTCTCACTTAACAGATGGGGCAATTAATAAAACAGTCAAGTGGTATGACTGCGTCAAGGTGCCTTTAAGTGCTAACAATCCTCTTTTGTCTTACTACTGTAGTGTACAGATGGATTCCAACTGAGAATAAGCACTGCATTGTGCCCATGTTTGCATCGTACAGTGTCACAGTATTTATAGGGTGCCAGGTGTCCAATGCCTTTTATTTTAAAGACAAATAGAAAACCGGTTCCCTCCCTTCTAATTCCCCCCTGCTCTAGAATTTCAAGTGATGAAGTGATCACTAATCAGGGTGGAATTAAACCCTACCAGTAAATCAGCCTTTTTCATCAACTTGTAAAGGAAAGATTTGTCATAAAATAACGTTAACACAATGTAACATTGGTTAACATCATCTTTACTGTACCGATCCTACACAAGAAAGCACTTTACAAGGCAGTGCATACCCTGCAGTATGCCTTGTTACATCATATGTTGATTCCCAGAATTAAATAATGATTTTCACCTCTCATCTTGAGTATGAAATGTAAAACTCTGGCTATTTCCCATTTAAGACTTTGAGGGACTTTCTACCAAGATTACTAAATTGGGTTTCCTGACCACATTCCACTATCCTCCTCTGTGCCTATGTGACATCTTTGTTCCCCTTTCTTTCTCTTCCTTTTCCCTCTCTTTCTTTCCCATTATTTTTCTTCTCAACATTGCATACCACAGCTGGCACAGGACAGCTCTCATCCTTGGAGACGGCTGTTCTCACTAAAGCACAAACAATTTTGGTCTACTTTTGGATGAAAATGCTTTAAAAATGCTCTTAGGATCAAAATAAAGTATAATAATAGTTGATTTGTTTTTTCCGTGCATGATCAAACTTTACTTTTCAGTTCAGGACAGAAATAGAGCAGTGAAGGTGAAGCTGTTTCCTCAGGATCATTCATTTACAGACCTACAATCACCACATGCTGCTCAGCTGCCAGGTCTTGTGCAAGCAAGACACTAGAAGATCGTTCAGCAAGACTCTTTATATACAGGTGTTCTGATGATCTTTTGAATTTTACTTGTCCCTGCATTTAAGCACTAAATGGAGGAGCGGGGTATAGGAAGAAGACACCATTTCAAGATATTGGAGTGTTCTAGTTCTGTTGTTGCAGTGTGCAAGTATTTGATTACGTCACCTTCAAATTATTGCTTTGTCATACCAATCTGCATAGCTAATAAACTGTCTACCTAGAGAGTTGTGGATTATTGTTATTATTATTGCTATTACACTTTTTACCTCAGGCATACATCAGAGAAAACAGAGCACTGATTTGTCTCTCAGAGCAGATAGGAATGAGCAACCCTTCATCAGCTTCAGAAATACTCTGCTGATGGTAAAGTTGAAAAAAAAGGAGGGAAAAAATGTTTATTTTTATGTTTATTTTTCCTTTATTAGATACATAACAACGGTATGGCCTGGAACTATTTTTCACTCTGGTGAGTAAGGCTTGCAGGATTAAGTCCTGGCTATTATAAATATAATAAGCCTGTCAACTCACCAAAAATTGATGGAGTTGACCCCACCCATTTGTGAAATCATTAGATTAAATGCCACTCACAGAGAATTCTCTTCACTCTGACCAACGATGACTAAATGCAGTTTCTCCCATTGTTATTTGTTCCAATTTTGAATACAATTTGCTGTTGGTTTTCTTTCACTTTTTTGCTTTCAGTCAGCATATATGCTAGCTAATCAGTTCACAAGGAGGAGAATCTCTTGACTATAGACAAGACCTTTGTAGGAAACCTGTGTTTAATCAAAATGAACCAAAGTGGCTGTAAATTCAAAGACCAGGTATTTGCAATAAATTAATTACAAACAATCATAATCTTGATTCTGGAGCAAAAAACAAGCCTAAGGATATGCAGCATGATGTAACAAAGCCTCAGCCAGCCCTAACCAGATTGAGTCCTACAGCTGCACTAGTGCTGGTTACTCCCCTAGATAGCAACCTTGGCAGACATCACCCAAGCTACTGCGACCTTACCTGTGTGGACTGAGAGGGCAGCATGTTACCATGCTCATTGGTGTGCCATACCTGCCCACACCTTTGTGGTGGGCTACAAAACGTGCAGACAAATTGAGGTAGCCTTACAGCTGTATCTTCAATATATCATCCTTATCCAATCATCCACTGCCACTTGCAGTAAAAAGGAGTAATAATGGTAAAGGAAGGACTACTGTGTCAAATTTTCAGAATAAAACTGACACTATCCTTTCCTCCTGTGGGATCTTTGTCATCCTTGTTGTGACTAAGGTCTGGCAGCTGTAGGGCTCAGTTTGGTTAGGGCTGACTTTGCCTCATGCTGCATATCCGTTATTTATAGATTAAGACATTACTTATAGAGGAGAAATAGCCATACTGGTTCAACATAGTTCAACTGGATTCTCCTCATCCCCTGTAACCCACCTAGGACACCTAGTTCATCTTCCTACACTTAAGGGAATAAGTGTCTACAGTGATCCATGGACATCTAGACATCTCATGCACAAGAAAGAAAGGAACTGTAGACACAGCACTATCAGACAATTCTTTCCAAGTTGTACCATATTATGGCAATATATTCATGTCCAAGGGGGTGATGTGTTCCAGAAATTTCCATAAAGCTCAAACTGTTGGCTCTCCTCAGCATTTTATTCTACACCTTTCAACTTATCTATGTCATTTTTGCAGCATAATAGTTCATGTATGGCTGGTCAGATCCTCAGTAGGTGAAAAGCAGGTAACTCCAGAGAAATCCCCAACCTACGCTAGCGTAGATTCTGCTTTGCATTGGGTCTGTCACTGTAAGGCATCACAAATGTTCTTATTTCTGACCAATGAACAGAAACTCAACTTTCTCATTGTTATTTAAATTTTCTTTCAAAATTGATTATGCTCCTTGCTGGAACCACCGTTGATATTAAGCAGTCGCTGCTGCAAATGTGCCAGATGGTACTGCACACCAACACAAGGCTGACCTTATAAATATCTTTTAGTTCAAGGGCCTTTCATAGTAGCAGAAAATCTTTCATAATTGAACAAATAACAACAAATTTACTGGTATCTTATATCTCATCACAAGGTTATTGGAAATTTCTTTCCATTTCTTAATCTATATGTTTATAGCAACCAGATCTAGAAATCATGACATTCTTTTTTTTTTTTTTTATTCCAGTGACAGTCAATGAATTCAGGATGAAACAGACCAGAAAACAAAGTTCTGCAGATTTTCCCATATCCTGTGCAGAGCTCCTTCAGAAACAAGATTTGCACCTTCACCACCACACTCTTGGTCATCATCTGCATGTTTTGCATCCCCTTTTTTTTAAATCTATCTGCAATTTACTTCAGTGGTTTCAGAAGATGCTTTTAGGTCTCACAGACAAGCAGGTATATTTTTAGATATACCTACTGGGAAAAGATAAGTAAAAAAGCAAATTCCACTTCCCAGTTTTGACTGTCTTTCAAATGCAGTCCAAATCAGTAGTTCTCTCCTGACATACCTTACTTGTTTGGCTGCTGTACAGACAGCTAAATTAGTTATCTGGTGACCTGTATAGACATACAAAACTCATAAATTGCTTCAGACTGCTTTTCAGGAGAAAAGGCATCAGAGACAGCTAGGCGGCTTTCAGGTTAGAAGATTGCAGTTGCATAAAGGGGTCTTGTGCTCTCCTCCCTCTTAGGAGCTTCCAGGACTCAGCACAGCACTGAATTTCGGAAGGGGACTGGGGAGGAGAGGTTGCCCCGGCAGCTGGGAACATGCTTGTTCAGCACAGCCATGCTGGAGCTTTGGCCAGCTGGACTTGCATACAATGCCCCAGAGAGATTAAACCCAACGCAATTCTGCACAACACTAGGATGGCGCTAGTGGGACAAAAACACCGGGTCTGCCCTACAGTTTGAGCTGTAATGCACTAAACAAGCAGAAGGACATCTGCATTCCCCAGTGGTAGTGAAGACATATCTAGTCAGATGAAGCTAACATAGCAACTAATGTCAATATGGTATACTAGTAATGAACCTCAATGGGCTGGGCACATATGGATAGGTGGTTTCAGTTCCATGCATACTGAAGTGTGGCTGATGCACAGCCTACCAAAAAACAAATATGCGTATAATGTGTCAGTTATATTAAGCCCCAGTTATGCATGAAACAATCACACCCTCTCCCCATCCCTCCTCCACCTTACCTGTGCTAACACTAACAGCAAATATTTTAATAAAAGACTCCTTTGGTTTTGTATCATGCTATTGTTTTGGGAAAACAAGTTTATAGTTTTTGTAATGTCCATCTTCCCTTTCCCCAAACACACTGTTTCCTGCCAATCATGCAGGAACACAGAGTGCCAGGCACTTTGACAGGATGTTTGTTTGCTGCAGCCGCTAGCCAAGTTGCAAGTCTCAGCACTTATACTGAATACCCAAGCATAAGAAAATGTCTTGAACAGTTATTTTAACATTAATGGGGTTGTTTATAACAGCAACAGATTATTCCCAAGTGAGGAAAAGTTGCTGGTGAACCCATAACCTTAGATGGTTTTCATAGTTTTCATATTCTAACAGTTTTGCAGAGCAGGTATCAGATGTCTCTCTTAAACACAACTAGATCTTTTCAGTATTGTCAGTAAAGTAACAAACAATATCAGAATTCCTCAGTGTCAGAGGGCCTGAAGATTATTTTGTCATTTTTTGCAAAAAGTCATCTAAAATAGTCACCAGTTAGCATTCCATAGGCACACTTCTACTCTGATTACAATGCATCATTATTTCGGGACATCAAATATTGTTGTAATATATAATGGAAAGGCAATCAAAATGGCCTGCCATGAACTCAGTAGCTCAGTATGCATTTTCTATGCACCACTCCATACTCTGCTGTTAACCTGCTCTTGTATCTTCCAGATAAAAACCAGCTGGAGCATGTTTGGATCCTTGTGGCAGAAGAGGCTGGATCACTTTACACAAAATGGTGGTAGTTGTGCCTGTTTGGACAGAAGACAGTAAAGACCTCAAGACAGATCAGATCCTGGCAACAGCTTAATCAGTGGTTTTTGTAGTATTATTACTCTGTATTAATTATAAAGCCACCCAAGAAGGAGGATTAATTCAGAACATAAGTAAAGGTTCACACTGATCACAGGGTAGAGAATTAGTCTATTCACAGGCTTATGTCTCTGTCTATTTATTTTCCTCACAATATTCTATTTTTCTCAGATGGGATGAAAATGCAATATGTGACAACAACTGACAACATTTGAGACAGGACTTTAAAAAGTCGCAGGTTCCTGAAGATACACTTCAGAATACCTTAAGATTCAATTTAAGGTAAGAAAGTGTCACACTAAGTATCAATTTTGGGAGACATATGCAGTGAAGTCACATAGCTGCACAGCTCGAGTGATGGAGTGTCTCCATTCCCAAACAACTGCTTATCTTCTAGGCACATACACAGTTCTGAGTCAGGTTTCCAGCTTGCATCTTTTCTTAAAACAATCAGCTGCATTACACTACAACAGCTTGTTATGCCTGGACTTGTGGGTAACAAGAAAAAGCGGTGTTTTCAAGAAGCCTTCGGAGTGGGGCTTTCCTGAGTTTTTGACTTGCACATACTGGGAACGGGCCAATAATTGAGCCCAAAGACATCTATCAATAGCGTATTGACCCAGGAACTGAAAGGATAATCAACATCAATAGTCACTGTTGATTGGAGTTTTTCTGCTATTGACTGACAAGTCAAATTGACTTCCCAGAAATTTAATTCTGACTGAGCAAGAAAAATAATCTATATAAATAGAAACATACCTGTGTCACAGTTTATTTAGCCATCCCCCTCAGCAGTTTCTTCTCTGTGTTAATGGTCTGAGAACAGTGCATACTCATTCTCTACAGTCTGCTCTCTACACATCCAACATAAAAACCTGATCTTTCATCCTGACAGCCTCAACGGACTGAAGCCAAAGTCACCTCTCAAGTCCACATTATGATTTGCAGCTTCTCCAAATAACTGTACTAATCACATATGTGGAAATTATCTATGTACTCAGTGAATCTTCTAGAAATAAGGTCCTGTGTTTCAGGACCTTTACAAGGACTCAGAAGAGGTAAAGTTTCTTTTTCTCCTAACAGCTTCCTGTTATGTCATAAGGTATGTTACTTTGTCTTCCTGGCTGTATCTGGAGTGAGTGGAGGATGGGTGCCATTACACATGCCACAGTCATCTGCTCCCAGCTGCCAGGACTAGGGACATGGCCAAGGCACTCCCTGTCTCCACTGGGCCCATACCTTTCAGCAGAAATCCAGACACAGAATAGTGCTACCCTGATTCTGGGTCTTCACTTGAATATGGAGCTGGAACAATGTCATGGTAGACCTGGGAAGCACACCTAGATGCACTGAACTAGATACGGCCTTTGCCATAATTATTCATTTATAGAAAGACAATAAAAGTATTTGTTTCCTTCTGCACTTAGACACCTTAGATTTAAAGGTTTTTTATCAGATAGTGAAGAGCTGCAAGATTTTGTAAACAGAGGTTATGTGTTTTCATACTATGTACTTGCTGCATCTTCTGTCTGGGCTCAGGCTTTCAACATAACCTAGACACAGAAGATGCTGAAGATACATTACTCAAGATCAGAACATGCTCTAGGCTGATCATTTTCATTGCCCTGTGTAAAGACAGACTTTCATTGCAGCAAAATCTGGAAAATAAAAAATGCAGAGAGAGGACATGCAAAGAAAAACAATATAATAATATGAAGAAACAAATCTAGCCTACATTAGATAATGAGGGTTTGTTTCTGTTCCATGCTGTATTTTAACACTTAGGTACTGTGGTGACTGTCTTGTCTGTCTAAAACAGATATATCAGCTAGATTAAACAGGGAGCTTTTTTTTTTTTTTTTTCCTGGCTGCAACTATCCATGAATACTGTCACAAGTCTTCAGAATTTTCTTGTTCAATACCCTAGAGGTCACTGACCCTATTGTTTTACCCAGGCTTGTTAAAGTGTGGATCCCAAAAACCGCATGGGAGAGGCAGTTCTTCACAGTTACAGGGGGAAATTATTTTCAGAACAAAAAACAACAGAAATCATAACACAGGTTTTAGTTACAATTGAAAGGAAAGTACAAGTAACATTTAAATTGTGGGTCTGAAATCTCATTTTAAAAATAGGTTCACAGAGCTAGTAACTATTGAAAATATTTTAATTTTCAGAATCAAGCTATTGCAATTCTGTTTCACAGACCCTGCAAATATCAAAAGAAAAAGGGTTTTTTTGCAATAAGAAGAACACTTCATCAAAAAGTAGAGAGAAAGGAAAAAAAAAAGAAAAAACTACTGAAACCAGGGGTTAAGTGAATTTAGTTTTGTTCCTTACATAAGTTTTGGTGTTGTAAAATATGGCACATTTTGTACTGTATGTTCCCTCAGAAAGCCAAACAGAAACTTGTCATCATGGTTTTGAGAGCACAAGGCCTCTCCTTTCTCATGTTTCAACTAAACAGTCTCCACTTGGGCTGAGGAACATATCATATATCATAAATCACTCTCTGATAGATATTTGGCAGCTAGTCAGCACCCCAGGCTATGCAACATACAGTATGGAACATTTTTAAGGTGGAACCTAGATTTTGTAACTTAAAGACTTAATAGCATCTCAAAACATTTTACTACTTTCTGGTGAAGAAAAAAAAAAAAGAGCCAAGCAAGCACAAATCTCCATATGGTTTTAGGTTCTGAATAATGCATACATATATACATACATACATATATACAATAAGCCATGGAACTGTAAACCTGCAGGGTTTATTCAACAGAATGAAAATGAAAAATAAATTAAGGAGCATGATTACAGCTAACCCTTATAGTAATGAAATAACAAAAAAGTACTGGAATATATCTTTCATCTGTTAAAGATCTTAACTATTTCATTGCCTTGGAAGACAAGGGGTTTTAGGTACCCGAGCATGCATAGTCTAGACTCAGGTGGTTTTGATAAGAAGATTTCATCCAAAGTTTTTTCTCTTTATGAAATGCATTTATGAAATGCAGGGCGTGCATAAGGGAGAGAGAGCGCTGATGAGAAAAATGGCATTGAGTATGCAAGTGGTGATAATTAACTCCTTCATTGCTGTATGTCATTGGTCAACTCAGGAAGGTATCCTTTCCCATAATTTCAGGTCAGTGGCAGCTGCTAGGAAGTGTGTATTGTTTGACAACATTATGCAAGAACTGTTTCCGTGACTTTATGCAGTGTGTTATGGGACACTTATGGGTTAACTTTATGTTTTTGGGACGTGTCATAGTGTTCTCGATGTACTTAGACTGAGCAGTTCTTAGAAGGATGAAATGGAAACAGAAGGAATTACAGAGCATGTGGTATGGGGGTTGGATTGGAAGAAACAGAGATGTATGAGGAACAAAAGAAATCTGCTGCACAAAATCTAGAGCAAGTTAAATTAAAATTAGGAATTTACTGAGTTTTTTGAAGAATGAAGTGTGAAGTTCTAAATGTTTTTTTTTTTATTTAAACTCTAACCTTACTGACATTTGAGACTGCAAACAAAATTACACTTAAAAAATTATTTTGCTTAAACTGGATTATGCCACTTTTGTTTAATTTCTGCAGTGTCTTTGCAATGGCTTATTTAAAATGAGATTATGAAAAATTATAACTCAGGCACTGCTTTGCCTTAGTCAGACAGGTTGTTCATGCTGAAAAACTGCAGCATTTATGCTTAGATCCAACAGCAACTTGATAATCAAATTTAAAACCAAGGACAAACAGTCCAGAGCCTTCAATCTTAAAATGCTGAAAATTTAGGTAGACATATTGCATATTAACCTCTCTCTCTCATCTTTTCTAAAGTTAAACATATAAATTCAAGCAATACCACAATGCACATTTCCAAAACGGTCAGTACAATGACATGGAACAGAAATGTTCCTCCTTGTTATCTGCATGCTTGATAGTTTCACTCATCATCTGAATATCAACAGAGGACTCTGCAAAGTATCTGATACAGCACATTAATGAAAATACATTTTCTCTGTTCTTTATAAAGACAGTTCTCTGAGTGGGCAGAAGGCTATTTAAAACATCAAGAAAGGAGAAGTCTTTACTAATTCCTGTCCTTGCTGCTCCTTCAACTCACAGTCTAGATTATTAACATCCTGTTTATATAGATGCATATGCCTGTTCAGTCATGCTACAATAACATGTTACAGAGGTCGTATAGTGGTTTCTATTCTAACTTTTTTTTCCTGTATTGCTGAATTTCAATTTTTCACTTTTCAGTCTTGAAAAAGACTGCAGAACTTTGCAGTCTCAGTCTATACCTGGAGGACACTATTTATTTATTATTTAGCAGGTCAGGCAGGTCATGCTCAGCCCTTGCGGATCTCAGGATTTCCTACACAGCATTTCTTGTTGTATAAATACATATGTGCATGTTTCTAAACTCAGTTGTACTATCTGAGACATAAGATAAGGTTAAAAAAAAAGGTACTGTCCACAGATGTGTTGATGTTTTACACCCAAGCTCCCAACATTCCTGTTAACAATTTGTGAATATATACATTTAAATGAAATATTAATTTAACCTAAATTATTAATGAATATCATCACTGTATTACAATAAAAAGGTATAGTCAAAGAGACAGTGGCATTGCATGCAGTATTTAAACTTGATAATCTGGCCCAGACCACCATGAAAATCCTGTAGTTTGCAGAGCAGTTTGAACGCACATTAAAAAGCTTTTGCCTTACCATCTTTTCAACATTTAAGGTGACTGTGTTCTTCCAAATGCTTCAGCTATGTGTAGCTATGTGTTTGCTTTAGTGCATTACACAATTTTAAGAAGCATTCATATTCTTTCATATACACAAACTCTAAGTATGAAACTGCTAGAACTGAACCCATCAAGACTGGTAGAACTTTTCTGGTGTTGGTCCCTGATGAAAGATGGTAGTATCCTCAGTAGTAGACTTGCTGCCTTTATTTCCCTAATGGCCCCTTATTTCTGCAAGCACTCTTTCAATTTGTTGTTAAGAAGGGAGATCAAAGGCAGAACTGACTGTGTATTGGCAGACATCAGCAGATCAACAAGAAGGCATAAAATGGTTCAAGAGATGAAACAGAGCACCATCAGCATCCACAGACTAAGGAAATTACAAGCCAGGCTGTTATGGACAATTAGATTTTTGAACAGCAGTAAACATTCCTTGGGTTATGCCATCCTGTACCATAGTTTGGACCTCTTTCTAATCCTTATTACATGGAATAAAACTATATATTTATTTTTATCTGACACAATAATGCTTTTTAGTAATTTTGCTAACAATAAGTACAATTATACCACCACCGTGGTGCAGATTGCATACCAAATGAAGGCCTGACTTCACAGTTGTCTTAATGGGCTTTGAAACATATCAGTGCTAAATCATGTATTGATGAAACAGAAAAGATAAGTGTACAAACTCAAGGATGAAAACTGTTATAGTAAGTGAATCGTGTACCCCCAAGGGCTTTTATATTTTGTTCTAATGATGCCTATCAGATGCAAAAATAGAGAAAGAAGCTCATAAAGCAAGCATTTCAAAATCTCTTGTTAGTGTTAATGTAAATTAAGCTTTGCTAAAATTTTGAATGTCACATATATTATTTTCCCCACTGAAAGAAAAAAAAAAAAAAATCCCCACTAAACCTAGTGAAACCAGCAAACTGTTCTCCAGGAATGGGTTTAGCTATAAATTTAGATTTTTTTCTCTCTTGGTAGACTTCAGTGAGTCAGACTATAGCCTAACCATACTCTTCACAAAAATTTGTTCTCCCATATCTTGAGTGAATGGGGTGGGTAGTCCAAAATGGGGTGTAACTGTTTCTAGTCCTGGTGGTGCAAAGACACTACATAGCTTCTGAAAGAGACCTTTGCTGGGCTGGGAGTTTCAGAAGATATACTACCTCCTCTATTATTGACCTCAGCCTGATTTTTGCAAAGAGTTGTTAAGAGCTGACCTATAAATGAACAACAAAAGGAAGGTACAACAGTAATGTATGATAGACACATTTCCATGACTCACATTAGTACAGGATAGGAATAAAACTATGGTAGCATGGGTTTATGTCTACTTAAATATGTGTCCAAATCCATATTATGTTAATATGTCTGCCTTAGCATTGACACCGAGGTTACATAAATTAACATAGAACATGTTATTGTCAGAACTTCACTTTGCTTTTTAGACATATTTTGGCTATATTAAGTATTCACAGGAAAAATAGAATTATTGAACTGGGAAAACTTGGGTGCCTCTGGAGAGAGGCAGCTCTAACTAGGTATAATAAAGACCTTATCCTGATATTTGTTCTTTTCTCCTGTGTTTTAGATCTCAGGGGACATCTTGCACCTGTGGAAATTTTATGTTCATGTTTAAATCTTCTAAAGACTGTTGTAAGCCTACCTATAAGGCTAAAATTAGGTATCCTCTGACCCTGAAATTCATTAACTTGGTGTACTGGGTCTGGCTGAGCTGGAATTGTTTTTCCCCTATAGCAACCCTCATGGTGCTGTGTTTGATGTTGGGAGCTGGCAGGGTGTTGATAGCACACTGGTGTTGTGGCTACTGCTGAGTAGTGCTTACACAGGACCAAGGCTCTTTCTGACATTTCCCCCCGCAGTGGGTTGGGGTGGGCAAGATCTTGGGAGGGGACACAACCAGGACAGCTGACCCGAACTGACCAAAGGGATATTCCAGACCATATGACGTCTGCTCGAGTATAAAGCTGGGAAAAAGGAGGAAGGGGGGGGTCACCCTTGGTCCTCCGAGGCAACCACTACGCGTATTGGAGCCCTGCTTCCTGAGAAGGCCCGACATCGCCGGTTCATGGGAAGTAGAGAATAAATCTGTTTTCTTTTTTTTTGCTTCCGTGCACAGACCTTTGCTTCGCTTTGCTTATAATAAAACTGATTTTGTTTTACCCACAAGGGTTGGGGTTTTTTCCTATCTTATTTTCTTTCCCCTCTTTGCCCTGCTGAGAAAAAAAGGGGGAAGGGGGGGGAAGTGATAGAGCGACTTGGTGGGTACCTGGCATTTAGCCAAGGTCAAACCACCACACTTGGATATCTAAGTCTGTAAGGTATCTTTGAAAGTGTTAGGCTTGTTCAACTGAATAAATTATTAAATTGAAATTAATCTTTCAGTTGTATCCTCAGATTCAGTCTGAAACACAGCAGAACAAAAACATGACTCCTAAGTTATCTTAGAATAATGCCCACCCAAGCAAGCCTTTGGAGTTGTTACTATTAATAGGGAAATAAAATAAAACTCAAGAGACTTACTACAACAGAATACATTGCAACTGTGACCTCTGAATTTTGATTAAATATCTACATTTACTTTTAATTCCTCCCTGTTTCTTTCCTACATAATGTCTATTTAGAAATACCTGAAAATATCTCAATGAGGGAGAAGAGAAAGGGATGCTTATTACTAGAGAAGAGTCAGTCAAAGTGTTAGTCTTCCTGGCCTTTAAAAGAGCAGCTTGATGACTAAAGTAGACTTGATTTTTGGGGGGTTGAAGGGAGAATATTATTCATTATTAATTATAAAATGGGCCCTATAAAAGGGGAAAACTGACAGGCTAGTGACATTTCTGAGCTGAGATGTTATCATATTCTATAATTCAATCGTCATACTTACTAAACAAAAACAGAAACACCACTTCTAACAATGAGGTTAAATAAGGGGTCCCAGACACCTCTTTATGTTGTGGACAGAACAAAATCTTTGACACTGTGTCTGACAACACAACAAAAACAGGGCATCTGGGAGGAACCAAGCTACCTTTTCAAGGAAACCAGCTTGTGCATTTTCTGGTTTTGATGCCACAAATTGACCATGAGTGCATCCAAACCCTAAAATGTTTAAGCAAGGTTTCAGCTACAGGAGTAAAGTTTTACTATTTCCTGTCTCTACACATCTTCACAGAATGATCCCAGACAACTGCTTTCCAAGCTATGGGAATACTTCCTATAAATGGCTATTTCCATGTGAATATTAACAAGTTACATTCACAGGACAGATATGAATAGGAGACAAAGAAGGGGAAATAAAGAAGGAATAACCTCTGTAGTGAGCTAAAACTTGCCTCAGTATTTTAATTGGTTTAATAGGTTTAATTCATTAAACATTTTCTAAATGTAAGAGTGCTAGCATATCCCTTGGGAAGAAGAACATGCAGAAGGCAGCCTGGCTGCACATGGTACTTCAGGTGCCAGCAAACCTGGTAAGGGGATCTGTGAATGGATCAAGACTCAGTATGTAATGTTTCAGGGAATGGCAATGGTTTTTGCTCAGGATGAGGAGAACCTGAGTGCTCTCTGTGCTAGGAAGCCCTCTTACTGGTCTAGAATTTCTGCAACATTACTCACAGAGGCTAGAAATGCCTTCTTTTATATTTACCTAGAAGGCAGTTTAACAAACTGGTCGGACTCTCCACAACATTTTCTTGAAATGCAGCTGTCCAATTTAAAAAAAAACAAAACCAAAAAAAAAAAAAAAAAAACCAAAAAAAAACAAAATCTCTCTTTGACTTAGACAAATTGTCTAATGTTAAACCATGAGTAAAAAAATATGTACTTCAGAAACAGCACTGCAAATGTCACCACAGCACTGAACAGCACCAATCTGAGGATCTGATTTGAGGAACTGTTCTTCCTGAACTCAACTTTCTGTAGAATAATGCTGTCTACGGCCAGGCATTGCTTGGTACAGAGTAATTTTCACCACAAGATTACCACCACAATGACTCCCAGTAGTAGTGTAAGACATCTCCTATTGAAAGTGGGCATGACAAGTAGCCTATAATAAAGGCTAGAGGCTTCAGGCTAACTTCAAATAAACTGGTTCTCTATATTATGAAACATATAAATGACTGCTTTACCTAAAAATGAGAACTTCACTCCCATTACAGGAAAAATAAAAACCCCAAAAACCAAAACTCACCTTGAAGTTTTGGAATACTTGTGTTCTGTCATCTGTGAGGTGTTGGATGGAGCACCTCCAAGCACCCAGTCAGAGTTAGAAACCTGATCTGGACCCTGTCTTTCATTTGGTCTTGATATTTAAACACTCAGAAGAAACCCTCTTCTACACAGCTGACAGTGCAAACAATAATCCACTCTATTTTTATACAATGGAAACACAATAAGAATTTATTCATAAAGCATCCTCCTCATTAAGCATGTCACATTAATATACATCCAACCTTCTATGTAGTGATAACACAAAGTCTTTATGGTTACTGATGAAATTCATCATGTTTTATTCACTGAAAATGAAGCGACTTGGTTAGATTCCTGGGGGAAAGATAGTCTGTTGTATTTGCTGAGATTTATTTGTAAAAAAGCACTCAGGATTATATTTTTTGTGCAACCTCCATTGTTTCTGCTTTGAGCACTGTTATCAGAAACTGAATTTCAGGGATTCATTTCAAATCAAAATCACAAGCAGTCAAGAAGGGTTTTTCTCTACTACGGTCATTGGCTTCTCCACTTAGTTATTCAAAATTTCCTTATAATTATGATTGCATATTTTAACATCATGCATCTGGTTCTGCTTCTCCCCCCATTTGTTTCCCTGTTCCCAAGATAATTACATTTTGACAAAAATTTATTAAGACATCTGTTTTTTGCTTCAGATCTCCAGGTCATTCTGCAGCTGTAACAGCAGCACAGCACAGCTCAGCCATTTTCACCAAGGAGGGGACTACAGCAACTAAACTGATGACCAGATTGGGGGGAATTTCAGTATAAATCTGCCAGCTGGTTTAAGGTGGAAAGTGGCAGGATACTTGGGAATGGAAGATGAAGAAGGGCATCTTTCTGATAATACTATCCTTCCAGTACTTCTAGTTCACCTCTAATAAAGCTAACTCGCACAAAAGCAGCAGTGCCAGCAAGCAATCATTTTGATTGTCAAGAAATGCTGAATTAGTGCAGCAAGGGACAGATAAGACTGGCAAAAGTAAAAGGAATTTTTAATAGCACAGTAGACAGAGTCTAGATTAGACCATTTTGTGAACCAGTAGGCAGGAATAAAATGATGTATTGAAAGGAGGGGGCTCTGTATTCAAATACATGGCCTATGTGTTTAAAACCACTGCCATCCTGGCTGGACCCAATATGAAGCTGTGGCACAATAATCCAGATTGCATTTCAGCATCCTGACTTGCATGTGGCTACCTTAGAATTTAACACATACAGAAGGAAAATGGCATGATTTAAATGCTGCACCTTCAGATGTTAAAGAGGAGAAGAAGGAGCTAGAATTCTTTGTACCTGCTTCCGCCACAACTTAGTCATAAAATTATTTGCCAGTCTCCCTTAGCAGTGGTAATACTTCCCTTTTTTCTCAATTCACTTTGAACATGCGTTACAAATACCATGTGGATGGTCAGCTGTATTTCTCATCTCATGAACTACCAAAATAGCATCCAAAGTACTCAGTGAATGCTGACATCAACCCAGCATTTATGTTCAGCTAGGGTAAGGAGAACTTGGAGAAGTTATTATTAGGAGTCTAAAGGGTGCTTAAATAAACCCCTCCCCAATCCCAAACAAACCACAGTTTATCATTATTAAAGTTCATCTTAGCTAAATTCTACATCGTATAATGTTTCCTGTTACTCCGTAGGACTCCTCTCATAAAATGCAAAGATAACTTTTCTAAAGTTAACAGAAAACATTATCTTTTCCAGCCTTTCTTTAACCAGAGAAATATCCATTTTGTACCATGACATCAGTGACTTACTGCCTCATCACATTTTGAAAGGCAGGAGCTGCTTTCTTGTAGAAACCAAAGTTTCTACAAAGCTATAGGAAATGAACTACTTCTCTTGAAGGTGTGATGTTTCTTTCATGCCCCAGGGCAAACCACGCAGCTTACACTATAACCACCCGCTTAATGCAGTGTAAAAAAAATAGAGTGTTCATGGGCCACAAAAGGAGTTACTTTATCCACTAACTTTTTATATGAACTTAAACTAGTCAGTAGCTGTCCCCGGAAGAGAAAGATGCATCATAAAGAGAATTGGTGATCCTTATTGCCTGTTTATTCCACAGACTAAAACAATACAAGGGAAAAGCAGAAAGATTTTTTTTTTTTTAATAATATAGCACAGCAATTCCTTGGATTACGTCATTAGGTTCAGAAGGAAATAACTTACAAATGGTACTATGCAGTTGCAATTGCAAAGTTTAATTGGTCTTTACAGATAACAACTTCTCTTGTACCTTAAAGTGATCACTGGTCATTTCTGCTTGCTGGACAATTTTGTGATGGCTACTCTTGGTAAGCAGATCTATTCCTCTTCCTAATTTCTTTCTTGTCACCTCTGTTTTAATGGGCTCCATACAAATGGTTGCATCTGAGCAAAACCAGCTTGACTTTGACAAATTAAAGAGGTGTGGTTTGGAGAAGGGAGGAGGGAAGGACCTACTACCTTAACTGGTTCCCATATCTCTGGGAAAATAAACGCTTTCCCACCCACCCATGAATGCAGGGTGCATAAGCTGGTAAGCACATGGACCGTTGCCAAATGCTGTTCCACTTGTTCACCTAAACATTGCCCTTGAGAAGTTGCCCTTTAGCGGATATATGAGGTGTAAATTCAATCTCCATCTTCACTCAGTTTCTGTCATTTTACTGATCTTGCATTGCCAGCTGTGCCAAGCCACATCAGTTGGACTAGATATGAGTATGTCAGTTTTAGAGGTTACCTCAAGAGGCCTTACAAACTCATCTCAGGTGTAAAACTCATTTCAGTCTCAGATGAGATCATTCATATGAGACAGGCAGGGTATCAGTTGCATGATACCTCTTTTGCAGTGTGAAGAAATTGTTGAGAGGAATTCATAAAAGTCTACAAAGGACCTCAAGCATAGTTCACTTTTCTCATTACATTTTCTGTAGATACAAACATGATGACCCAAGCTATTTCTACCTGAACACAAACTGAATGTGTAGGGAAGAAAACAAACAAATAAACAAACAAAACCCACAAAGCGAAACCACATTTCTTGATTTTTCCACGTATTAGTAGAATCAAGTGCAGTTTATTTAGCTTCATGAAATCTCTGACAATAGACATTGACAAAGAGGATGAAATGTACCTAGGACAAAGAAAGACCCAAAACCCTACAGCTGACATGTTTGTTAAAGCCAGATGTTTTGCTGGCTGCTCAGATTTACAAACATTACAATGATAATGACCACTGTATAACAGTAATTTTATCCCATAGACCCATTCCTAATTTTTTTCCTATGTCATTGTTCACAAAGGCACAATGTGGTTTATTAAAGCAAAAATGTTTCTGTAAACAGTTAGTGTGTGCTCTTATTTGTTGGCTTCTATGTGTTCCTGTGGCTTAATGCACCTGTTTAAGCCACATTTGCTATAGCAAGTTTTATCTGACACAGACAAAAAACATTTTGATTCCTGAATTAATAATAGACAAATCAAAACTGTGATTGAACAAGAGCCATTCAAACAGTTTGAGGGAACACAAAATTTTAATCTCATTAATAAAACAACAAGTCTTCCTCTTGAGTGTTCAAAATTGCAGTGTTTTCATAGGTAACAGTATTTTACAAGTTTTCAGGACATTTCAGAGATATTTTCGGTAAAAGGAGACAGAAAAATATACTTGCTGCTATCTTACATGTTGCATTTGCACAGTTCATTGTATTGACTTGCTAAATTGGCTTTTTGGAAAGATGTTAATCCCATAATAACACTGTCAGTGCTCTAACGGTGTTCTTAAACCAAGACCAGTAAAGATGTTAGTGTTACTCTTACCTCTCTCTGATGTCAGGTTTCTTTAGTCTACTCCCACTCTGAATCTGAATTTAATTCTGCTGTGAGAGCTCTCAAAGTATTGTATGTGAACTCCAAGGTGTCACTGAATTGCAACATAGAACAGTGCAATCCTATTAGGCCCAGCAAGAAGAAGTAAAGGATTTTAGTTATTCTAAAATGCAATCCTGAGACTGTATCTCAGTCACGAGGCAGAACTTCCCAAATCCCACCAAAGAAACATTTTGTGCATTCTTCATAGGAAAAAGGTGGTTTGGTATTCTTCATAACCATTGTATACACAAAATCATACCTTTTTTCCTTCTTTTCAAGCATTGCAGTACCACAAGACCTGAGAATTAACAAAATATGCAGGCATGTTTGGGGATGTTATCTGAGAAAAGGTCTAACAGAGTGATCTACAGCCTGATTTTGGTGTCTCGGATGCTGCAGTACCTGACAGTACTCCAGCAGAAGTCAAACATTGAGACATACTAAAAGAATGGCTCAGAAACAACAACATAGCGTGTTTGTTGCATCATTTTTCTGTTGGCTGTGCCTCCTGCAGGAACTTCTGGAATAGGGCTCTAGCACAGCTCTGTGTGCTTCCCTTCAATCCAGAATTATTGTTGTGGGACAGGAGAAATGCCTGGTCTTTGGACAAAGTCACTGCATCATACTTCATCATATTCTGGTACTGCACAGTTAGTCTTATGAGTTTGTTTTGTATGTCCTGTCCACCACATTGCAACCACGTACAAATCTTCTCTTATGGCTGGTAAGAGTAACTTGAAAGGGCCAAAATCATTTTGAACAAGCATTAATCTTAGGTAGACTGCACAGTTTATGCTGAACAGAGAGTCCCACTTCTTTTTCCTAATCCCTGGGAACAGGTGTGAATATGTAGTGACAGCCTCTGGCAGGTTAGCTCAGCCTTCAACTCACTGTACACAGAGAGAACTGCAATTACTCACACTCTCTGTGATAATAAAACATGTGCAGCCACTAGAATTTATTCTGTCAGCCAGAGCTTAAAAGAGAAAAAAGTTCATTTATTCCTAGAAGTAAAAAAGAGTCCATCTGTTTCATGTAGACCAGAAAGTGTGGGGCAACTGATCAGTTCAGCTGGTGCATAAGCTTTACATACCACTGCATAGTCTTCATTTCCCTGTCGTAAATCAGTCACAAGACATTACTGACTCTTCCCTCAAAGTAGCTTGCTTGCACAGCTACGCTACTGTCTGCCTGTCTCTGCTGTTCCACTTCAAGGGACTGCTGGGCCATTTTTTCTCACTGTTACTGAGCTAGAGCTTTTTCAAAGGAAACTGTCATGCGCCTTGCTTTGGAAGTTTACAGGAGAGGAGTTATTTCAAATTCCTTATGGAAGGAATCCCACAGCTGCAGGCTGGCTCTCAGCCCCCTGCTTCAGCCAGCTCCATCACGCTCTGTTTCCGACTCCTGATGAGAAGGGGGTCCTGGTTACAAATGTGGACATTGTTCTTGTGTTAGTCAATACCCCAGGACCTGAATCAAAGTCTGGGTTAAGTTAAATGAGGTCATCTAAGCATATGAAGTATGTGGCAATATTACCATTCAGTTAGAACTCGTTTACCAGCATTTTTCCCCTTTCTGCACAGTCTTTCCAGGTTTCAGCTGGAAATAAAACCTAGAAAACTATAAAATAAGCATCATTTTTGTAGTATTTGTACCCCAAAGGAAAGGACATTCTTGCAAATCCCCCAAGCAAGCTGGACCTTGTGAGAGTCCCAGCTAAAAACATTGCACAAACCTAATAAGTACAAATACTTTTCTGTATTGAAATAATCCTCCCTAAATTTATATCTTTTCCCAGCACTGCCACTGAGAAGCTCATCACTTCCTCCATGACTTCATACAAAGAAATCACTTTTCAGAAAAAAACAACAAGGTTGCCAGAAGCAAAAGGAACTTGGCATAAGCTATACCACATATATCAACTGTGGCTACCACTACTTTGCAGTTTTCTTGCAGCAGTGCAAAGTACAGCTACACAGACTAATCGTAAAAGTAGATTAGATGAGGGAAAATGGCAAGGATACTGTACTGGGTGTAGGTGTCAAGGTGTTAGCAGGGGGTGGCTGAAGGGTAGCCTCTGTGGAAGAGTTTGGGGCTGCCCTGTGCCAGACACAGATGGCTCCAACATATCCACTACAGGACACAGCTGAACCTGTCAGCCAGCTGGTGACACCTTGGGGAAAATGTATTTAAGAATGAGCAAAAAAACATTGCATAAGCAGTGAGGAATGAGGAAAAATTTCTGAGAAACAGCCCTTCAGGTCAGAGAAGAAGGAGGTGGAGGAAGAGCTGGAGCAGAGATTCGCCTGCAACCCCTGGAGGATTACCACACTGGAGCAGGTATTTCCCTGCAGCCCATGGAGAGGACCACACCAGAGGAGATATCCACACAGCTGCCCATGGAGGACCCCATACTGGATCAGGTGGTTATTTCCTGAAGGACTCCAGCCTGTGGGAGGGACCCCACTCTGGAGCAGGGGAAGAGTGTGAGGAGAAAGAACCAGCAGAGAAAAGCTGTTATGGACAGACTGTAACCCCTGAATTCCTACCCCTGTTCCACTTGGGAAAGGGATGAGCTAGAGGATTTGGGAATGAAAGAGTGAAGTTGAGCCTTAGAAAAAGGGGGAAGTGGAGGGAAGGTGGTTCAGTTTTTGTCTTTGTTTCTCATCCAACTCTATTTTTAATTGGCAATAAATCAGACTAATTTTCTGCAAGCCAAGTATGTTTTGCTCATGAGGGTAATTTTTAAGTGACCTCCCTGTCTTTATCTCGATCCACCAGCTTTTTCATCTTATTTTCTCCCTCCTATCCTTTTGAGGACAGGGAATGAGAGAGCATCTGGTTAGGGGTCTGGCAGCCACCCAAGGTCCACCTACCACAGACACAAAAGGAGAAATTCTGGTTTCAAGAAAGTTGAAAGCAAACAAAGACACAACCTTCAGGTCAGCAAGGAGTGGCTTTGAACAGCCAGATCTGGTTCCTCTAGAGAACGTGTTAATAAGCTCTGTAAGGAACTATAGTGAGTCTGCAGCATGCACATACAAAGAGTTCACCTACACAAACTTCACCTAAAGTGTGAATAGTCTGATAGAGAAAGAAAAAAAATGGGGTCTTTTTTGAGCAAATTAAGCCCAGATAGAATTCAGGAAATACTTCTTTGCTCTATCAGTGGATTACTGAAACTTTTAAAAGCAGGTCAAAGTTTAAGATAAAAACTGAGGGAGTCTCTCAAACAGAAATCAACATTTTTAAACTTGGATAAAGTGCACAGTTCATTTTGAAAGTGAAAGGTAGAGTTCAATAGAGTTCAATGGATGGCTGGACCCAAAGAGTTGTGGTGAACGGAGTTAATCTGGTTGGCTGCCGGTCACGAGTAGTGTCCCCCAGGGCTCGGTTTTGGGGCCACTCCTGTTCAACGTCTTTATTGATGACCTAGACGAGGGGATCGAATGCACCCTCAGTAAGTTTGCAGACGACACCAAGTTGGGTGGGAGTGTTGATCTGCTCGAGGGTAGGGAGGCTCTGCAGAGAGATCTGGACAGGCTGGAGCGATGGGCTAAGGCCAACTGGAGGAGTTTCAATAAGGCCAAATGCCGGGTGCTGCACTTGGGTCACAACAACCCCCAGCAGCGCTACAGGCTTGGGGAGGAGTGGCTGGAGAGCTGCCAGTCAGAGAGGGACCTGGGGGTGTTGATTGACAGCTGGCTGAACATGAGCCAGCAGTGTGCCCAGGTGGCCAAGAAGGCCAATGGTATCCTGGCTTGTATCAGAAATAGCGTGACCAGCAGGGACAGGGAAGTGATCTTGCCCCTGTACTCGGCACTGGTGAGGCCGCACCTCGATTCCTGTGTTCGGTTTTGGGCCCCTCACTACAAAAAGGACATTGAATTACTCGAGCGTGTCCAGAGAAAGGCAACGAAGCTGGTGAAGGGTCTGGAGCACATGTTGTACGAGGAGCGGCTGAGGGAACTGGGGTTGTTTAGTCTGGAGAAGAGGAGGCTGAGGGGACACCTCATCGCCCTCTACAACTACCTGAAAGGAGGTTGCAGAGAGCTGGGGATGAGTCTCTTTAACCAAGTAATAAGCAATAGAACAAGAGGGAATGGCCTCAAGTTGCACCAGGGAAGGTTTAGACTGGATATTGGCAAGTATTTCTTTATGTAACAGGTTGTTAGACGTTGGAATGGAATGCACAGGGCAGTGGTGGAGTCCCCATCCCTGGAGGTGTTTAAGAGTCGGGTTGACATAGCACTGAGGGATATGGTGTAGTTGGGAACTGTTAATGTTGGGTTGATGGTTGGGCTGGATGATCTTCAAGGTCTTTTCCAACCTTGACAATTCTGTGATTCTGTGATTCTGTAATATCCATCAATCCATTTAGTTTCAGAACCAAGAACTTCTTATTTTTTGCATAGAATTACATGGTCTAGAAAGTAAATCTCCAAATAATTCCTGCTTCTATCACTTCTACCATTATCATGTTTACCTATTCCTTTGTACTTTCCTATCAGTCAGTTGTCAGCAGTAACAGAGAAAGACGATAGCAGAAGGAATTCAAGCATTACATGTCCGCAAACAGGCATCAGCCAAAGGTGCTAAGTAACACAGTATGGCATCATTCTGGTTTGAACTCCAATTATGACAGTTAGTTAATTTTATCCAGGTATTCCTGTTTTGACATTTTTACATTTGATGGAAGAACAGCTTCAAGAAAATATTCATATTTTACTTAAAGAGAAAGTTGAAGTATTTACCACCTCTTTTGCCTGCTTATTAGTAAATTAATGTTTAAAAAAAAGTCTATTTTTTCTATTTAAATTGCCCAGTTTCAGCTTATAGATATTTTCCTACTATTTTTAATCATGTATATTTGATAAAGAAAGCAGGCCAAGCTCTCTAAATTTCCCACAACAATGCTTCTTCCTGAATTCCAGGTGTATCAAATCTTTCTTCCTCCAAGATTTTTTTTTTACTTTAGAAGTTCACCTTTGAACTATTAGAGGACAACAGTGTTGCTTTCACTGTCATTGCAGATACATGTAAAAGCCACAGCACTCCCACTTACAGTCAGGTAAAAGGGCTCACTCACTTTCTTTATCTTACGTTGTTTCAGGGCTCAAGCTGTCTAATTTGCTCTTTACATCTATTAAAACGTGTTGAAAGCCATCGCTGCTACAATGTTCGGTATTTCTTGTACTGAATATGTGCTGTAGTCCAGCCCCTTGGTTTGTTTGTTCTGATTTTGTTTACCAGAGACTTTTGCAGTTTGTTTCAGCCTCCTTCATAACATTAATTTGTCTGGGTTTTTTCAGGATTTTTCAGTTCTCATACCCTTTATGAAATACTTATTTTTCAACCTATCAAACTATCCATTCAAACTGTAACGCTTTTCCAGGCTTTTGGAACTTCCTCGGTGCTTAATATTTATTAAGTGACTATATCTGCAGATATAAATAACCTTTGACTCTCTTTGAGAACCCCCTTCAGGTCCTGTGTTATCTTGTTACTGGCTTTTGCAAATAGTGTTCTTCTTAGTCAGTAAAGGACTGATAGCCATGTGAGGATCCTAATGACATATAGGGACTTTATCCTGCTTCTTTCCAAATAGGAACAACTTTAATGGAGCACTTCTCTTGAACCATTCTGTCTTTTCAGCATCATTATGAAATTTTTGCTATCTCCATTTGGTAATGGCTCTGTTTCACTGCAAGGGTTTCTTTGTTTCTAATGTATTCTAGCTCCTTCTTATTCTGAGCCCTGCTAACCATATATACTCTTCATTCCCCTCTATTATTTTTGTCATGTTACATCTCTCCCTTTTTGTCCATTTTTTTAGCAGGCAACTCCACTTTGCATAAAATCTCATCTCACTTTATTGGGAAAGTTGTCTCTTTCTTTGTAGGCAACCTGGGTTTCACAGCTATTTAATAAATGGTTTCAACTGCCTCAAGAAATCAGAAGACTATGTAAAAATTATCTTTGCTTTCCTTTCTTTTTTATTATTTTTCTCTTTTTTTTTTTTCTTTCTTTCCTGTTTGTTTATGGTTTGGGTTTTTTTTTTTTTAAACAGAGCATTCAAATTAATCAGAGAAAAGAAGATGTCAAATTCTTTTATCTCCACTTGAGAGGATCGAAATCCTACTGTTATTTATGGAAGTGCTCAAGTCATTAAAAAAATATCTTGCAAGGTGACTGTAAAAATGGTTGCAAGACTGCAATTAAAGTTCTTATTGTTTTGTGCTAGATATGTTAGTCAATCTCTAGGAAAAAAAGCAAGCCCAGTCAGCATGAACCTAATCAGAAGATAAATATCTTGCGTCTAAGGTAACAAAACATAGAGCAAATGAGGAGATTTAAGTCAGTACAGTAACAGAAGTTGCAACTTATGTTAGACACATTAATAGCGAGAGTTGGGGTAGCACTTGGCTCTGAGTACATCATCTGCACAAAATTACTATTTAACAAATTCTAGACTCATGTGCACCATACAAATCCCTTCAACAATTAATAACATAGGTGCTGAACAGGCTGAAGAATGGCACTAAAGCCACTTCTTAATTATTTTCAGAAGATGCCTGGGTTTTCTATTCTGTCCTATTGACCTAGGCACCAACTCCCATTTAGCAGTTGGGAATTTGTGTTATTTATAGTTTTTATCAAATCCTTCAGATCTGCTTATTATTCCTTTAAGATAGCTGATCCAGTAACTTAGAGGCAGCACTTCCCCCAGCTCAAATTTCCCAGTCAGCTGAGAACCTTCTCCTACAATAAACCTTCAGAAAGAGATGAAAATCTTCTGGTCATATAAATGAAAAGCAGATAGGTAGAGGAACACTATAAACAGTATTAAGAGGCACCTTCATTTTAATTTCTACAAGCCATGTTGAGCTTATGGTTTTGAAAACTGTTTCCAAGAGACGTACTTCCTACCACACCTAAAAGCATAATGATCACAAGATCATTACATACCCAATTCATATTTCCTACACTCTGTTAAAACTTGCCAGTTAAGTCATAAAATGTAGGCCTTTTACTGCAGGTCATGACTTGAGACTTCAAAACAATTTAGTCTGACTTGATACAAACTTTGTATTTGGTAAATAGATCCTTCCTCTCCTCCTTCAGAAGAATAATTAAAAATTTAAAAAAAAAAAAATCAAAAAGCATTCTCAAAAACCAAGTGTATGACTTGACCATAAAGGAAACCTCCCATTAGCCTGGAGCAGTTGGGTGATAAACATGACCCACACTGGGTAAATGAGCTCGTATTTTATTCTGGTTTTCCACATGTTACAAATGAAACTCTGTGTTAAAATAACCACAATCTATTCTTTCGTGTATGAGTCATCTCCCTCAAAATTTGAGACTGGTCTTTCCCATTATTATTTTTTCCAGGAATATTAAAGTAGTGCCTAGAGGCCCTACCTGGGGATCTGGAATTCACTGGATCAGGTAAGATACATGTGCCTAATTGACGGGGAAAAAAAAAAGAAAAAAAAAAGAGAGTTTCTGATCCCAGCAGACAAATACAGTCAACAGATGGTGAAGAGTATGAAGGAAAGCACAAAAACATAATTCAGTCTCATCTGTCTTAAGAACACTTCAATCTTCAGACATATTCAGGTAGAAATCCCATAACTTGGTGCCACAATTTGTTTTTCTCTGCAGCCTTTAGATATTGATAAATATTTATAAAAGATAAATGTTCAATCAAGCAATAATGACAGACAACTGAATGAATAAACAATGGAATGGCCCTAAGGTATCAGTTTCCAAGAAATTAAAGGGAAACAAAATACTGCTAAATGGGAGGTCTGGTGCAACAAGACGGGAGGAAGGCTTCATTTAAGTGGAAAAAGTGGGTTCCTCATGTGCAGTTTTTGACAGCAAAACAATGGAGAAGCATCAGGTAAGACCAACATGAGTGGTCCTCCTGCCTTACTTGATCTCTGCAAACAGCAAATCAGAGAATAACCCAGCAGTGCATTCTTGTACTTTATTGACAGCAGTTAATATCTTTACCTTATAGTGTTTGCCCTGCAGACTTGTTCAGCAAGTCACTTCTGTAACAGTCTTGGAAGAGCTGTTCAGCTGCAACGTGAGACACCATTCTGTGGGACACTTATTTTAGTTTAAAGTTGGTTCACATTTGCTTGTGAGTTGCCTTGCCATACAGCTGTACATCTCTTCAGCTTTTTTATTCTGATCGCTTTCAGTGAAGCCATACTTTAGAGAACGTTTCTCGTGTTATATACGAGCACAGAATTATAGCAAATGAGCAAAGGCTTTCACCCAGGTTCTGAACATATCATCAAAATGGGAACAGAACCATGATGATCATGTGGAAATGTGTAAAGGAACATCAATGATCAGGTATTTTGATAACATTTCCTCCAGCTGAAGAATATCTTTGCCTATTAGTATAACAACATCACTGAACTAGCTGAAGAGAAAGAATTTAATACAGTAAAGCAGTAAATCAATATAATGGCATCAAATTGCAAGTAAACACTCAACTTTAGCAACATTTCTCTATTCTCCAATTATTCCTGGGAATGGAGTTCAACATTTCCAGTGTCCTACTGTGCAGGCAATGCACAGTTTATATTGGTTCAGGCAGTTCAGCCCTCTGCCCCCAGGTACAGAACCCATATATGAGTAATGTATTTTTCAGGGAAATTTTCATCTTTTTCCTAAGTATCAAACTTGTTCAATAAGTCACTCAAAGTTGTCTTCACTGGAGCATCTTTGCACTTTCTCAGGTTCCTCTCAAGAGAGGCAGCTTCATCAGTAAAAGGCAATCTAATTATTATTAGCAGTGCAAAGTCTATGCCCTCTGGTTTTGAGGCAGGAGTCATGGATATTTCCTTTCTTCTTACAACTGTTAAGGTGATGACATCACTGGAAATCATATCCCTATATTTATTTCAAACCCAAGCCAGACCTTCTTCTTAATCAACACAAATTGCGGGAAGTTAGATGATTCTACATATTTCAGTAATAACCAAGTAGACTAGTACTAGGAGCCAATGTAAACCATGAATGTTTTCATTCTTTGCAAGGTTTCTGTCTTGCAAGGAAGGTTTGCTTGTAGAGGAAGTGGTTTTGATTCTTTCATTCAAGCTAGAAAACTCTAGGGTGAAGGTTTTGAGGTCCAGCAAAACTCACAATATAGTCATGTAGAGAGCACCGATCATCTACCTCGAGATGAGTGAAAACAACCCATGTTAGAAGGCTCCAAAACCTGCTTCTTCCAAAAATGTGTATTGAGTTTGTAATAATAGGTTCTTACTTATATTAATGAGAACATCTAGAAACTTCAGTGAAGACTGGGGGTTCTGCAGTCAAGTGCTTAAGTTCCCATGAGCTAAAGAAGTAGACAATAAAAAGAAGTGTTGTTATCCTATTTGACCACACAGAAACCAAGATGCAGGAAGGCTAAAGTCTAACTATTCCAGCCTTCAGTCTCCACAGGCCTTCATTTTGAAAATGATTGTCAGGAATCATCATTTAACAGACCATGCTGAGACTACTCCCAGTTAAGCCTTTGGTGACATACATAAAATTCTTTTAAAAATCTCACTTCATTTGTTAGCTGGCCATTACCAAAATAAATATACAGAGTGCACAGTTGCCCATAGCTTCCAGTTTTTTAGCCCCATTGACTGAAGACTCCCCAGAGGACCATCATGGAGGAAGATGGGAACAAGTGGCTGGAAGCAAGGTGTGTACTGACTGCTTACAGGTGCTCCACTGTAGAGGCAGGTGTGATATAATGTCAAACTCATCTAAAATTTTCTTCCTGTTACCAAACTATCTATTTCTGTACTCTCAGGTCTGCACACATACATACACAAAAAAGGGAAAAAGGGAAAGCAAGCCAGAAAGATCTTCCCAGTCATTGCATCCCACATCAAAATGAAAACAGGCAGCAAATATCAAATATAGAAGTTGGAAGTTTTACTTGCAAATCAACTGGAAAGTTCACTCTTGCTCTTCGAGCAAATACTTGAAATTATACTGTTTTGCAAGGGATGATTTTTTATGAAACCGCATTAACAATTGTTGAGTCTGAGTGAACTTTATAGCCTCCAGAAACTGCACCATGCTCTGTGCTTAACTAAGAGTTATTGATAATGATTGTGGGCTGACCCATGCCCCTCAGGAAGTGGCTGGATGTTTTTTAAAGCAGATTTTTTATTCTGTCCAAATATCTCTACACTGTACAGGTGTCATCAGTGTTCCTGGAGAGTGGCATGCAAGACCTAGTGCAGAGCATTTAAGTTTGGAGTCATTAAACAGGGGTGAAGGGAGAGAGAGATGAAACTCTTCCTTACAGACTGATTTTAATATTTCTGTCTTCAATCTCCTGCAGATTTTGTGATACAGCATCTGGGACGTATCTCAGTGCTGCACACAGCAGCAGTCACTGATGAACTCTGTGACAGGTGCAGAGCACAAGCCCGTCCTGGGGTAGGGTCCTGAGCCCAGCTCCCACCTCTCTGCTCTCTCAGCCTTGGAGCTTGGCCACCTGCAGCAGCTGCTGAAGCACTGAGCCCCCAAGTCATTGCCCGTCCACAGGAACAGGGAGCAAATCCATCCCTGAAGCTGCTTCAAGGTGCAAACAACTTGAAATATTCCCTTTCCATACCAGTCCTTCCTTCATTTTTATAGCTTATTCCCAGTCCACACCTTCGCTGTAACTGTTAGACAAGTTCATTTAGAAGTATAATTTTGCCTTATGTTACGCTCACCCTGTAGTATTTCCCTTGTTGGATACTGACAGTGAGGATCTCCAGACACTGGACCCGTTGCTCCAGCCATGCTTAACAAGGTCCCTCAGAAAGTTTTTCTTTACCAGCATTTGTCAACCGTCTTTGCAAAGTCTTTCTCCCTCTCATCATACCCCTGTAGCAAACTCATAGAAATGAAATAATTTCTGCCTACAATCTTATGATCACTTTGACTGTTTCTCCAGGATGAAACACCCCAGGCCCCAGCAGCCACAGGTACAACTACCACAGACCCTCAGCTTTTGTTTATTTATTTTAGTAATCACTGTTCAAAACTGGAGTTAAGTGTAACCAAGGCAGAACACATACCTCAATCTGAAGATGGAATTCTGAGACAGCTGAGCTCAGCAGGTCCCACCTTCTCCCGAGGCAGAAGGTCAGCCAAGCTCAAGTCAGGCTGGAGTGGGAATCCTGACACTGTGGCATGCTGGTACAGCCAGTCCTCTGTAGAAGTGGTGCTGTTGGAGGTGAAGGACAAGGAAGGCATGCATGTCATCTCTGCAGGTGCCCTTGGCGTTTCTGTGGGGCTCTGACATCTGTTTTCCCTCTGCTGCTCTCTGAGATGGGAAGGGATCCTCCTACAGCTCCTGCTCACCCATTGCATGCCACCTCCCTCCCTGGGGCAGAGTGATTCAACTCCACCACCTCTCATGCTCAGGATGGCACATGGCCCAAAGGAAACATTATGGGAGCTGCCACTGTGGTTAATATCCAGCTGAGATTGTGGGGAATGGTAAGTAAGGAGTCTGAATAAATGAAGAAGAACGGTAAAGGCAAGAAAAGGGAGGGGGTGCACTGAGCATGTTGCAAAAGAGTCTTGCAAGCCCATGGGAAGGCCAGGACAGGACTGACAGCAGGAATTGTTTATGATGCTGTGAGTCTGGGTGTGTCAGCTGTGTCTGCCTCTCCAGGCCCCAGCACCCTGGGAACACAGAATTTTGATGTCTCACAGTGGGATGCTGTGCCCAACCTTGGAAATTTCCTCCCTGAACATAGGGCAAGACTCCTTCTTTTCCTGTCTTACCCTAATACTGTCCTTCTGTGACCCTCTACACAACTATCAAACTGCAAAGGGAATTAACTTATATCTTTATACGATAGCAGGGTTTTCTGATAGGCCTGAACAGAAGTGTTGTAAATCTAAAAAATGCTTGGAAGGGGTCTCCCACATCTCCTTCAAAACCTAATTGGCGCAACAGGAAAACTAGTTACTAGAAGGCCATCATTGTATCATTCACTTTATCTTACCTATTTCACTCTTTAAGAAAATACTGAATGCATGGAAATCACTTTCTCTAGTTTGCAGACCCTGAAATTTTTCTAATGGGAGTTGTATAGTGAATTGAAGCCTGTTGACAGTTTTCTTTCCTTAATTGTCTTTCACAGCCCCTACATAAGTATTTCAAGGACTCCAGGGTTTCTTATGACCACAGTTTAAAAGCCGCTAGCCTAGAGGAACACACCATCCACAGCAGGCACTGTCGAAGCATCATAATGATACACGAGTCTGGGCTTGCCAGCACCCGATGGCTCTTGCTGCTGACTGCTCATGCGTCGATTGAGCTTGGTAGCCATAACGGGACATTCAGCCTTGTGTGATGCAAGCATAACATGCCCAGAGGCACTACTTTCCTCTACTTTTGGAAATTTTTTAGTCTACCTTTGCTTGGCTTTGTGTTTTTTCAAACCCATTTCTTTTTTCCCTTGTCTGTGTGTTCACAACTTATTCTGACAATACAGGGGGGCATTTGAGAAGTTTTGATTTTTTTTAAAGAAAAGTTCTCTGAGGCAGAAGAAGCTATAAATGAAAGCCACTGGCTGGCCAGAGAGTCACTGTGAAATTTTAATAAATATTTAGAAGGAGAAAACAGTGGAGGATTTTTTTCTTCATGGATGCAAGGAAACAGTATCTTTATAAATGGCAGTAAGGGAGAAAGAGCTGAGTATCAGAATTAACAGTAAGTGTGAGGAGAAAGTGGGTAAAAAAAAATCCTTGCTACAAACCTGAGGCTTTGAATAATACACCAGAGAACTCAGTGCAATGAAACAAGGAGCTGCAGGACAACCTCAATATTATACAAAGTTAGTAAAAAAGTCTTCAGAAGTACTTGCATAGGCTCAGCAGGGAAGCTGATGGAATCATGTAATCACAGATACTTCTTGTTTGTTTCACAGTGAGAACTCTGACTGTCTGTCTTAGGAAAGCAATGATCATGTCACTGTAGAATACAAATAAAAGTCACTTCACTTACAGGCAGACTACTGTGTGTTAAATCACATTTTGAATGCAAATTTAGCACTGAGAAATGATTGGTGTGTTTGTGTCTGCATTGGTGATACAGTTGACTCACTAATAATGTTAAAACAATTTTAATCCACATAATGCCTTTTAGTACCAATGTGCAACCTGCTAAGTGGATAATTCTGTGGTACCAAGAAGGCTTCAGGGCAATTTACAGGCTATATCTCAATCACTGTAACTCTAGCCACAAGAAACCAGGAAGTTTGTATTCACATATGTGTTTACATCATGTAGACAAACTAAGGTATACAAATTCACAGACAGTTCTGAATAGTTTACAGGAAATTAATAGGAAGTTCCTCTCTGTGCTGATGCTCACTCTGATGCTGAGCTCTGTCATGATTGTTACTCTCCAAAAAGCCTTTAAAAAACTCAAAGATTTGTGGAGACATCATATTTATTTTCTTATTACTAAATGTATTTTATGGCTATTGTGGTGTGTGTCCTCCTCTCCTGTTCAAAACCAGAACAAACTAGCATACATTAGGCATTTCAAGTATTGTATACAAAGTGAATTCTCATGTCACATTATTTTAAAAGGGCGGAGGAGAGCAGAAGGAGATCAGGCTACTTTAAAAAATATCTAATCTTTGTATTCTTGTCTCCATGAAACAGAAAAATGTACTCGACTTCTGAGAGTTTTCACAGGTCCAAGTTTTCTGGGTTGTTCAACATATCCACTTTAAGTAACTGTGACATTTTTCAATATACTACAGCAAAAAAATACACTGAGGGAAATATTTCAATCTCAAATAATTTGGGAGAAAGGTGTTTTACAACCAGAATTATGTCTGAAAAGTGTTTAAGTACTAAAGCCTCCACTTACCCTTGGGTGACCTCATTGCATTCAGAGGCATTTCAATGGTCTAACTGGGGGCACCATTTGTTTCTTGAAACATCAGTAATTATCTGATCAGAGAGTTTTTGAAAATTGAATAGACAGCTGGTTACAGTTGATATGGTTCCAGCTTCACACTGCTGCAGTGATTGACTTGTGGGGAGATATATCTTTTATCCCTGCCCCAGTCCTGTTGTGTATCACACTTCCTTGCTTGTCTGCCCACAGCAATGTGTGCTGGTTTTGGCAGCCTGCAGTGCAGCTAAATATATTCAATAGAGACCATTGTTTTAGTAGTGAACATCAGCTTAGCAAGCTGAAACAGTTATGTTCTGCTTTGAACACCTCCTTTCACCCTAAGGTACCCGCTTTAGGGAAAAAAGAAAACACAATGCACATGCTAAGACCTGGAAATCCACATTCACCTAGATTAAGGTGCCTTGCCAGTAATGTAGACCTGATCCAATCCTTGTTAAAAATCAGCTGAGGGATATCTATCAACTCCAATGGTATTAGATCAGCCTCCCAGAGGAGCAGGTTTCCCCCTTTCTTTTAAACAGGAGGTTCTGTTTAGGTACTGCATAACAGCATGTGCAGAGGCCAACTGCAAGTCAAGCTTGAGTTGAAGGACTGGTGGTGTTGTCACAACCTCCTATATTTTTTAGAGCTTCAAATTTTGCAGGTAATATCCTATAACTTTGTTCACTCCATTCTTTGCCTGGATAACATGCTGATACTCTGGATAGAGTAAGATAAATGGACTGGAGTACTATGTAATGGTGAATGCCATAAAAGGTAAATTGGGTTCAAGACACGATGGATCCTTGCACAGGTTTAGATAGATCTTTACAGCTCCCAGCAGCTCAGTCAATCGATGTTTGTAGGTGATGGCCTTGGTAATAATGGCTAATCTCATGCCAATAAGGACCTTAAAGAAACAATCAGTGGATGCTCTAAAGATATAATTGTCAGGCAGAAATAGGATAGCTCTTCTAATGAAGTTCCCTTTGCTAGGTTCTCGTTGTATCTGTCAAATTTTGACCAACAATGACAACAGTTTGCCTTAGACTGTTCTCTGGTTTTAAGTCTCTGTAGACATGGTTCTGCCATTCTTGAGTGTGAGGTATATACCCTATCTATAAAACAACCCAGTAGTCACCTTACCAGAAAGACTTAAGACTACTGCTCTTTTAAGTGGAGATGTGAGAAGGGGCATGAGAGTTACCTGGATAGCAGCAATGAGACTTTTCTCCAGCAAAGTACAGACAAAATTTGGCTCAGTCCTGAGCATTCAATAACTTTCTTTTGTTCATAGACTCTCACCAAAGTGACTCACAGCAAAACACTGCCAAGGATCCCCTGGCACTCAGTGCCTTCATCCCCAGTGAAACAGATGCCCATGGGCCCAGGCTCACAAGCAAGAAGCTGAGACTAAATTTGTTTTCAGTTTTGCCCAATCAGACAGAAGTTGATTTAGTAACAGCTATAATATACAAATTTAGGTCAGCAACTAGAATAGAAAGAAAAATAAGACTCAAAAAGAGACCCACTCACAGCAAAGATAACAACTTCATTTAATGACTTAAGTGGCAAAAAACTGTGAGGTGGCACTGCACATTTCTACCTTGCTGCTTGTGCATATGTTTGGATCTGGTGTCAAGATTTCTGTCCTTTTTCAATCATAATTTTTAAGCTCATGGGAAAACACAAAAAAACCCCACAGCAGTTAAAAAAAAAAAAAAAAAAAGACATTAAACACCAGTCCATGGATTGTTTGTCCATTTCTTCTCAAAAACCTAGTAAATGGGAAAGCAGAAAGGCCTGAATCAGGAGCTTCCCCCTCCTCAGCATGCCCTCCCATGACCTTCTCTTCATGCTCTCCTTCCTGCTACTTATATCTTTGTGTTCTTGGGCACTACATTGTATATCTATATGCATGGCACTTCAGCCCTGGCTCTGGCACTGTCAGTGTGAATAAATGCAGGCAGCTGCCATTCTTTGTCCTGAACTACTGGCATCAGTGCCACTGTGCAGCTGGCATGCATGGAGTGGAGGATCAAAGTCACGTAGGAAGTTTGCTGCAGGATTCTGGGGGGTTGTATACAGCAGCAAGCAGCTTGCAGGGGGCTGCAGAGTGGCTGGACAAGTAGGAAATTTCCTTATCAGAAAAGGGATGCAGGACTGAATTTAAGCATCTCTGGGTTATGCAGGAAAGTTTTGGAGTTTTAGCCATGGAACCTGAAGTCCTTAAGTTTTCAAATCATGTTCAGATGACAGCATTCAGGGAAACCCTAGCAGGACATTGGTAGAATTTCCTAACTTTTCAGTGCCTGACAATTTATTTTGGAGAGACACACATACAACAAATGACCTTTCACAGAAACATTAGTCTTTTTAATAAAAAATAGTCTTTCTGTAAACAAACCAGTGGGGGAAAATAACAAATCATTTTGCATTTTTCACACTGATGTTTGAAACTGGATAAAGCTTACACTCTAGAACCTGCAGAATAATTTTATCTAAGTAGATGGAGAGTTTTTTAGCTTCACTGTGGGGCAAAATTTGAGGATTTTTATATAATCCAGTTTAAGTCTTTACACTCTGATTCAGTCAGTCATTTCTTGATCATATTCATGCTACTTGCTCACTGTTGCTACTGGTTTATGGATTCCTAACAGTATAAGGAGAAAACAAGGTATTTCCAGGAACATGAGCTGAATGAAACATCCCATATATACAGCTAATTCACACCTGTGAAAAAGAATTCTTTTGTAGAGTTCAAAGACCTTGATGCAAAACATAGCTTTCTGAAGTCAGGAAGAATTTTGGGAAGATTGGATCTTGCTGTCTTTATTTAATGAAACTGTTATCATGAAGGCTGTTAAGAAATTAAAGATTTACTGTCTGTCACAAGTCAATAACATTGAAAGAAAACAGAGATCTCCTGCCTTTCTGCTATCACGCTCAATCTTACATCACAGGAGAAGCAGTTCAGGTCACCTGTATAATTACCAGGGCTGGTAAAACATGATGATGAAAACTAAATATAAACTTTTAAATTGAGCTGATTATCTGATTATATCTACTTTTGTTTCTGTTCTCCTTCTTTCTCAGTGTAACCACTAAGCCAAAATGAAATGTATGCAAAAAAATATGTTAAATCTAAACCAAGTATACACAAAACTCCATTAAGTTGTGCCATGCTATCAGGGTACAAAGTTTAATGTTAGTTTCTAAGATATTACAAATTATGACTCTTAAAGATAGAAAAGAAAACATAAGACCAGGGTCTGTAGCATAGCTCATTTTTATTGTTTAAACAGTTTTTGCATAGGAAATATATCCGCTTCCAGTAATTGACTGCAGTATGAGCAGCTGCTAGCAGTATAGGCTGGATATAACAGTAACAATCACATTAAGTCAAGCTTGATTTACACCAGTTTAAAACTTGTGGCAGTTGAGTTCATTTGTAACCTAAAAAAAAAGTACCAAAAAGAACATTATTATCCTCCAACCAGGCACAATAAACACTTTTATTAACACTTAGTCTAGAAACAGGTCTGATGCCAGAGGGCCCTAATTCTGAAATTAAGTAGCTGTACTGTAACACATCCTACTAGTGAAGGTTCATTACACAAAGACTGTGCATGCACCTCCTTTTTAATTAAAATGTAACATTCAGGATTTATGGCCTACAGTATGGGGAAAAATGCCAGAAGTTTTAAAATGGATCAACCCTGGTGTGTAGCTAGCAAGCAACAACTGACTACTTGTCACCTACAGTTGTACTAAATGTATCTAAAGAAACACACAGCCCTACAAAAGTTGTTCTCAGAGAAGTATCATTGAGACGGGGTGCCTCTTCCCAGCTTACTAAAAGTTCTATATGATATAAGCACAAATTAACAGCTTGATGAAGACATAATCTAATGCAGCTCTTGAGAAGTCTATGCCTGGGATTGAGGAACCCCTCACATTCTACAATGTTGTAGAGATTTTTTTTTTTGAAGAAAATGTTATCTGAAACATATTTACAACTGAACTCAACAGAGACTGTGAAATTGAACAGGCACTGCTCATTTGTTTGAGTTTTTTGGTAAACATTTTGCTGGTTTTTATTTCTTTCTCATTTTGCATCAACTTTTATCAGTCCATGCAACTTCAATGCCCTCAATGAATAATGCATAATAAGCCATACTTCTTAAAAAACTTCCTTCTGCATATAGAGATACATTTGCCACATCAGTCCCTGTAGCACAGTTTTCAAAACCATTCTGTCAAAAATACAGTAATACAAAGACTGGCTTTAGTGTCACTAGCTCACACTGCTTTCCATTTATTTAGGCCACCTTTTGTTTTACTGTTACCATATCATGCAATAAAAGTATCAAAGGCTTATTCTAGGATATTATGATGCTAGTGGCACTGAAGCCCTTTTCACAAATTCAACATACATTTGAATTGCAACACACAGATATTTCTAAAGAGTAATAACTAGTGAACCCTTTTATCATAAAAAAAAAAACCAAAAACAAAAACAAAAAAAAACAACAACTACTTACAACCATTGAAGAAAAAATTGCAACAAAAAAATGTAAAAATTGACCGTCTCCAACTTGTCCCCTTTACTATTAACAATGTGACCAACAGAGCTGTGGCATGGAAACAGTACAGAGTTGTCATGGCAATGTTTGGCTGATGCAAAGGTCATTGTGCAGGGTTAAAGGGCAAAATCAGTGGTCCGTGTTATCCTCCAACTGCAGTGCTCCACCACACCCACACAATTTTGAGCAGTTAGAAAAAACTGGGGAACTAGCAGAAAGTGCAAATAAGAAGGAGGCAGTTTTCAGCTCCTTCAGCGTGGAGTAGAACATTCAACTTTGAGCTTTTCCTGTTTAACTTGATCAGCCCACATATGATTTTACTCTCTTTTTTTTTTCTAAAGTTTTCTATAGAAACCCAATAAAAAAGTCCAGGAGCATGCAGCTGGTTAATGTTAACAAAAGACCTTGACAGGATCATGTAAACTATATTGGATGTCATGCTTGGGGCCTTACTGCCAGCAACATTAGAGAGTTGTTTCATTAAAGGTGAATACTGTACACTGAATATGGGATAACTTTCTGCAGCCTTCATAACCTCACACAGTAAATATAATTTAGATTTAGGTACAGAACACACTCCGGTGTCACAGCTGAGTATGTCTTTGTGCAATCTCTTTCATTAAGTCCTTATGAAGCTACAAGTTGCAAATCCAAAATTCTGCTCCCTGAGGACACAGCTATGTGAGACATAAGTACTGTTTTAGTTCTCTGCCTATCCTGAATTGCTCTGTGAACCTAATCTTAAATACCATCATGTAACAATCACAAAAACTTTTGCTAAAGGCCATATATACTAATAAAAAGACAGTGGTGCTTCCAACATTTTGAAATGTTCTGAAAACCAACTTTTCCAATACTAAATACAACAAAATAACCTTCATAAAATATAACTTTTCTCCATTTACATTTTTAAAGGATTAGTAACCTATGCTTTTCAAGCACAGGAATCTGCGAAATAACTCCTAACATGGACAGATTTTTTTTTTTAATACATAAATTAAGAAACTGGAGAGTTTTAACCCAAGTCCAGTTTCCAAACAAGGAATATTCTTGTTTACTTTAAAAATGGAAATTACATGCATTTCCATTATAATTGTTAAAAAGTTAGCTTTACAAACAAGGGTATTTTAATAAAAAAAAAATTCTTAACAAAACTATACAGTGTACAAATTACTGTCTACAAGGTAGGCGGTTCATTCATAAGATCCTACTTTCTTCTCGCTACTTGCAGCTTCACAAATTCATTCACATATTCTCAATGGAGCTGCCCACCTGAACATCACCCCACAACTATATTGCTATAATTAATATTTTTGCCATGTCTTTATGTACAGTCTCCTTCACTGCCTTTTTTTTTCCTTAGTCAAGCCTCAAACGTTCATGTCACTCCAGGGGAAACACACTTCAGTGGCACAGCCATGAGGCTAGGGCTGCAAAGCAACTTAATAAAGGCAGAACAGTGCACATAGAACGGGGTGGCTTGATTTAGTCAGAATACACTTCCTGTTGAAGGAGGAGGCCAGAGACTGGATTTGAGTTCTCAATCTCATCTTAATCTTTTGACTGCTGAACTTAAAAAATAGAAAAATAAAAAACAAACTAAAAAAACGCACACACCAAACAACCCAAACCAAACTTACAATAAATGAAAAGTTCATTTTCTTCCAAACAGGCTCTTCTATTAGAGAGGCAGGTAGAAAACACTCACAGTTTCTTAACAACCCAATTTATTCAAATGCAAGGAAGGAGTTTTCTTTTTAAAATATTGCATCTGTAAGCTCAGACTTTTTCATACAGGAAGTCAGAGATAACAAAAAAGCTCTCTTAAAGGCATCCAGCTTCCTACAGGGGCAATCATCATTTTGACTATTGCACTGTGAAGCCTGAACTTGTTTCAGTTTCATCCTGGTGTGCTATTTAAAGCTAAGGGGGGGCACCTTGCTAATGGCACTAATCAAGGACAGGCTTCCAGCACACCCCTCTGCTCCTGAACTGCTCAGTATCAGTGATGTGCAGAAAGGACAATACAGACTCTATTTTACCAGGCCAGAGCCTGAAGTGTACTCTGGGTGGGTCCAGTACATTTTGGTAATCTTAATAGTTATGTGCTTAGTGGATAAATTCACTTTCTACAGGGCTCAGAAAAAGAGCAACATAAAGGTGATTTTCATTTTCTTTTGGTATCATCTTTTTATGTTGGATTTTCTTTTTTTCAGCTTAGCTATAGGTTAAACTCAATGATTTGTTTTTCTACAGCTCCATCTCTGGCTGAAGCCATGGGGACATGCCACCACCATGGCTTACAAGCTGCCACGAGCTGGCTGGAACCAGAAGGGACTGACTTTGGTGTGCCACTGTCAAGCTCTCAGTGGGGCTGCTGTGCTGGAGCTGCACCTCCATGGCTGCTCCAGGGTAGGAAAACCTCCAAAATGCAGAGACAACTGCAAAGGGATGAATTTTCACACCAGGGTATCCCGTATTCGTAAGTCTGTACCCTTCTCTGCTTGCACCCTAATAAAAGGATGTGCTTTTAAGAAAAATTCACCCTCTGTGGAGCCATACATCACAAAGATCCCTGCTGCATAGGAGGTCTCCAGCAACAGACCCTCTGCTGATATGAAAAGTGTGATTTTACTGGAAATGCACTTTTATTTACATCGTAGTCTGTTCCATGCATTAAGAAACTCCTTCCCCACTACAGCCCAGAGCTCTCCATCTGACCTGCTGTATGAGAAGACACTGCAAGCCTCTGACACAGTCTGAGCAGGCTGAAAATTGTATTTCAGATGGTGTGAGTTAAGAAACTTGGGGGGGGGGGGGGGGGGGAAGAATGTTTCAAAGTAGAGGAAAAAAAAAGAATATTTACCAGTCAAGCAGACTAAGGGAGGCAAATTCTCTGCAGGAGCAACTCCTGAGTCAACTGGAGTCAGTGGAATTATGCCAGCAAAGATTTTGGCCCTGTGCATGCATTTCCTAGACAAAGCAAGTGTCTTTGTCACTCTGAGCTAAAACCATTTTCTAACATGAATGCTTTAGGATGCAGTATCTTTGCCAGAATGGAAAAGGGTTCATCTCACTGTGGGTCTTGACCTCTTTCTCTCTCTCTGTGCGTCTCTCTCTCTCTTTCTCAAGAAAAAAAACTTAAACAATTTCCTCAAGTCAAGTCTGCCTCCAACAGAATTCATTATTTATTTTTTAAATCCAGAAATGATTTCAGCTTGCACCCCAGGTGGGAAGTTAAAAAGAGGGAACCGATTTGAAAGTTTGTCACAGTAGGCAGAACAGTCGCTTTGCAGCCCTTGCCTGGCTAAGGGTGCACTGCTTCACAGCTACACTGTAAAGTGTTAAAAATCCTCCCCACCCCACCCCAGAATATATATATATGTATGTATAAAAAAAAATCCCCTGTCCACCTCTCAGTACAGAAAAGGACCTCATCACACTGCAAAAATAGCAGTACCCACTTTGGTCAATTAAAACAAACAAAAAAAGCATACATTATTATTTTTTTTTTCCTTTAAATCTGTGTACTTACCTATAATAACCAATACAGCTAAAAGCACTACCTACATAGGCAAAACTTGGTATTGCATAATTCGTATAAATTTGTATCCCCTCCCCCCAATATTAATTGGAAGATGAAAAACATGAAAGGTTAATAGAAAAAACACCAAAATACTGAAAATATTGCTGGTCGATTACAATTTTTAAGCGGCAACTATACACAGCCATGATATGCTTTATAAATGTGAGATAAAGGTATAACTGTCTAAAAAATCCATGATGTCACACTTTTTTCCTATCTGGAGTACAAAATATTTTGTCATAAAAATGGTAAAGATTTAAAATTATAATAAATGCAGCAAAACAAGTGTAGTGATGTCAATTTTTTTGTGGTTTTTTTTTCTTTTTGTTTTTTTTTTTTCCATTTTTTAGATTTCAAGGCAAGGCACGTAATGTGGACATTATATCTTCGTGCAAATTAGGATTACTGGAAAGAGTATTTTAATTATTTTTTTTAAAGAGACATAGAGGCAAAATGTCTGCCCATGCACATTATATTTCTGTCAATATGTGAAAATTGTTGAACAAGGCTAACTTCTGAAAGCACCATGCAAGTTTTCAGCACCCTGTAATTAGACTTACATTAAGAGTGCATTATTTAAATATAACATATCCCCATCCTGGTATTACCAGTTTGTAAACGGTAAGCTTTGCCCTTGTGACATGGATTTGCCTATCTCTTTGTCTCTATGATGCAGATTTTACAGACACATATAAACCCTATGGGTTCTTGATGCAACCAGTAACTTTAAATAAATAAATCCTACCCCTCTGTGGAGGCAGCAGCTAAACCAACATAAGTGCTGTGTTTCCATTGATTTCTTTTTCTCAAGGACATGATTTGTCTTGATTTAATGCCTTTTAATGCCCTCAAAAACTGAGGGGAAAAAAAAGTTTGTTCAAAGCAATTTTAATTTCTATTTTTAATCCCCTCAATTTAGAGTCCAAGGGCTGAAGGACTTATAGTGATGACCCCTTAGATATGATTTTTAAATTGCACTTGCCTCTGTAAGTGTTTCTTTAGTGGGGAAAATGTTCACTTTTTTCCTTTTCTTTTTTACTGTTGCATGAGGAAATAACACTTTTACCTATGTAGAGGCATTTCTTCCATAGAGCCTGTGTGTTCATACTGTTTGAAAACTTCAACTGCATAACACACTAGAAAAGGCTGAATTAAGGGCCAAAGTTTAATAAATCCATACTGACAACTAAAGGCTACAAAGCTTATTTTTAAAACATTTAGAAATCAGAGTGTTGAGAAAATGGCTGGCTCACGGCCCTTATCCTCCTGCAGCTCTGTTGCTGCTGCCTAGCCTTTGTTTTGTGAGATAACCAGGAATAGTGATCCCATGCGTAAACAACAAGAATACTAAACCAATAAAACTAGCTTATCATGCAAATATTAAGGCATCTAGAAAGTCAGTTAAAATATATTGTCAGAGACAGAACATCTATTTCCCAGCGGACTTCATATAACAAAGGCTACTTAGCAGGGGCAGCACTCTACCCATCAGTGAAATATCATCTACCCTTTTATATGTCATTTCAGTTTCAACCATAAGGAAATTAGTGATTGTAAGAGCTGCGATTGCTGGTCTAATTTTTCTTCTTTCTTCAGTTTCTTTTCTTGTCCTGTCTTCCTTTCTTTTTTCCTTTTTTATTTTTGCTTTTTTTATTATTTTTTTCCCTCAGTTGCTTGTTTCTGCTTGAAGGAAAGGCTCTCCAATTATGTTCAAACCATAATTTGGGACATTTGTCGGCAGGATCGGTGTCCTATTTGATACTTGAAAAGGAACCAAGCTAGCCCAGGTACCAGGACTGTTGAAAAGGGGAAGGGATAAAGGGAGAGAGAGAGAGAGAGAGAGGAAAGAAAAAAAAAAAAAAAAAAACAACAAAACATAAATTAAACAGGTTGCAAAAACTAGAGCACAATGAATTTGAATCAGGGTTAAGCTAATATTCATTATTAATAGCACTACTTAAGATAAAATAAGAAACCAAGTATGTGAAAATTACTTGAGGTTCTACTTCACAGTTTTCTTTCTGAAAGTATGACTTCTTTGAAAGAAAAATAATTGTGTTGATCTCAGTTGCAAGCAGTATTACTGCTGTCTTACACTAAGTGACCTGTATATGAAAGCCCCCAAAAATTTCATACACAAATATATAGAGCAGAACAACTAAACCGTATAAGTGACACTATATGGCACCACAGATGTTATTCAAGCACTACTGAAATACACTACAGTGTACAGGTTTGCTCTTTTCAAGAACACAATATAAAAGCTCACTGGTTAAGCTTCCTGTGTGATTTCCTAACCTTTTACAGCCTGGCAGTTTATCTTGTCTCAGTCCCAAGAGGTGCCTCTGAGGTGTGTGTGTCCCAATGAGAACAAGAGGACCTTTAATGTTCAAATAATCTGCTTTCTTTACAGATTTTTCCCAAAAGGTATCAGTGTCTAAGGAACACTGGATAACACAAGGCCCAATCATGTAAAACTTGCAGCCAAAGGTAGCCATGAGTCAAGGGTAGCAGCAAGTACCATAAATTTTTCAACAGACATCTGAGAAAGAAAATATTTTCAAAGGCAGTTCAATGACTTTGGAACTTAAGTCATTGTTTTGAAAGTACTCTGTCACTAAGAAGCTTAAGTCCCAATGGCATTCACATGTTTACCAGGCATCACCCAGTAGTAGGTGCCATACCGAACAGTATTTGCAAGATGGATACTCAAAGACCTCAGCTGCCTCTATTCAGTATCCATAGCAGATCCTGAGCAGCCTTTTCCTCAGATGTGTTTCTGGCAACCCAGAAATAATGGACTTTAGAGAAAGTCTTGTTAAATTTATTCAGAAGAAAACCAGCATCATTATGTCAGCAATAGTTGCCAAAAAACTAAGACCAGAACTGAATACACAGCATCCAAACCAACACTTCCTCTGTATTTCATTGTATCAAGTTCTTCACACTAGATATTTCCACAAACACAGCACCTTACTTGGGAATACACATTGGGATTAGACTAATAAACTTCCCTATCTACTACTTCATATAGGAGACAGAGATCTTGATTTTGTGGAAAGTGCTCAATAAAAATAAATTGTAGCAAGTGACTAATAGAACTGTTTCTTTCCATATGACCTATAAATTTAATACAGGTGTTTATGGAAACCTTTAAGCCTTACATTATGACCATGACAAAAATGTGGATTGCAACAAATTCATCAATGCTGCTTATGAATCCTTGTGGAGTAACAAATGTCCCATGTTAACACTGTGTGGATCCCACAGGAGTTTTGGAAGCTTCTTGTGCTGCTTGCACAGCGCCAGAGATGGTGGCACCAGCAATGGAGCACCTGTGGCACCAGGACAGCTACACGCCATCTGATATGGTGGCTGGAAAAGCCATCACTCTGACACCTCTGAAGGTGGGCTGAAGTCCATGATCTATGCACACCCACTAGGCAGCAGCTGGCCCCGCTTGCAGTCGGGAAGGACAGGCCATCCATCCCCTCTGTTTGATAACATTTCATAAACTACCATCTTCAAAGCTTGACGAGATCCACTTGTATTTTAGAAATTAACCTTATCATACTGCAGCTGGATGTAACTCTCTCTTGGGCCACCCCACTCCTAATACCATCGCCAAGTGTTTACTGCATACAAAAGAGGAAACCAGAATAAAAGTTACTGAGGTGAATAGCACTAATCACAGGACAAAACTCTGAGAACAGCTATGATGCAAAGAATAACTAAAAAAATAACTCAGGCTCTGCAAAGCTGCATATGCATGGCTGTCTATCCAACATTCCCACATACCCCATTACATTTACAGTAAATTTAACTGAACTTTCAGCTACCATATGAGCCACACTGTGCTTTGTAACTTCCCAGTGTTCCTGCATGCAGTCATGCCACACTGACAGCCCAGAAGAGCAAGGTCCCCTGTCAACTTTCTCAAACCTGCTCTGAAGGGACCTCTGTCTGTGATCATCACAGTTTAGCTTCTGCCATGGAAACCATCTACAGTTTCTCTGCAGAGCATCCTAGTAAAAGTATCTGTTACTGCTGACTGCAAAGTCAGGAGTTACCACAGGAGTGGTAACAGCAGGAAAGGGGAAAACACCTTTCCCTTCACCACTATCCAGCAGTTTGCATTAAGTCCCAGGTAAACTTCTAGCCTTCAGTTTCACAAAAGCAGTGGCAATGTGCTCTGTCTCTGTTCAATAAGTGCCTCAACATGGGGGAAGCCAAAATTCTTTCCATTGCCCAGGACACAGTCAAGCTGGTTGTCCTTGCAGATGTTAATGAGATGTCTCTCTGTTCATGTGGCTGTTCCTTCAGATAAAAAAAGCTTTGTAAGTATGAGTGGAATAAAGCAGGTCTACCCCACTCTCCAGCTCACTGCTCCTGAGCAAATCCGAGAGTCCTGCACCGACAGAGGTTATAATATAAATATCTGTCTCTTGAAATATGAAGTGAGATCTCAAAAAAGCCTGCTCTAGGCTAAGTTTTGAAGAAAATTACATGAGAAGCACCATCAGATATTGCTGTGAGATTCAGACTAGTAGCATTTGTGAGAGTATGGTTTGAAGGACCACCTTCCTGAAGCTTTATACCTCATTTCACTACCAGAAACAGTTTTCTCTCTCCATAACTAGACTATCAGGTGCGTTATATAGTCATCAGTCCCCTCTCTATCCATGGCAAGTATAATGTATTCATCTGTTCAAATGTAATAAAAATAGCAAAGGAAAATTCTGCAAGCATCCCACAGGGTTAACATTCACCATTACAGCTTCCATTACAGCTTTCACATGTTAATTCAATCAAGATTTCTGCCATGATTTCCTCTTAAAGATAATAACTGCTGTTTCAAGAACTTCTGATTAAAATATTACTGGAATAGACCACAAGCAGTACTAACATTGTATATACAGGCCACTTTGGAGGTTATAATAACATAAAGGGTATAATAATATTAAACAATTAACTAAATGCAATAAAAAATAAATCCAATCAGACCTGAGTAAATCTGAAGGATTTTAAAATTCTCATTTTCCACCAGTTACTACCTTCTTTCTATTACAGCTTCAGAAGTCTGTAAGAGTATTTCATCATTCGGAAAGTATACCTAAACCAGTTATTTCCTTCTTGCAGTTTTACTACCCTGTGCATGAACACACTAGCTTAGACAAGGTAGATAAGATCATGCCAGGTCAGTCTTTGGACAGAAAAGCAGAAATGCCTTCAATGTCGAGACAAGTGGCACTAGCAAGTCACCAAGCAAGGTCTGTCTATCTCTGTACTAAGCAAGTGCTTGCCCACAGGGAACTTTACCATTTCAAATTGTTAAGCTCTTAAGAACTTTGGAAACGCAATTGTGCTAGCCTTCAGCTTACTTTAGGATGACTTTTATAGTTTAGTGGGCACATACCACCCATCTAGCAGATGGAGGAGGTAAAGACCTGCTGATTTATGCCTAGAGGAGGGAAAAGGGAATTCTGCTGTAAGTATACTTATTCTGTTCCCCACAGACCCTTTTTGTGATAGTAACAAAAAAAGGTAAGGAAAGATCAAGAAGAGGCCACAGAGCCCATCACTAACACAGAAAATCCACAGCAGGAGAAGGGCCCATGTCCATGCTGTGTTCTGGACCATGCATGAATGAGTGTTTGGTGCAGGGACAGGGCTGAAGGAGGTTTGCAAACATGCACATGCACAAAGGAGGCTATGACCAAGTGGCGGGCTGCCAAACTGCAGAGAACATGGGATCAGGTTACCAGAGACCACTCAGTCACCTATGAAAAACTGACTCCACTTTTCACATCTACACTGCTTTTTTCCCCAAATATTACCATTTCTAATTTTAATCTGTTAGGTATTTTACCTTAGCACTTAAAAAAATTATTGCTAAAACTTTATCAAATTAGCATGACTAAACAATAATGCAGATAATCCTAACTGCACCAAAAAACCCAAACAAACAAACAAAAAAAACCCACCAGAAAAAGCAAACCAACAGTGTAGTTTTACTGCTTCAAAAGAAACAACTGGAGTTAAGATAATCAAGAAGTAGAAAACTGGAGTAATCAAGGGGTTAAAGGTACAGTTTACACTATTCTCTATAATATGCTCCTCCTTCCCTAGCAGTGCTGCCAAAACTCATCTGACAGGAAACATAAGATTAAGTTTGTCCTACCTAAGTGAACAAAGAGTGCTCAGAACAGGCAACCAGTTCACTGCAAAGCGGGAACTTTTCTAATCCTGCTGGAATCTGCAGTGCTGCTCAGAAAATATCACTGAAGTTGTTTTCTTTACTAACATCTTTCTTCTGGATCACCTCATTCATTTTGGTCACACTGCGGTTCTTACTGCTTCTCCCATAAAGGTTAACTTAAAGCTCCAAACATAATCATGTGGAAAATGGACATTATTGATTCCTATGGTCCATTGTTCCCCCATTCTAAGTCCCTGAAGTTCAAGTTCAATCTGGAATTACATCATGTCTGGTTTCTCCTGGTTACCAGACGGCTTGAGACGTGACCACAGCTACAGAAAAAACAAACAGCCTTCTTCACGCTTCGGCTCCCCTATCGATTCAAACATAAACTTTTTTTCTTTCTCTCAAGTATGCTTCAAGTATGGAGCATGGTTAATTTAGAGATTAAGTTCCAAATTAGATTATCTAATGGCATCTTAATGGATTGCTGACCCATTTCCTGTGGGATGGCAGCATGCAAGTCTGGCTTGAATGCAATTAATTTCTTAGGAAGTGTTCTGAAGATGTTTGCCTAGATGGAAAGGAAACATAATGTTCTGCACATCTTTCTGCATTACAGAGTTGGGCAAAACTGTTAGAGTTAGCAATTTAAACTGATAAAGACCAGAAATCATTAGATTTTCTTTCTATGAATATTTTACAATCAGGATACGTCAACATTTTTGTTCTTAAATTGTAATGACTTTATACTTCTATTCCAAAACATTGCCCAAGGGCATTGAGGAGGGGCAGGGGCGGAGGGTATGAACCATTGCTCTAACAGGTGTCTGTGTTTGCCAAAACGTGCTTGCCACAGCAATGCTGCTGTGTTACTTTAGCTGTGTGTTTGCTCGATATCAAACACACACAAGGTACTGTGCTACAGAAACAATCTGCACCCACTCTCATTTCCCCTCCTACTTCTTTCATGAATCAAAGAGTATCCTATTTGATTGCCTTATCAGCGTTATTATGATAAACCCAGAGTGGTGCTGGGGGGAAAAAATGATGCTTGGAAAGCTGAACACCCCTACAGCTAGGGCTGAGGAAGAAATTCAGCACTCTGAGAACAGAGCTCCCCTCAGCATCTTCAGGAACAAACCAGATGTTGTACTAGGCTTATGTGTCAAGATAACAGACCAAAAGCAGGAAATGCTAACCATTTGCCTGGGTAGTGTAAATGTAATGTTAAAGTAACAGTTAACCCATAAAACTAACACAACAAAATTGTTTAAAAAATTAATATAAATAACAATACTTGGGAATTAATTATATTTGGCAATAGTTGAGTTAAAATGTACACTTTGGCAATGAAAATTTGCTTACAGTCTGTGAAAGACTTGCAAATACTCAACATGCTCTAAAAGAGACCCATCGTGCTGGCTTTTATGAGTGGTCCCACTGGAATTAATATCAATGGCATAATGAGTGGCTGAGACTCAGGCTAAAGCTCATGTCATCAGACTTACACGCACACATGCACACTTTTTTCTCACTCTCACTCATGTCTTAAGTTTACTTGTTGCATATGCTCTTGCTCTCACACAGTGACTGAAACTGTATTAAAGATTTTTACAGCTTCCCCTCACCTTCTGTCTACGAAAACAGTTATTATCCCAGAACTGTGGTTATAACAAAAGAAGCTTTGGGGTTTTTTTAAATGGATTCTGAGTATCTTCTTCATATCCACAGTAAAAAAAAAGACCTAAATTATCTTAAAACTACTTGAGAAGTTAATTTTATTGATGTGCTTAAATGCTGTTCAAAGTTCAGCAGACATAATAAAATATGTACTATAAAAATTGTAAGTAAACAACAAAAAAAATAATTGTAGATGGTTAGGGTATCAGAAGCAAAATAAAAATTACTACTTCCAAATACCTGACTAAATAACTGGGGTTTTTTCCCTTTTATTTTCAGTATGCTCACAGGATGTTCTATATAAGTATTTCCTTTAAAGAGAATGTTTAACTCAGCTAGGCAAAATATTAATCTAGTTTTTGTTATCACTATTCCTTGCAAGTCTGGTTTTGAAGAAAATGGTGCATCAATGACTTATAGTTTTGTGGTTTGGGGATTTTTTTGTCTTGCATTATTCATAGTCTCCTTTTTTTTTTGCAAAGTTCAGTCTTTGGCATATGGACCACTACTGTCTTATACCTGGGACTTTAAATACCAACAGATACATAATTTTATATGGATAGAAAAACACAGAAAATGTATTTTTATACCCCTGTATCATATTTTGAAATCCATGTATCATATCTAGTATCAGGTATGATAGGCAACTACTAACAAGACAAAGAACACATAAATAACAGAGGTTTTATCATCATTCACTATCCCCAAGTTTCCAAGGTGTGGTTCACCAACGATTCTCTATGACAAAGCTTTCAGCTTGACCACCCTGCTACCTGATTTCTGTAGAAACAGGACAACTAACATTGTTTCACTGTCAACTTTTTTACCTGCTTGAGATCAATGATATTTCTGAAAAATTTGTGTACTTAACCACAAAAGCCTACTGTAAAACATCAGATCAATTACTATCAAAATGAGCACTGCAAATTTGAGGAAGTCACACAATCAAACATTTATCAAACCATTTTGTGGGGGGAAATTTGACTGTCTGGGCTAGAATATGTTTCTTTGCCAATGACCAACAATTACTTTTGCAATACGTTATTTTTTTTAGTGTCAGTTTTAGTGTTGAAAGGGTTTATTGCTCCTTAGCCTGTGCAGGTATCATTTCTCTTCTTAAATCCTCACCTACACAGGATTTGAAGAATGTTCTATTCCAAAGCCCAAATCCTAAAACCATCTACTTAGGGAGAACTAACAGTTTGTTTCTTTGTCCTCCAAGGCTGTGCTTAATTCAAGGCCAGGTAAGCATAGCCTGGACCTGTAAAGAGTGGCAGAATTTGTGTCCAACCTCATCTGGCAGCACTTTTGTATGTTGGTAGGGTCAAAGTGGCAAGCAGCACTCTGGGAGCAACCTGCAAAGCAGTTTTGTCTATAAAGGTGAGTGGATCATGGAGCATGCTTGTATTCATCATCAAAGTTTGCTTGGACATCACCTAGAAATCTTCTTCCCTCCTTTCTCTTCATAATTTATGCCCAAGGATCCTGTGTGATGGGTACTGAAAAACAGAATTCAGCAAACACTGGGACAGTGCTTCAGTGGGTATAAACTGGCATTGCATTAAAGGGGGCTTGAGTGATGACTGATTAAAACCATTCAAGGATATTCCTAGATTGGCAGTTGTCATATAATTTCCTAACATCTGTCAATGCCCTGAAAAAGCAACACCCTTTCTAGTGGGAGAATAAATCACCCCCTCTGTGCTATACTAGCTCAGTTTGGATTCACTCTTGGCAGTACATTGAAAACTGTGGCAATTACTGCGTGGTGGGGATTTATAATGTGAATCACAGCCCTTGAGAACATGAGGTGAATCCATTAGCTAATTTTCCATTGTGCCATTTAATCTATAAGGGAAGGAATGACAACACCTTGCTTTTCCACGATAATTCTTCCAGATTTTAAATATTATTTCAGAAAAATTGCAAAGAGTAAAAAATAAAGCAATAATATTCAAGGCATTTAATCTTCAGATTTGTAAATAGCACCAACTTTCAAATTTCATAATTACCTTTCCAAGTTGATACTCAAAAACCCCAAGCCTTCTAGCAATCCATAGTACAATACAGTCCATCAAAAGGTATTTTCTACATAATATATATACACACTCACATTCACACTCATACATGGGCAAACTATTCAGAAGGATGTATCCTTTCATGAGCACACAAGTGTCCAAAAAGTATAGAGAATTATTTTGAGAGTGAGTAGCTAATACTTCATCTGACAGGCTCCCAAAACACAGGCTTTACATGTACAACTCCATTAAGTGTTGAGTGTGTTACAGATAACCTTGCACATTAAAGGGATGAAAAACTGATGTATCACAATCACACAGATTTGTTTACACACCTGTTTAGGCACACACACTCACCTCTACTGTTACCGTAATTTATTATATACCAAGAGATGTAAAAGATAATCATTTATAATAATTATTATTTAATATGTATCAAACGTTAATGGAGTTTATTGTGTTTGCTTTTTATTCATACAAAAAGAAACTCTATTTTGTGTAAATCATTCCTAATTATTCTGTTATTTAGTTGAGAAATAAGATGGTTTATACCTTACCTTCGTGTACATGTTAGTGACCTAAATCTACACCAGCCAATAAGTCAGAAAAGTCTCTATGAATAGTATAGTTATTCATTGTCCAAAACCACCACCACCTCAGACAGTTATTATACTCATTTATACCTCTAACAGCACCATTTTCTTTGTATTAACACTAAGCCCCCCAACATATGACCATTAATTCTGCAAATGACATTTTTATTTTTAAAGCCTAAAATCAGTATTCCCTTAAATTTACAAACCCTTTGCATTTGACAGCACAGCATTCTCATTACAGGTGCTTAATTAAGGTAGTTTCTAAATTCAGCTTACACTAAAGATAACCTGAATGTGGATGGGAGAAATGTTACACGCCTGTTTCCATCAAATGCTGTCACATACTCCTCTGGAAGCTTGCTAAAACAGATACTGTAGCTCAATGCAACTTTTTTAGAGGTGGTGTAGGGGTGGAAATAATTAAAATGTTACCTTTGCCAAGTAATTCCCAATGTATCCTCACTGGCACTGGGGTATAAATGCCTGCCGTTTTGATTCATGGTCCAGTCACAAATTCTCAGCTGTCAATTGAAACCTAGCAGTCAGATATGGATCGAGCAGTACTACAGTTTTTAGTATTTAAATGAATACATGCAAACTAGTACTGTACATGGCAAAAGCCTTAGTTTCCTAAAAAGTAACTTTAAAAATAGAAGAAAACAAACAAAGAAAAATAACTTATTCTGAGAAACAAATGCCTGTAGATTTGCTTAAGATAATACTACTTTAATATGCTCCTCTATTAATAAAGCATAAAAGAGTAACTAGTGTTTAGCACATAACAATTAGCCATTATTAGATTACAAACTGAGCTGGAATAAAAGGAAATGTTAATAATCAATAGCGAGATACTTTAAGAAAGGAAATAAAAATGCTGTTTTCTTTAAGCAATGCTCTATATAATGTGTATTAAGATCAAATATAATCAATATGTTGTAGCATGCATTTCGTGAAACATAGAAGACATGCAATTTATAGAAAATCTGCCCAAATTAATAAAACTGTGTGTCCTTATCTTGCTATTTAAGAAGGGTAAAGGTATTTTGTAATCTAAGTTTATTAATTTAGTGTTTCTAAAAGTGGTATTACTTAGCAAGAGGTGATAAAATAATCTACTCTTGCTTTAGACTCAGAGTAATAGCATTTAAAATACTTTATTGCATTTTAATATAATGAGGAATGTATTAAATGTTAGTCAAAACAAATTCTTCCCAGATCCTCAAATCATCAGTTCTGCCTTCATGGATCGTTCAAGTAACCCTCTATAGCTCTGTTTATTTAACAGCTGCCCTATAGTGTTAACAGATTTATTGAAAAGATATACTGCTTATTTTTAAGTTTAAGAAAGTGAACTTATCTGGCTTGAAAAGAAAACATACATTTTAACCTCTGTATAGTCACGCTGTATATAAATTGCTGTACCATTATATATGATACAGCACTCTGAATGAAGATAATGTTGCTGAGTTTAATTGCATTCGACGTATTTTAGTTTTCTCTATCTGTATTCACAGTATTTAGATAGTAAAGGATACAGTAAATAAACTACAATAAACTATTTCCACAGGAGTTCAATTAATTGCAGTCTTTTCCTGAAAAATACAAATGCTGAGGACAAGACAATATTGCAGACCTGACCCTGTCTGACTGTCAGACTGATAAGCTTCCTGCTGTTAAGGTCTGAGAAATAGAAGTGTTAGTCTCTGATGTTTTCATAGGGATTGTTTCTTGTTCGTTATATAAAGAACTCCAAGGTACCTTCTAAAGGCCATTAAAACCATGACTAAACCACATGAAATTAACCAAGAAAGGAAACATGCAGTCAAAAAGTTTGCTAGAGGTAACTGGGAATAATACATTATATATGTTTAAATAAAGGGGTAAGTGAATATTTGGTTTAGTCACTATACAAAACAGTATTGTAAACCTGATTTTAATATTGAAGACGTAGTAAAATATGTCAGCTCAGTTAATGTATAGTATATTTCCACTATAATCCTTAAGAATGTCATCATCTCCATTACAGATGTATATTTGAAAGCTTTATAACTTAGTTATAAAAACTCACTTCCAGCTGAAACACAAGACTGAAAGGTTAAGCCCCACCCCCCTGTTTTCTTCTTTCAGAAAATACAATATCTACAAATAAAAGACCTTTGGCTGATTAGAACTATAAAAATACTAAAATCACAAACTTAGTGTTACCAAATTATTTTATGCCCTTAGGTCTAGCTCAAAAATCTGGCAAGCACTTAGTTTGCTATAGAACCATAGTGCATTTGCCATTTGGTGGAAACAGTAAGGGATTGATACATTACATTTTAGTAAATCAGCTTCTGCACTAAATCATTATATTCTTCCCAAAGTCTCTATGAGAACTTTTGACATATACAGTTAATGTGTTAAATTTATCATTAAGAAAGCTCCAAAAAGTGCTTTTCAAACCTCTTTCATAAATGTTAGTAATTACATACTTCATATTATATACAGTCATACGTACCTCAATACATATACATCTAAATACAGTAATGGTAATAATAGAACATGCGCATTTTATATATATGTTGTAGACACATACATGCACATGTATATGAAGAATCATGCTACACCAGACTTATAGTTAGTGTAAACTGTAGTTCTATTCACTGCACCAACTCTGCCATACTTGGAATATTGACAACACCTTGAAGAACTGCAGGTCTATATGACAAGGGGTTCTGTGATAAGCCCAGGACTGCATCATCTGTGCTGAAAACCACCTTCCCAATGTTAAAAGCTATTGCTCCACACTCCTCAGCAGCTTCACATAGCTACCATGTTGTCTTTAAAAACTAACGTGCCAGGAAAATGGTCATCTTCTCCCTCACATAAAATTTCCTCTCCCAAACTCTCTCTGCTTAGAGATCAGGATGTCTAAGATTTAGACATAATTTTGAAAGTATGAACAAATATCACTTTCAAAGTCTGCTTCTGTATCCCTCACACGTGTTGAGTGCTTTTTGGGTAAAAAGGTTGGAGAAGCTTAAAAGACCCCCATGAAGCCTGGCTCCATTTGATGGAAGAAGACATCTGTTCACAGCAGCAGTGAAATACTGCCCTTGGAGGATGTCCAGACAGCCCAGTATGGAAAGCCTGAGGGCACAGACCTGACATGAGTACCAAGATTTTGAAGGATGTAGGGCACTTCAGTACAGTATTTTGAGTGCTATATGTTGTCTGGAGTCATGCTAAAAGCCTTCTGGTTAGTTATAGTCCTCAAAGTATCTTCTAAAATCATGCCATGGTGTTAGCTGGAGATGAGAAGGCACATTGACTCTCACCCACAGTAATCCACTTAAAAGAGTTTCACTGCAGGACATGTTAAAGGGAGCAGCAGGAAACTACTTGAAGGCTACTTGAGAAAACTTAAATTCCTCAGCAGAGGGACTTAAGAAATAGTCCTCATAAGACATTTAATAAATGCTAAAAACATTACTAACTTTCTCCAAAATATGCTATGAATGCAAAATAAATTACCTGATTTGGCATATGACATGGTGAAAAGTCTTTCCTAGAAGCGTGTTGGACAGGTCTGCTCTTCAGTCCCACAGTTTTGTCATTTTCAGTAAGGAAAGCCATATGAATCCCACTTCAATAACAACTTCCATCCTCGAAACAGTATCAATGATTTTTTTATTTATCTCTCACGTAACCACACAGAAAAGAACATAGGTCTGTATTCTGAAGTGGAAAAGGATGCCCAGCCTTGCAGCAGATGGCAAAACCTCACAGGCAGCCCAGCCATTTCCTGACACGTGGAGCTGCAGGTGTCTCTCATCCCTGCAATATGTCCTCACTGCTATACTCATGAAGTAGCAGACAGCACAAAGCCCACTGCAAGTGTTTCTCCAGGGAGACAGAGCAACTGCCTCACCTGCCTCAGCTATGCCATGGGAAGGGGCCACAGGCCCAAGAAGAAGCAGAGCAGTAGACTGAGTGCTTCTCCTAACTCTCCCAACCTGCCTGAAAGTCATCCACCTCCCTGTTACTGTTCTGCCCTCTGTAAAATTCCAAGGAAGTTATTTTGGTTTGCACTTGCCAGTGCTGTGAGACGTACTGGTGTGAAGTTCTACCCAAGAGCTGGATTTCACTATAGTTACCTTTTCAGTTTAAACTGGGCAACTTCCAAGCACAACCATCATGTAGAGTTTCAGGTATGCAAATCCTGCATACTTTAAAAACCTGTAGTCAACAGCTCTATCTTTAATCATAGTCTGAATAATTTTTACAGATTAATATTTAAACAGGTTTTGTATTCTTCTATTTAAAAAGTGGCTGTCTGACTTCAGTTTCAAGCTTCTGTGATTGCTAGTGAAAGTAGATATGTTTTTTGGAAAGTGTAATAGGAGACTCTGCTATAGCCTCTGTTAATTGAAAGAAGCCCATAAAACTTAACATTTGCATATTGTCATTGTTTTGACTGAAACTTCCTTTAAATGTGTTTCCCTTCCAGCAAGCATATGTGAAAGGTGACCTCTTATCCATTTACATACCTCCCTAGTGGTCATGTGACCCAGTTTTACGTCAAACTGTCAATTATGATAAGGGACACAATAAGAACAGCCTAAGTGTTGATAACCTACTTCCTGGCTTTACTGAGAAGTTCTGTTTAAGAGTCCACTTGTGTTCTTCTTTCAGCCTTCTGCTGAAAGCAAAAGCAACATCCACCCAAAACATTTTGCAAACAGATACTCTGTGCTTAATGGACATTTAAGCTTACAGTTTCCATGATGAATACTATGAAGAGAACTCCCTTTTGAACTGTGTGATTCAGTAACTAAAGGATGCATCTGGTAAGAACAACTTCCTACTGAAAAGGCAGGGCAGTCAAGTACGTAGGAAATAAAAAACTATCTACAATTTTCTGATTTTGCATTTTAGAGACCTGCAGTGTTTCTTATTACTATGTACATGGCAAATGTCTTACTCATAAATGTCAAAGCTGCGTGAAAATCATGCGTACCACACACCACACCAGGGAAGTCCCAAGCCCTAGTGAAAACCATGCCATTTTATTAATCAGTGCAAAGACTGGAAGAGTTCTCCTTAGTAACTGGGTCAGCATTAGTTAGCACAGCATACTGCCACAGTCAGTAAAGTTCTAATGCTATCCCATTTATCTATATTTTCTATTTAAAAATACAGTCACCCATACAAGGCTTCAAGCTGCATTAAAATTAAATAAATAACCAAGAAAGAAAACCTCTCAGTTATTTCATTCATTCCAACAGAAATGCTATTATTTGTGAAACCATTAATCTGTATTTGCAATAAAGATGTTTATCTATCCATCCATCCATCTATCTTTTTATATTGTTTACACGGGTAAATTTCATTACTTTCTGGCAACATTCTAACTCTATAGCCAGAAACAACATCAACCTGCCTCTAAGTGTCTATCATAATAAATCCATGAAGCTGAGAACACAAAAAGGCTACAGAAATGCCATCATATAACCATGAGAATTCTGATCACTAAGACTTTGTCACTGAACTAATGACCCCTCCATTAAAATTATTTAACCAATAGAATGGAGACACAACTAGAATCTGGCAAGGGAATGTGTCCACTTGATTGAATCTGTCTGAGTTTCCTCAGTTTGTTGCTTTTTCCTCTAGTCTAAGCTTAGAAACCCCAAATCTTCAGTAGATGCAAATCAGAGAAAGAAGGGGGAAAAAAGGTGCTCCCATATATTTATGAAGATTATCCAAACTTTCTTTTACATGCAATTCATTTAAGATGCTTCTTAACACAGATGATGAGCACCAAGTACTAGATTTGACTTCATAAAATAATCTCACCAACCACCAATAGCAAAATTAAGAAAAACTCTCTCACTCATGTACTAGCTCTTATCACTTCCTTTGCCTCTTCCTATGGTGCTTTCCCTGCAGTTATATTATCAATACTTAACTCTCAGAAGCTGATACTGAATCAAGAAAAGCAAACTAAGTGGTCATTAATAATTTCTAATATTTAGGGTGCAGCTGACATGACAATAAAATTATACGATACATGTGACTCTGTAGATGCCACTGAAGTAAGAGATAAGTTTTGTAACTGTTTATGTCACAGTATAGAAATACCTGTTATTTCAAGGCAGATAACAGAAAGACCCACCAGCAATTGCAGCAGAAAGTGGACTGCATAGTTATAATTCCTCATTAGAACCTTGTCTTCCCAACTATCAACGTAGCATGCTAAGTAATGCACGTAACATATTTTTCACAGTATTCAGATGAATAAAAGCAAATAAACTGCTCCCATCGGTGCTATTATATGCTGTCTTTCAAAGCTGTATTCAATTTTTCCCATCTAAAGTATTCCAGGTAGGTTGAGCTATAAATTGTTTACTGGAAGTTCTAGCAAACTATCACTTTTTCAGAAGACTGCGTGTAAGCTCATGTTGCAAAATACATGTGTAATTTTTAAATTTATTTTGGCTGCTGTAATTTAAACAGGCTACATAGTGGTTCTTTTTAACAACAACAAAAAGTACTCAACGGCAGATGCCAATATTTCTCATAACCAGAGAGCATAAATCTTCATAAAGACTCCTCCAATGAAGTAAAATATGTACCGGTGACAATATTTATTCCTGAGGGGTCAATGTGCATTACAGGGTATGGTGAATGTTTAAAAGACCTCTCTGGAACTAAAACCATTGGCTTTCTAATGTAGAATTTCTCTCCACTAATACAAAATGATTGATTGCCTTTATTGCAAGTACCCCTTGATTTTTCTTTTCATTCATCATGGGCTGCTTTAAACCAAATGCATTTAAAATCTGCCACAAGAAGAGTTGTCTCTTTTAAATTTTTGTAAAGTAATGAAAGGACATACTAAATCAATCTCATTTCTGCCTTACCAAAGGATAACCTTTGCTCTATTAAAGTTGTTTAGACAATCTCAGTGCTCTACCTCACTTTCTGGGTAATAAACATATAAGGCACCATCATCTCAGAGACACCTTTAGGATTTAAGTGAGTGAAGGTAACTAATTCATTAGGAATTTATACATACGCACTTATATATTTGTATTTATCCATACGAAAAAGCTTTCTTGTTAAAGTATTCTGTCCTTTCAGATAGTTTCAGCAGTACATACTACTCCCTAATTTTGTACACATTTGTATGTGTAAGCATCCACACACACATCTCACCCCCAAATACAGTCAGGCAAGCATACACACATATCCACTGCATAAGTTAGAAAAAGAATAGAGAATTCACAGCAAAGATGAAACCATGACACAATTTTTAAATGTACTGTGTGGCTCACTGGTCACCAATTCATGCTCTTGAATTAATATAATGAGACTATGAAGCAACGTACTTTAGAAGGGAGAACATTGGTTTCACACGGTGGCATTGAAGAATTTTTCTGTTTATGGAATGTATGTGAGACCTGATTTATTTTCCCCTTCCCCCTAAGCCATCTGGCCACATGTTTTACCATGAAAGGGAATATAAGGCACAGTGCATGTAAACAGCAAAGACTGTGATGACCCTTGAGATCCTTCTCACTTTTATGTTCCTATGACACTACTGAAATCTCCAAATTTATTCCATCTACACAATGCCAAAAATATATAGAAGATACATGAAATAAGCAATACATGATTTGCATGTCATAAACTCAGCCAAGAGAAAATTAAGCGTGCTGCCACTACCTTCTGGCATGTGACAAGAAGTTTGTAACTCTTTCAATAAACTTGGAAGAAGGTCGAGTGCGTTTAAGCAGTAGCAAATTTGCAGTAAAAATTGTGTCTGAAAATACGTAGTGAAAAAAGAAAATTTACTGCACATCCCCAAATTAATTGGATGTCAGAAACTTTTCAAAGGATACTATGTAAAACTTCACAAGAAATCAAGAAAATACATGCACTGTGTTTAAAAAGAGACGTGTGCTTTAAAATACAATACACATATACTGTATATCTTTTAAAAAGAACCATGTTATAGTAATTATAACACATTTCATAATACAACAATCTTTGAGAGGTTAAAAAAAAAGCAATGCACCAGAAAATTTACTGAAAAAATGAATGGTTGGCAAAACCACTAATTGTCATTTGGTATTTTCATAAAAGTGTACAGATGTTTCCAGTTAGGTCTCACTGGTTAAAAAATAAGTTGGCAAAGCATCAACAATCTTGAATAAACGATCATCTTTATGATTTTCTCTGAACTCTGCATGTGGTGACCTTTAAAACAGACATACTGCCACCTTGCCCTGGAAGTGGGTAGGGATAGGGAGTTCCAGAAGAAGCACATTTAGCTATATCTCAGCAAACACAGAACAGGTAGGTTTTACTAAAAATTGAAACAGGCATGTGTACCAAGTGTTGACAGGAACCCAAGCCTGAGAAAAAAATACAGTACAATAAATACCAAGGACTATCTAACAGCCCTTTTCTTACTGCCACAGTCAGCTTTTTTCCTTATAACATTTTACATGCTGTTAATTTCAAAGTCCTCTACTGTCAAGATCTAGGAGCAACACAAACACACATTATAAAATATGTTAAAGTTCTGAAGAGTCTGAATTTATTCCTGTTACTAGCAATGTAACATTTCTGTATATGCATGGCCTTGCTACTGACTGAAGCTAATTTGTTTGTAAGCCATCATTACTCTCAGCTGTATATTTTCACAGTTTGGGTAAACACTTCATTTGCATTAAATTTACAGCATTAATGAGATGTGAAATTTAAAATGCTACTTGAAACATAAATGATGTAAGAAACTAGAACAAAAATGTGGTTTTAGCACGTTTAAAATCAGCAGACCAATTTAAACCTATTAAACTAGAAATGATGATGTGTTGCATTCAGAATTTGGTTTTATAACTCATATTTAGAACTAAAATAAAGAAATGTAGGCTTAAATACCTGAGGAAAAAGAAAAACAAAATAGGTTGAAAATAATAAGTTGAACTTTTTGCTTTGGAAATTTTGCTTATTTTTTTAACTGAATTTGAAATGAGTATTTGTTCCTTATACATCTCATTTTCTTTCCTAAGATCCTATTAAAGATTACATGAATGAGTTCTTGAAAAAAAAATAATTGAAAGAAATATGATTAGAAGTTCCTTAAGATGGCACAAACCTAAGAAATAAAGCATATGCTAAAGTTATGTTTCTTAAAGGGTCCAGTTTTGTTCTGAATAAACTTCATCTTCAGACGGCTAATACTGAAGCCCTTAGGATCCCAGTCTAATCCAAGATAACAGTGTCAGCATGTAGGAAGGTAATATCGCAAAAGCTTCACTATATCATTACACCTATGTGAAACTTGCCCACCTGTTGCTGGTGTAGGAAGGATGTGTCTCTTGGGCTTAGTCCCACATATCGATTGGCTTGGGATGTGCCTGAGGCTGTGTAGGCTGATTAAGGAAGAACAAAACAGATTGATAAAAATACCAACCTATCATAACTATTACCCTGTGAAGGTACAGTACAATTATGAGAGATCCAGAGTTATGATTTTGCAGTATATAGGATGTGTCTGTGTTTTTCCTATATTTGAATTTTAATAGAATGCAAAAGAAAAATTGGACCAAGTTTGGAAAGGCATGTAAATTCCTATAAACTTCAATGGAAGCTGCATGTCTAAGTCATAATGATGTCTCTCGTTAAGTACAAGTCCCTCTGATTAATATATTTGTATTTTTTTTAAGTGATTAAATAAAGTATGTATTTGAAGGAATCATGAGCCTGATTCTCATTTGCATTACACCAATCTGAGGCACCAGTGAAACCACTGAGATTACAATGTTGAGAGAAAATATTTGTGCACATTTATTATTCTTACTGCTGTGAAGGCCCATCACAAAACTGTAAAACAACAAAAATTGAAATCAAAAGTTCAGTTTATTTATGTGGCATGAAATGAATCTTTACAGACCTTTGGAAACAGGATGTAATCTCATTAGTATTTTCATGAGAAGGGAGCTAATTTTCACTGTGCAATATAGTATTAAATATTTAACTCCCCTATGCATCATGAAACAACATTTTCCCAGGGGGACAATTTAAGGAAGTCTCTTGCTGTCTCTACAGATGATTAAAGAAATCCATTTCTGAGGAGAAACGGAATGGTAGGTGATGCTGAAATTAGTTACTGAGTATGGAGCCTTCACCTGTAGGTCACATTCCTGTCTGGTCTCTGTCCATTACTAAATGGCTTTTAGTAATCCCTAAAAGCCATTACCCTCTCATGGCTTTTGGTGGCACTTATGAAATAAGATAGGTGGTCTTACTCCACTTCCCAGTGTGGAGATATCTGCACTGCAACATACACCATCACAACCTGGAAACTTGCTGACAGACAAAGCAAAACTACTAAAATTGAACAGACATACACAAGGATGCAGTGAGGAGCTAGATGGGAGTACTTACTGAACTGGCCTGCTAGTATTAAAGTCACACAGCAAATACAAGCAAATGAATACAGTAAACAGGCTTTACTGAAAAACTGTCTAAAATTAATCAGATATTAGAAAGAAATTATGGTGCAGGCCACAGGGTTCCCCAAATATTATCAAAACCTGCTGTTCTTTCTCATTCAAAACAATTCTGCTATTGCACTTCAGAATGAAAAGCAGTGCTAATCATTTGCCCATTTATTCTCATCAGACTGAATAATAATGATAACTTGTTGACCAGGCATATGGTTTTTATATATATTTTGAACCAATCAATCAGATATTGCAAATAAAAGCAAAACTATGCCTTAAAATTTAGTCTTGATTTTCCCATTAAGTTAGCATTAGCAGTCTGTGTGGAAGGTCTGTTCTGACTGATAATACACTTTATATGTATTCACATATAATTTATATATCAGAAGGACATGTTCCCTCATTTTTTGCTATTTTCTTCATCAACAAGCTATGTTCCTTCACTTTTTGGCTCTTACAGTTACCAATCCAGTCTCAAAAGGCTTTACCAAGCAGATGGACTACTGCACTGCTCTGAACATGTAGATTTTATACACTATCTCATATGCAGAACTGGCACATTCAAATAAAATTTGTACATAGGGTGGTTTTTATTATTATTTACATATTGTAGTGACAGACATTGGATCTTTAGCCAAGAAGTTACTTGCAAAGTGCTGTAGAAGCATGAGGATGCCTTATTTCAAATATCTAAGCTGAGATGTTCTAATGTTCACGGGGAATCACGTACCCAAGTTCCAATGAATTGCACAAGAAACTGGGTGCTGACTTAATTTGAAATATAGTCCAGATTTTTTCCTTAGTAGTGGGACAATGAATAGATTAGGTAAACTTTCCTGTAATGATGAATAATATAGTCAGATTACCAGAAAACATTCTAAAGCAGTTCTGACATTGTATTTGTTCTTTTTGAAATTTGTATTAGAAACTCTGACCTCATCTGAGACAGCTATTTAGTCCAGGCACGACCACGTCAAACAGGAAGGAGAATGAAACAATGAATACTTGACACTATAGATTAACTCAGTTTTCTCAGTTTTCTATTCTGGACCAAAAGTTTAGACCAACAGCTTCTTGTTTGCTGCTAAAACTAACTCTTCTTAAAAGGTGCAAGAACTGTAACACAAACTATCAGGGTGGATACAGATATACTCTACCACCTTTTAACAAAACTTCTGCTATACTGAAAGAACAGTTAACATACTTCCATAAATCTATCCATATAATTATTTGTTTATACTTAAACAATAGTTTGTCCTTTTATTATAAAGGTATAACCACTTTTCCTCCTTTACATCTCGGCCACTCCTATGCATCTGAGTCTCATCTGTTTCACATTCTAAATTAAAATCTGAAAAGATTTAAATAGTATAACACCTAAGAAACATACAGCTTATGGTCTCCATTAACAACAGACTGAAAGTTAGGGACTGGATTCACAGTTCAAATACTAAACAGGTTTGAAGCAAGTCATTTTAATGTAATGGACCCTGAAGAGATAAATATTTTTAAAGACTGGTAAATTTTCTTCCAAAGTGTATATTTGGAAGTGTCTCCTAAAAATCTTCATCACTCTGGTAAATAATGGTAACATCTCAAGTCCAAATAAAATTTCAAAGACAACAGAAAAGCAGAAAGTAGTTATAAAGCAACATTCTGCATCACCAAGCATAAGATGGGTATTTGAAGAGAATAAATTATCCTATACATAGTAACACCTTTGCTTATATTTCCAAAACCGCAATTCCATTGAAGATAATAGGATAAATAATGTGGTCCTATATAGTAATAAAGAGCTTAAAACATTAAACTTAGGGTTTGTTATTTAAAAAAAAAAAAAAAAAAAAAAAAACAACCAACAGTGGATCTACCATCCATTGCAGCAATGACATGGAATTAAAATTTTCTTTTGCGATATCAGTTGCTTTTGCTAAAAACGACACAACCTATATCAACGTGCAATTGTCATAGCTCGGATTCAGTCTGTGATGTAACAAGGCTTGATTTCTGTAGGAAAGCTCCTTTAGGAGCAAATTATCCAATCTCTGTTTGGAATTCTGTCTGCGGGTCATTTTAAAACCTTGCTGCCTGGGTGTGCTTCTCAATGTCTTAACAATGTCCACCTTAGATGAAAAACTGAGATGAACTTAGATTCTCTTGAATAGTGGTCAAATATGCAGGCTTTTCCCATTCATTTTGGTAGTCATGTCACAAACTTTGGTTCGTGTAACATGATGCATTGGTTGAAATTTGGTGAGGAAAAGCTTTGCCATCAGATCATGTTTGCTCTCCATGTACAAGGATGAGCATTCACTTGGTCAAATAGTAGGAAAAGGCGCCTTTTTCTGGCCTCAATTTGAAATCATATAGAATCTTCGATGGACATTTTTTGTTTCCTAAAGAAATACTTACTGGTTGCTGTAGGTGAAGATGCCTCACCTTCAGTGGATGTAGTGATGGGTTTAGTATCTGTCATGGTCAGGGTCACAGGTCGCACCGCACTGTGATGGGGAGAGGGTGCCAAAACTGGAGTAAAATGGCCAGGCACTTTCCCTACTACTTGACCACTGCTGTTAGGCTACAAAACAAAACCAAAAGAATGCCTTGTGAAACATACACATTGAGTTTAAGGAACCTACCCACCTATTTCAGGGTTTTCCAGATTGCCTATCACCATAGTACCTGCGTGCTGGAATGTGCCGTTCTAACAAAGCTATGAACATCTATGTGGTATTTTCAGCAGGTAGATCCCTCCTCAGATAGGTAATACATGCTTAAGTAGCAGTACTTTTTGGTAAGCTTGCTTTCTTTCTGGATGCAGCATACATCAGATTGTTTCAAAATATATTTGCTGTTAATGCAGTGGCTGTAAACCACAGTAAATCCCACGATAGCAGGATTAAACTGACCAGGCATAGGTCCTAATGTAGGAAGTATAAAGAGCAAAAGAGCTCTGTTTTTACATGCCATACCACTCTGGCTTGGAGCATAACCAAGACTTGACCACAGTTGTCCACAGAGATTACGCATACTGGAAGGCTAACTAATAATTCACGTGTTTGGGAGTGGGGGAGAGGGTTAGGATATGATGCACAATAATGCATATGTCATAACATCTGGCCAAAAGCTGTCTATCAAAAACACAGAAGTGTTTAATAATGGGAACTTTGCAAGTCAAGAGCATAATAAACAAAGACACTCCTTTCACAGATACAAGAGGCAGTCTGCATATGACTTTAGGGTACAGGTCATCAAGGTAATATGCTGCTTTCTCCATATAGGCACATCTGAATTTTGTAATGTTCAGTGGTAAATGTATATGTTTATCTAAAGCCTAAACATACCTTGGACTTTCTGCATGACTGTAAATACTCCAATGGTAAATAACTTGACATAAAAATTAGTTGAAAAAAATATTTTTTTCAACAGTGGCTGATAACTTTTGTCTTAAACTGATTGTATGTTCTGTGAATAACAGGTCTTTTAAAATACAGCCACACAAAATAAAAAATACGGGGAATCTTATTATCAGAAGGATCTTGTGAAATTTGAGATAACTCAGAGTAAAGAAATGGAGTGGTAAAGGACCGGATTCAACTGATACAAGGAAAGGTTAAAAGAGGTAAACATGACTATGGTAATGAAATAATAACTGGACTGAGACATTTACTACAAGTATGTGCAGAGTATAAACACACTGAAGAGGAAGGAATTATTTAGAACATACAGGAAGTATAAACCCGGGGTAATGGGCTGAAATCAAGAAGGAGGAAATTTAAAATTAATGGCAGGAGAAACTTCCTGGCAGTATGATCTACCTGACTTTGCAAATGCCCCCAAGGGAGAGTCTTGATCTTTAGGACATCTAAAATTAAGCTAGAAGAAACACTAGAAAATACAAGTGCAAATGGAGACCAACCTTGCATTCCTAGGAACATTGGGCAGTTAGCAGACTGTTTCCCTTTCTAAAATCACAAGCCTTACAATGAAAAATAACAGTAAAGATGTACCCTAATGAGAAGTGGCCAACAAACTACCCCTCTAAATGAAGAAAAGTCACCCCCTAAACATAACTGTATGTTTGTGGGGTGTTGGAGCAGGGGTGGAGACAAGAGCCATGGAATCCCACAATCTTGAAAACATAGAAATTGGGTACTATTTACCACTTTTTCATCCATGTTGCTAGTTGCATAAGCTGAGATGTTACTACTAGGATTTTAGTAACAGGAATATGTGTCAGATGTCAAAGTAGCTTCAAAATAAGAAAGCAGCATGGATTCAAAGGAATGACAATATGTTCATAAATAAGACAATTTCCCCAAATAACTGGCATGCCACATTAAGTTTTATTCACTAGGTGAAACTTAACAGTCAGATGGATGTCCCTTATTATGTGTACTTGCAATAAAAGTAGCAGAATATATACAAGACAATTTCTAGAGAATAATGTGGCCTAAAAGTTTACTGAGCATCTGCTTACATGCTTACATGACCAATGGGGAATTCACTCAGTAATTACAGAGGTCTTTCCTGAAGAATACATATAATATCTTTATATTACAGCAAACAGTCATATATTAAGTATGTGTCAGTAAGTCCACTTTTTTTGAGACCTATCGTAGTAGTGGTTTAGGGAATCTTATTTTGTGGACTCTATTTTAAATGCCTGCCAGCCTCTAAAACCAGGTGTCTTGGCAACCAGAAATCTGACTTCACCTGCCTTAAAACAAAATGAAAATTTTGACTAACATAAATTCAGAAAATCTCCAAGAGTTACTTAAAATAAATTCCCCATAAAAAAGACCCAAGATACTCCAAAATAGAGGCAAGTATCCCCACTTGATAACTGTGAGTTGTACAGAGTTCAACTTGAGACATCTCTATGTTGCAATAAAATAGTCTCTGTTGTAGGTAAGGGAGCCATGACACAGTTTGAAGAATTTGTGGGGAAAACTGTCAGTGATATATGTGGGCCTTATGATAGACTTTTCTCTAAAATACAGAAATTCTTGTCAGTAAGACCTGCTTGCTATGTTGAACTGGATTTTCAGTATGTTTTGGGGAGGTAAGTCCCCTCTCCTGCCCTGGCAGCCTGCTGGAGGGACTACCATCTCCCAGTTGTGTCTGGTAGCTCCTTGGTGGAGTCACTGACCTGTGACCACAGGGCTACCTGAGGAGCCTTAGCTCATGTGGTGTGCTAACATATCAGAAAAAATAACTGAGAATCCCTTACCAGAATGAGCAACTTTTATTAGGAACTAAGAAAGAAGATTCCAGGGAGTTTATGGATTAAAACAGCCAATGTCATCAGCTTCTGAAAGCAGCTCTGTCTCCAAAGCCAGACTCAAATGAAAGAAGGACACAGCTGGAGACCAGGATGATTTACATCAATGTATCACCTTTTACCGTTCCCTAGTGATCCCGGTCAACAAGAATGCAATGGCTTACATGGACTCGAGCTTAGCCCTTGTGTATATGGTCCAAATGAGCAAACCCTTTCCTTGCTGAGTTATAAGACAAAGAATATACCACATTTTCATGTAAACCATGCTTTTCCCTGTGCGATACATAACAGCAGTGCGGTACATCACCCCACTTCACCCAAATTGAGGGTGAAATCTTGTCCTTGCTGAAATCCATGGGGAATTAGATAGTGATTTTAGTGGATGTGGTTTGTGATCCTCACACCAAGTGCCTACATTTCTATTTATTTTCTTTTTTTTTTTAATATCTACTTAAATGGTAGGCATAGTACCATATCTGTCCTACATGTAAAACTGAGTGCAGACACAATACAATAAAACTGAGGTCTGCAACCTCTAGACAGAAAAATAAAATCTCTTAAGTGAGAAAAGGGAAAGCTCATTACTTTAGTAGGTTTAATTCTTATGGTTCCAACATTTTAGATTCTGACTGCACATTAGATTTCAAATGTAGTTATAACCTAGTTACCTACCTCTTAACTATTTTATTGCATATTGTCACATTTTCCCAAGTATCTTCTGACTACACTTTATGATTTATTCCTCTTTAATTTTTGTAATTTCTAACATCTATTCTTTTCCTTCTTCAAGTACTTTACCTCTGTTTTCACATTTGTGACATACATTTGTTTTAAAATTTTGTAGTAATGTCAAATACTGCATATTTCAATAACTGTTCAGATGTTATTGCTCAGCAAACAAGATAACACAAGAAGGGATAAGTATACACAAGACACATGTTGGCGTACCATGTCTAAGAACCTAACTTTTTCCCCCATACTGAAAGTTTCCTGTATTTAAATTTTTAACTAACATCACTTGCAGGTAAGAACATACCTACTGGGACTTTTACATATATTTCTTCTTCAACAATTCTATCTGTCTTTCAGATGTGACCTATGGTCCTCCCTTTGACAGACATGTCATGGGAAATGGTACCCATTAAATTTTCTTAAAACTTGTGTTTTTCTTAGGTGTGCTACATTTGAAAACAGAGTTTATGAAAAGCAGTCACACACTCTTCCAAATTCTGTTACCTGAATGCCACTCATAAGAAACTTTCCTGAAATGTCCATACTTGTATTTCTTGCATGCAGTGAACAGTGAAGCAGTTAACAAAACTGATATATGCTATCATTATTAGTTTGCAGCTTAAGATCATAAAGTAGTCCTACATAAACAGATCACGTACTTGTCTCAGAGTTATTGCTTAGACCTGTCTTCAGACTGACACTGACATTGCTGCATTGGTTTATACTCACTTCACACTTCTGTGGTTATCTTTGTAAACACAAAACTAAAAATTTGAAATAAAGGTCTAGATTCTGTACCTTGGTTGTTGATAGCAGTACAAGCAAGGTCAAGAACACTGGCTCTCTTGGATGTCTCAAGTCCTCTGTCCTGCTCTAAGTTTTCAGTGTGAAGAGGGAAACCCTCTGGTCAGAAATAGCCCTCTGATGTCATCAACTCATAATCTTATTGAAAACTGGCTGCTAGAAGTAGCTTCTGTGACCTGTTCTCCTTCTAACTTTTGCAGTTATGTCAAAAGATGTTTTAGCATGGAAACTACATATCTATTTGGACAGTATCCACCTGACCTACAAGTGCAAATATTTATAGCACATCATTTAATACAAATTAATTTTATCCTTATTTAAAACAAGTTTTAGGTTCTAGTTCCAATTTTCCCTGAAGAGATTCTTACAGACAAATGCATTACAGGTGAAAAATCAACTGTTACCATCAACTAGGGCATCAATATGCCTGTGTGATGGATTCACAGGAAGATGATGCCTGAGGCATAAACCTCAAGCAAATTGCATGGAGGCAGCTGTGTTAGATAAACAAGCTGTGCATTTGAAAATGGGAGAGGGAAAGAAGCAAACACAATGAAGGTCTGGCAAATTTAGCCCAAATTTATGCAGGTATACATTTTTCTATTGTTAGGTTGGAGGCTAATTTGATTTTCAGATCTGTGTTACATTTACCAGCCTTTCAATTCACACCATCTTGAATTGCCACAGATTAATCCATTCATGTGCATGAAGCCACAGATGAGTTGTATTCACTGTCATAGCTGTAATATAACTGACTCAGATTGTCAGACTGTTAATATCTGATTGTGTGCACTACGTTCACTTTCAGCTGATCCTTAGATCTGAAATCGGAACAGAAACTTGTAATAGTTATGAATATGGACTTTCTTTAAATCAGGATTCACTGCACTTGTTTTCCCTGCTGGTACTTTACTAACATATTTATAATCAGTAATTAATCAACCTCCTCTCAGGCTTTTGTTCACTTATATGCCCAAATATCAGCACATTTACACCTTAGTTACATTTTAGGACAGTGTTTTGTCATATAGCTCACTACTTCCAAATTAAAAAAATCTTTCTGATGCTATAGGTAAATGGCAACACTAACGTCTCCAGATGAGATATCCAAACATAACAGAAATTTGACATACATATTAAACAATTCACATAAATTATGATGTTGCTTAAATAATAAAATTTCTTTTATGTTTAAATTTGCAGTTTCATTTTTTAAAATAATTGTAATTATATTTCCAAATTCCAAATAAAATAATTCCAATTTTCATTGGAATCTTAAATACAAAGCATCTTCAAACAAATAATCAACAAAGGCCAGAAATCATCTTAATCATGTGTATGTCCTAGGTATATCTACATACAATACAATGTTAAGTGTTTCAGAGAGAAGTTTCAGAGCTTAATAAAAATTACGTTATTCCAGCTAACCACTATACTTGCAGAACAATATATTTACATCTCAAAACACAGATTTTTCAATAGAAATGTTGTGTTTCCCAAGAACGTTACTTTATTATAGCCAGGTGATCAAGCAATGAGTGTTTAATCAAATTGAATTCAATGTGTTTGAAAATACTCTGTCACCCATTTCTTCTCAACAGTTCTAATGCCTTGTAATGGCAAAGTTCAGATACTATGGTGAAGAATATCACCGCAAAACCCTACAGCAGTGTAGTTTTGAGAACATTGACTGAATTAGTTTTGTTGATGAAGCTGTAGAAGATCCAGTTCTGCAAATTTTGATCCCCTGCTCACATACCAAATACCTTCTTTTAACAGTTGTCTACTAGACACATCTATGAACCTCGAGATCATAGCTGATAGGTTCTGTCTTTGAGTCCATGACATTGTGTTTTGTGATATCCACAGAGGGTGATGGATGTTTCAGAAAATCTTAAAGAAACTGGAAGAAGCACTCCATTTTTCTAATTCCCTCCCTCTTTTTTTTTTTTTTTTTTTATTATACAATGCTAGTCCAACCTTTTACCTCAGTAGAGCTTCTGCCTAGAGTACCCTAATGCTACATCACCTGTAAATCTCCAATGGCCATGTTAGTCTCCTGCTGGAGACAGCTCAGTGTTACAGGAGGCAGTTTCATCACATGTGCAGAAGACACGTCCTCAAGTTATTACATGAGTAATATAACACAGTGCCTTTCAGACTCTGCTAAACACAAGGAAATGGTATTATTAGTGCACTGCCAGTGAGACTGTAGGAGGTACTGTAGGGCAGTTTCTCCTCAGGTTGAACCTCTTGGGTTCCATAAAGAGGAAGTGGTCAGAGACCTGCTACATCACTTGGATGCACACAAGTCTGTGGGACCAGATGGGTTACACCCAAGGGTGCTGAGGGAGTTGGCAGATGTGCTCGCCAAGCCTCTTTCCACGATTTACCTGAAGTCATGGCTAACTGGGGAGGTCCCATTGGACTGGAGGGTGGCAAATGTGACACCCATCTACAAGAAAGGCAGAAAGGATGATCCAGGAAACTATAGACCTGTCAGTCTGACCTTGGTACAAGGGAAGGTCATGGAGCAGGTCATCTCGAGTGCCATTAGAAGTCATATAATGGACAACCAGGGGATCAGGCCTAGTCAGCATGAGCTTATGAAAGGTCCTGCCTGACAAACCTGATCTCCTTCTATGACAAAATGACCCAACTATTGGACAAGGGAAAAGTTGTGGATATTGTCTACCTGGATTTTCAAAAAGCATTTGACGCAGTTCCCCATAGAATTCTCATAGAAAAACTGGCTGCCCATGGCCTGGATGGGTGAACGGTCTGCTGGGTCAAGCACTGGCTGGATGGACGGTCCCAGAGAGTGGTGGTCAATGCAGCTAAATCCAGCTGGTGGCCAGGCACAAGTGATGTTCTTCAGGGCTCCGTGTTGGGACCATTTCTGCTCAACATCTTTATTGATGATCTTGATAAGGACATAGAGTGTATCATCAGTAAGTTCGCAGATGACACCAAGTTAAGCGGGAGTGTCGATCTGCATGAAGATAGGGAGGCTCTACAGAGAGACTTGGATAGATTGGATCGGTGGGCCAACGTTAATGGGATGAGCTTCAACAAGGCCAAGTGCCAGGTCCTGCACTTGGGCCACAACAACAACCCCATGCATCGCTACAGGCTTGGGGAGGTGTGGCTGGAGGAAAAAGATCTGGGGGTTCTAATTGACAAGCAGCTGAACATGAGCCGGCAGTGTGCCCAGGTGGCCAAGAAAGCCAACGACATCCTGGCTTGTTTTAGAAATAGTGTGACCAGCAAAATTAGGGACGTGGTAGTCCCTCTGTACTCTGCACTGGTGAGGCCACACCTGGAGTATTGTGTCCAGTTTTGGGCACCTCAATATGAGAGAGACATCGAGGTGCTGGAACAAGTGAAGAGGAGGACAACGAAGCTGGTGAAGGGCCTGGAGAACAAATCCTATGAGGAGCGATTGAAGGAGCTGGGACTGTTTAGTTTGAGGAGCAGAAGGCTAAGGGGAGACCTCATCACTCTCTACAGCTACCTGAAAGGACATTGTAGAGAGGTTGGTGCTGGTCTCTTCTCACAGGTGATTCGTGACAGAACAAGAGGGAATGGCTTTAAACTCCAACAGGGGAGGTTCAGACTGCACATTAGGAAAAATTTTTCACAGAAAGAGTGGTGAGACAGTGGAATAGGCTGCCCAGGGAGGTGGTGGAGTCACCATCCCTGGATGTGTTTAAGGGTCATTTGGATATGATGTTGGGGGATATGGTGTAGGGGAGAAGTTTGTAGAGTAGGGCTGATGGTTGGACTTGATGATCCCAAGGGTCTTTTCCAACCTGAATGATTCTATGATTCTGTGAAAGCATTTGTTTAACAAAAAGCAAGTCTATACAGATTTCCTTTCTGCTAATGGACACTCTGGTAGCAACATAAATGTACTTTGTCTTTTTATAGTGCCCCTTACCACTTTTCATAAGGATGAATCTCACTAGTTTCCATACCCTTGCAACCTGAGTAACTTACTGCTACAACACACCTTACACAGACCTCACTGGGAGATGCCACACAGAAGCTTCAGGTGGTGTAACATGCAGCTACCCATTTACTTGAGGAATTAGCTTTAGAAAAAACATGTTGTTGCCAGTTCTTGTCTGACAACATCACTTCTGTACTACTTTCTGAGAGAAATCAGGGTGTTGACTTTGATCTATGAAGCTCTGAGTTTCATCCATTTGAGAAAGCATTTTTCTCTTGCTGTAATGCTGCTGAACTGAGAGCAACTGCAGAGCTTCAGCAACCCATGTTCAGACACAGATATCATAAGACTTTCTAGGTGAAGAGTCCTCCATCTGGAATCACGATTTTACTTGTGAGCTCACAAAATATAAATTATTTGTCAACAAGTTCTACTTCATAGAAAATACCCACCTTTCCTTGTACTTAACAACAGGTTAAGTTCATGTCATACAAGCATGGGAAAGGAAATCTTTTGGTAGATAAATGTTCATAAGATATCTTTGGGTTAAATTGTATTTCATGCACTCTGGAGACATAACCATGCATTTAATAAACTAAAAATGAGAAAACTAAATACAAAGTAATCATTTACAACTGCAATTAAATTTTGAAATGCCTTGTCAGTAGGTACAGTTAAGCTAGTACTCTTTCTCTGCCTCCCAATTACAATTAAAAACAGCACATTGCCACATTTAATCTTGAATAATTTCTTAATAATTACAAGGAAAGACTTTCCCAAGAAGCTGAAAACTACTAAATGTCAACAAATAAGGGTGCTAGCTATACCAAAGAAACCACATGCACATATATTGCTTGTATTGGCTTATTCTGCTAATATTCTCCCAGGAACCAACAGAAAACCTTTTGACCAGCCCAAACAGAGCCTCACAAGATTCCCTCCTCATTGCTAATTAGCAATGACTTGTATTGAAGAACGACAAAGCTTCTGCCTGGCATTCCTGAAGAGTGTACCTATCTTTCATTGAACAGAAAATTGAATACCCCAATCAATTATGAGAGGAAAATGAGTGGCCTCACCAGCTTCCAGAAGCAGCTCTTCTCAGGCAGTTCAGATATTTCTGTCTTCAGATAAAGATAAAGCCATTAAAAAGATAAAGTTGCAAACTAGCCCACATTGCAACAAGGTACTTTTTAACAGCCCCAGGAATTTTAGTCAATATGTGGACAGTGGTTCACTTGGACTGTAGTATGTTGCAGTATAAGACATTTATTATAAGAGGAAAAGGGTCCAATACTTAACTCCCCCAAACTGGACGCAGTTTTACCATGCCACTGAAAACTGCATATTTCATCAAAAATATCACAAAATTTGATTTAAATTTACCTGTTTACAGGTACCCTTCATAATCCAAACTCAAAGGGCTTGCAAGATTGTCTACTTCTGTTTACTTGGTTCAGTCAGAAAAATATTTCTCACTGATGCCAGGATGTTCTTCAGCAGGATTCACCTTAACTGTTTGCTTTACCATCGTTTCCTTCATCACACTTGCTGACCCTTCTTCTGTGATTCACACCTTAATCAGGAAATTTTTCCATTTAACTCAACAGGGCATTAAGTTTGGAGTTTCAGTCACACAAGTGGTGATGTGCTTGGTGATTTGTTCAGGCTTATTGGAAGTCTGATTTTGATATGGATATATTGATTCATACACTCTTAATTATTAATATATTTCAAGTGTGTACAGATTTGTGTGTGCGTGCATGTGTGTACATATACACAGAGGAGGTAAAATTTTCCAAGATTAAAAGTCTGACCCATCTGGAATCATTCAGAAAGGAAATATATGTTCAAACTATATGCTAGCTTTGAAAACCTCAATACACTGTAGATGGATAAACACTGTAGGTGGATTAGACACATACCAGTCGACTAGTTTTTGCTGAAACTTACAGTGAGTAACCGGTATAATTTTAACTGTGGAGAGACCAGCACCCCATCATAATACAGATACATATGCAAGCACACAAACTCATCCACTAACATGCATGCCTATCTAAGAAGCTGAAATAAGTATAATAAAAAGGGCTGAGCAGAATTAATTAGTGGAAAGTACAGCAGTTCTCATAACCTTGGAAACTTTTCAGACTACTAGTTGGAGGCAAGGCCAGCTCTATATCTAATAAAGTCCATTTCTGTTCAGTACATTTGTTTATTTATTCTTCAGATTGAACAGGGGATAAAAAGCAGATATGCATGAAACTGACAGCCATGGCTGTCTTTTGTTTAGGATCATCCATTGTTGAATCACTTTTCACTGCAGCCAAAGGGCCTGTTTGAACTTCCTGACTGTACATCACACATAATTTGGAGTATTTAACATTATGTCAAGAAAATTGCCCACTGCTTCCCACCGTGGAAACCTATGGGAACTCTATATCTTTAAACTAATTTTACTTAAAGTATTCTGTTGAATAGCATGACTGTCTCACTATAATCAGTGCAGCAGTAATGTAATTAATCTCAAAATTGCTGTGGGGAGTACAAGGCATCTCAGTTGCTTGTCGTAACAATCTAAATTAGCGTATTACTGAAAGATGTTGGGGAGGAACAGTTCATTTTAGGTAAATGCTGTCAGGGTATCCATCCTTTCTATTTCTAAAGCTGAAATTAAAACTATCATCATAGTTCTGCTTTTGAAATCCAAATTAGTATGTTTTGAGGTGGGAAAGTGTAATTAAATTTGATGTGGTATTCCTACTGATGCAGTTTTGCATTTTATAATAATTAAATTTGTTTGAATAAAAATTTGTGTTTTATTTAGAAAAGAAAAACTGGTTTGGCTCAAAGCATGCCATTGTATCAGAACAATTCCCTTTTGTCACTGAAACTTCACAGACAGCTGCTTCTTCTTTTCCTAAGAAAAAATTATTCTTGCTGTTTTACTTTATGTACAGCCATTACTTAACTGTTCTATTTGGAGATATTTTGACTGGGCATGCAACTGCTCTAATGTACAGCATATCTCAGAGGTGAACTTTAAAGAATTACATTGAAAAGAGATTCCACTAACAATAATGATTAATGATAATAAATTGCAGAGAATAGTTGACGGCTGGAAACTCATACTTGGTATTGTTTAACCCCGTCCCCTCTTCTCAGGAACTAAATCAAACATCAAATGAAATGAAAAACATTACCCTAATGTAAAGGTTATGAAAGGTGACGAAAGTAGTAAGTTAAGGCAAGTTTGGTCTGTTATTCCCTGTGGTGCCACAACACAAGAATAGAAAGTGTCTTCAGTTTGCTACTACTCAAAAAACCCCAGCAGAGTAAAATTTTATCTTTTAAGGTCTGAAGATTAATCTTTCAACTGCAGATAAGGGAAGAAAGTAAGGGCAAAGAGTTGAAAGCACTTGTTGGGCAAAGAGTTGAAAACGCTTCTCCTCCTCAATTAATATACTCCCCAATGTTAAAATCACAAAACACCACATTTGTTAACTGTCTGAAAGAAAGTCAGATACTTCATTTAGATGTTGCATTTTTTCAGCGACGATCCAAAACAGAACACTGAAAAATCCAGAGAGATTATCACCTAATCTGCTCTTTTAATATATAAGAAATCAAAATGTAAGTAAAACAAGCACTGAATAATTAAAGAAATGCCTAACAGTAAGGGCCTGATTTTAATTTGCATAATTTTTCCCTTAATAGTGCCTAATTAAGACATTGGTTTAAAAAAAGAAAATCCAACAAAACTCTAAGATTTTCCACACTGAATTAACATTAAGGACTTTTAATGAATGTCTTAATTCAACTTTGTTATTCATGGAAATTTTACACAAATTAAAATCAGGTCCTGCATGCAACATTCCTAGTTGAGTGTCAGCAAAAATGCTATATGCAACTAAAAGACTTTTAATCCATGTGCAGATAGCAATTTGTATTCTAAAGTCGACATGCTCCATTTTCATTTTTTAAGTTGCTTTAATACTGTAACCAACAAAAATCACATAGTTAGGATTTCTCCCTCCAAAGTAAATTTTGATTTTATGGACCCACTATTTTTTTTTTTTTTTAGAATATGTAGAAAGTCATGCAGCTGGACCAGAGCATTAGCCCATGGGGACAATAGCCACAATGACCTTATGATCAAGAGGAGCTGTATCTGTTATTCAACATAGAAAGTTTGTTTCAGTCTCATGTTCTACTGCTGTTGTGCCTGAAATGCATGCTGAAAGGCCTGTCATTATTGGTGAAAAACAAAACAAAACAAAGTCCAAAACAAAATGCTGTCACAGCAATCCCTTCATCCTTGATAAGATGGTCCTTCCAAAGGAATCTAATTCCTAGGAGCAGGAAAATCTGACCGTTGTCTCTTCAGTTTACATTCCCAAGGCTTTTCCAAAAAACATGCTAAAGCACAAACTACAGGACTTCACAGGAGCCTTTCAGACGAGGCATGAAAAATAAATAACAGCCTGAGCAGCAAAGATTACATTACACTGACACTGGAAATATTCCAAGTATTGACAGACCAAGTCTCAACTGCAGTTTATCCTATACTGCAGATCACACGCTAACGCTATGCGCTGATGCTGTCATGGAAAGCAGTTTTGCACACAGTCCTTCGCAGATTACTTCACTAATGAAAACCATGTTAATTTCCAATATCAGACACATGTGTGAATCAGTGTAGCAGCCAGGAACTGATCTGTTACTGCCTGTTCTCTACAAAAGGAAGAAAAAAAATTTTGTGGGTCTGTGCTGTGCTCACTAAAGTAATGTCTTTGCATCTGTGCAAAGAAACGTCAGGTGCCTACAAAACACAGCAAGCATTACCTTGCCAGAGTTTATTTTCATTGTCAGTCTATAAATATACCTATATGTCCATGAGTGTGCATGCAGGTACATGTACATATTGGCGCACTCCTTGCTCCATTCCACAGCAGGAGCTTCGTCTTGGCAGTCCTGCACAGCCACAGAGGTGCCCAGCCTGCAGGAGGGGTGCAGCACTAGGACCTCCCCTCTTATTGCTGCTGGGTCATTCAGTACAAGTATTTTTCTTATGCTTGACAGAGGAACAGGGAGTGGATATGACTAACCTGTGCCCTTCATTCAACCATGCTGAACAGGAAAAGTTGCTGGATCACTTATATGCCAGGTCCCAGTTTGCTCTGAGACCAGAACTAGTGAGATAACAGTCTAGACACCCTAGAAGATACATATTCCTCACAGGATTTCTTTTGGAGGGTTCGCATTGTTTTACAGTACCTGGCTAGTCTGCGGGCTGGACGGGTCATAAGAAGGTACATAATTCTTCAGAGTATCCTGAGGATTCAGGTGAGGAGGATATCTGATTGTTGGATGAGAGAAGTAGCTAGATGGGGCAGGAGGAAGAATAGCTTGTGCTGGAAATGGCAATGGTGAAGGTGGAGGTGGAGTTCTAGTTGAGATGACTGGAGAAGATAAAATAAAATTAAAATTACTTCGCATCTTGTTTCTTCTAAAATTCTTCACCTCTGTGTTATAGCAAGAAAAATAAAAAGTCAGTTATAAATCAGTACACTGCACTCCTGCTTCATGGCATCTTTACAGAAAAATTTACACGTCCTCCCCTTACATCATCCCAGGCAATGGAAAGTGCTGCTGTTTCAAATTCATAAATATTGTATCTTGTTTTGGTTTTGTGGGTTATGCCATCATATTTTTTCCTTATTTTCTTTAAACAGTGATCTTTCCCCAGCATAAAAGACATTTCAGTTATACAGTTTTCCCATCTGGAGCACAATTAAACAAACCAAATATTTTACTCAATAAATAAAACCTACACTTTTATCCACAGGACTCCAACAGAGGAGAGCAAAGTCACCAAGTCCTAAGAAACAGCGATTTCTCACTGCATTGCACTCTACCTGCCTCATGTGGTGATGGGATAATAACTACTCATCAATAATGCCATGAATATTAGCTGACCTTTGTGAAAATGCTAATGAACATTCAACTTCAGGGCCTGGGAAACCAATCCATCCAATAAAAATATTTCTGACAAACAAAAAAACATCTACCCTATACATATTTTTCTTTGCATTCTCTTTCTTCCCAGGCCCTACAAATACACACTATCTATAGACTATAGGTAACATCTAAACAACCAGCAATGTTTTCACAGTGAAGGGAATGTACAGCATGTCCTGCTGCTGCCCAGTCGTCCGGCTGGAAGTGGAGAAGGTTCTTCTATCACACTGCACAACAGCCTGCTTTCCACCGTTACTACACATCTAGGGGGCATCTACTTGGCAACATAATAAAAAGGAGGTACCTGGTTCAGTGGAAATAAGGAAAAGACAACAGTGTTTTCATTTTCATTAGTGGGAGGGTACAAAACCAGGTCTGTATACGCAAGGTGTTTTATAAACTGCTTATGGTTCTATACTGTGTCAGCACAAGAACACCAACACTGCTCTTCTGGACCACCTCTCATATCTTTGTTTTTTTTCACCTTAATCTTTAAACAACTTGCTATTTTTGAGCTAGGACCAATTCATAGTTTGCCAAAGAAAAAACAACAGTAGGAATGTTATAAAATTGCTGTATTTGGTAATTAAAACCTTGCAAATCTCAAAACCATTGCTCACTGACATAATAGAACAGGCCACACAGAAATTGTGTTTGCTAGCAAGTTTCCTATGAAGTTCATCTACAAATTAGGTTGTGACTGTCACTCAAATACATATATCTAAAAATTTTACCCTACAGAAAATATAAAGATCTACACATAAGTTTAGGGCTAAAAATAATTGTGGAAGCTTTTGTGACAGGCTCATTTTAATCACAGTCCCACCAGTTCAGTTTAATCCTAAAACAGTTACGGCTCTGACATGTGGGAGCTGTGCAAAAAACCACAAGTGAGCAGAAATCTATCCCTTCCATTTCACCCATCATCTCTAACGTGCTTGAATATTTGCTGATAGTGGAAACCTTACAGAGACCAGAATGAGTCCAGGCTCACTTTTGTAATACAAAATAAGTGGATGTTAAGGGGAAAATAGTCCTTACACATTAATTGAAAGAGAGGAACTTGAAATCATGGAGAAATCACCAAACAGAAGCTTCTTAAAGCATAACTGCATGTTAAAGAAAAGAAGAGTCCTCAAATCTGTTTTACTCCTCTAGTTGCCCAGCTCTGTTCAAGAAATTAATCCCTTTATATGCAGTTTATAAGAAGACATGATAAGTTGCTGAGGGGAGACTTCCAAGGACCACCTTCATCTGAAGAATCAGGGTCACTCTCACCTCTAACATTAAGCAGACCACGATGCTGGAATTTTCCTGTCATTCCTGATAAACCCCCAAGATAACATGCATTCTGTCATATTTCAAGTCTCTCCTTCAAACTTTAAGTGAAGTTTTACTATGGATTTACTATGGATTCCAGAAAACAGATGTTGAAAAATATTTATCAGGACTCTACTTCTTTTAGATAGAGCATTCAAAAGAAGCACTGGTACTTATTTCATTGTGTCACATAGGGAACGTGGTTGTGACTTCTCTTGTGTATTAAATTCTGCCAGTGCTGGCATAGTCATAGCAAGAGAAATAAAAAAGGATTGGAAGGAGGAAAGACAGGGAGGATTTTTCCTGTCAGTTTCTTCATGCAGCTTACAACTTATTTTATTCACTGGTTAATCCTTTCCAGTGACTTGTAGCATTCAGACTACCTGAACTGAGTTTAATGAGCATTCCTGCAAGGATACCCCAACCTCTTCCATTTCTACTCTCATCGGTAATATAAATGGGATTAGGTCTCTAAGTCTGCAAAGATGCATCACAATCTGACTGTAGGGAAGAAGAACAGATCAAATTAATAGGGAGGTATTTCTTCCTCCTCCATAAACCTCACCACTGTGTGCAACTCCTGGGATTCCTGGGTGGTGATGCTGGGGAAAAGTGCTCAATCTTGGTGAAGAATCCTGGGGAGAAGTAGGACTAAACAAAGGCTTTTCAGGTTTCTTCATTGTAGGAGAAGCCATATCTGCAATAGAATAACAATGGAACAGTGACATTAGCTTAGAAGCCTGTCCCAAGACACATCATTTTGTCAACTAAAGATATTTATTTCTACTGTTTTTGCATAAATATTGTTCGGTGACCCAACTCCCTTATGATCAATAAACTAATTTTAAACTATTGCTTTCAAACCTGAGAATGAATAATAATCCCCTAACTGGCGCAAAACAGAAACTACATTCCTTTCATACCAGACAAGCCAAACAGTGAAGAAACGCATGTCTTCAGAACCTCCCTAGACACTTATGAACTCCCAAGAACATCACCAAATCATCTGCTCCTTCAACAGCCACGTAATCTTTACTGCATTTTTTAATGGAACACCTACACTCAGGTGTGTAGGGTAACTGCCTTACACATGCCAGTTTATGGTATTTATTATTTTGTTATTTCAAAACCTATCCCTTACCCTTCCCAAAACCATAGTGAAACCTCCCTGAGAGTAAAGGATACTTTAACTTCTCTATCTCATATTTTCCATGTCTCAAATAGGGCCTTCCTTCCAGTTTCCCTGTCAACAAAAACATCTCTTTAGAGCTCACTGCATGAAGATAGCACACTAGTAGGAGCAAATGTGTGATTTCTGCCATGCAGTGTTACTGATATTTCATAAAGCAAAAATACTGAATTCCTTCTGAAAATCTAAATTATTTAAACAACATTTGTTGGACTTTACACCAAATTATTTCAACATTATAATATTTTTATAGGACAGACATCAATATCATAAGTCGGTTCCATTTCAAATCAATGGGACTGACTCCTGTTTAAAGGAAACGTCATTTCTTAAGTACTTTACTGGACTGGGGCCATGTTGCAGATTACTTTCCTACATGAACCATGTTAGCCCTTAAAGTGATTTTGTTACTTTTAATGTTGGCACACTGTATTGTGTTGTTCTAGGGGACATACAATCAACTTGGAAGTCAAAGACAGACCTGCAAAATTTGAACACCTTACTGAGATAAAATTGGACCAGGACTTTCTGAACCGGCTGGAGTTTAAGAGTGGGTTTTCACCCTGAAAGCCATACTCAGAGCAGAACCCATAAAACTGAGAGACCACTTCTCCACTCTGCCTCATCCTGCTGTCAAGCCCTGCATAGGCACTGGCACCAGACCCAGAGTAGACTCTGCCAGTGCTCCTCTACCATCCTCCTGCAACTCCCCTGTTCCCATTTGGTCCTGTCTATTAAGTCTGCTGATTTCCCAGATAACCTGCAAGGTTCACCTCTTCAAGAAGGCTGCTGAGAAAGGATTTTATTCAAAGAAACATTCAGCAAGAGTGAGGAATTGCTTTACAATAGAGCAATTCAGCACTCATTCAGTTTTAACAGATATGACAAAGGTTACTGCATGCTTTTTATTATACTGATCTGTTGCAATTTTATGTTTTTGTCGAACCACTGAGTGTTGACAGAGGCACCACTAGGTGTTTTATAAAACTTCAGTAAATAAATGGTTGTTGAGGAAGAAAACAGAGGAATATTTTGTTTCTCTGAATCTACCAGCAGTTAGCAAAGACAAAGTTGAAAAATGGTTACAGTTTTGTTGAATACATCCTGCTAAGCTAAGAAATAATTCTTAAAATTGCGAGACTGAATTTTTTTAAATTGAGTTTTGCATAGGCAAACCATGATAAGAAAGTACATTAATTCTGGAATGATTTTCAAATATTTCATTATGTTTTATTTTCTGTCTAAATGACAGCCCTAGCTTCTTCATATAAGGCCTTAGTTTCATCAGAACATGAAAATTCTCACACCTCCACAACAGATGTAGGGTTTTTTTTAAGTCCAGGACAAAATTAACCAGCTCTTATTTTTATACTGTGGTTCTGGGCATGCACAATCTCTGTTTCTGCAGAAACGCTGCAATGTTACAGTCTGAGAAAAAAGGGAAGTGTCCCTAATAGCTTGTACACACGGCCTCCCACTACAACACTGTGGCCATCAGTAGTTGTCACAGAACTTATCAGTGTCCAAATATCTTGTTGACTCTGCCACATACAGGCTATAACAAAAGAGAGAATGTACAAACAGTTTGATTTTATTTCACATTAGAAGTACTGCACTTAAGTCTCACTAACGGGAAAACAAACCATGTGCTGGAAGTGGAAAATCTTTTCCTCATGTAAAGCTCATATTCAACAAAAGAGCTCATGAAAGAGCTGCCTAGCTCCTGAAGGTCTGCATGCTCTGATTTCTGGAATGCAACAGAGATTTAATTTGGTTGGTGACTGTTGCTTCAATAAACAACCAAAAGTTGTTGTGTTTTTCAAAACCAAAATATTTTAGTTGCCCTAAAGAAGTATACTATATGAAGTGCAATGTAATCAGAATGCCCATTAACCCCCCAGTGGCATCACTAATTTGAAAATAATCTACTGAAAAGGGGATTGGTGACTATGATAACCTTAGCATTTGCTTTAAAAATGTATAATTTATTCCTGCTCCTACTTTACGGAAGTAAGAATTGTACGTAGCATGTAGAAAACAGACAGCATAAATTACAAAGCAACCGCAATGAACTTCTCATACAGAAGACTGTTTCCCCATCAAGGTGAATGCAACTCGTAGTCAGGAATAGAAAATTCAGCACTGCCATGTAAATGTTCGTTACCCACCAAAAAAAGCATAGGCAACTGCAAAGAATAATGGCTGAGGTGCAGGCAGCACCTTCTTTGTTAAAACAATGCACTTCACATTGAGAAGTACTTCAGATAGCCCCTTCCCCTCCCCCCGCCCCCCCGCAGCACCCACGGCTCTCCCCATGTGTGCCTGGCCATCCTAACAGAGCATTCATATTCCTGCCACCCCTAGATAACAGATGCAGGTGACAGGGTAGACAGAACAATAACTGTTTGTATAGGTCAGGAAGAAACACTGCAGCCATTTCGTCCTTGACCAAGAGAGGAGGCTTAGAGGTTTAGTAGGAAAACACATAAGTTATATAGAGAAAGAAGAATTTACCAGTTACCAAAAAAAAAAAAGTGGAAAAAAATAAAAATGAAATGCAGTTTTTCACTATCTTTGATTTTGCTTGTAAGAAGCAGTGCCTTTAAAATAAAGCAGAATGAGTTAAAGTGACTGAGACATCGTATGATTTTACTAGTAACTTCTACATAATAGAAAACACACATTTTTCTCATTTTAAAACATGTCTTATTTTTTCCACATCAGGAGATACAGTCTAGTAGTTACATAGTGCTTAGTTATATACTGATAATTACATAATGAAGGACAGAGGTCACAAAAATAGGCCACTTGCTCTTATGTCTGTGTAAAGTTTCAGCAATGAGATTCCAGTCCTTGTTACTTTGAGAATGAATATAAAACAGTTTCAAAAGTGATTTATTTTTAGACTTTTGGAAAAAAATGCTTAGTATAGATGAAAAGCAGAAAGATGCCAAAAACACTTGGACAAAGTTATCAAAAGGTCAACGTTAATCAGACAATGTGGCCTCTCCCATCGAGACTTTTCTTTAAATGTGAAAAAAGGGCCTTTTTTTTTTATAAAAATTCTCCATGTTGTTCCAAATCATTCTCACCTGTATTCTCATGTTACTGTGGAGATATAGTATGCATGCACCCACACGGGTGGCATGTTATCCATTTAGAGGCATCACATCAAAGAAAAACAGGCTTATGCAAATAAAAAGTTAGATCATCTCATCTCCAATAAGGTAGATCTGTCTACATAGGAAGAGAAGAGCTGCTGTGAAGCATAGCGTATGTAGCCTGTTCAGCAGCAGCTTGCACAAATGGTGCTCCAGATGTATAGCTGTTCAAGACAGCCCAAGGCAACAATTTTGATCAATTCTAATGTGATAAAATGCTGCAGGGAAAGTGTGCAGAAACATGTTTACGTCAGCCTTTAATTAAACTGTTGTTCATTTCCAAAGAACCTTAGGAAACACTAATGAGATATAAGTTTTGGCAATGTCCTCATAGAATCACAGAATCATCAAGGTTGGAAAAGACCTTGAAGATCATCTAGTCCAAACATTAACCTAACACTGATCGTTCTCAACTACACCATATCCCTCAGCGCTATGTCAGCCCAACTCTCAAACACCTCCAGGGATGGGGACTCCACCACTGCCCTGGGCAGCCCATTCCAACACCTAACAACCCCTTCTGTAAAGAAATGCTTCCTAATATCCAGTCTAAACCTTCCTTGGTGCAACTTGAGGCCATTCCCTCTTGTCTTATCGCTTGTTACTTGGTTAAAGAGACTCATCCCCAGCTCTCTGCAACCTCCTTTCAGGTAGTTGTAGAGGGCGATGAGGTCTCCCCTCAGCCTCCTCTTCTCCAGACTAAACAACCCCAGTTCCCTCAGCCGCTCCTCAAACCACATGTGCTCCAGACCCTTCACCAGCTTCGTTGCCCTTCTCTGGACACACTCGAGTAATTCAATGTCCTTTTTGTAGTGAAGGGCCCAAAACTGAACACAGGAATCGAGGTGCAACCTCACCAGTGCCGAGTACAGGGGTAAGATCACTTCCCTGTCCCTGCTGGCCATGCTATTGCTGACACAAGCCAGGATGCCATTGGCCTTCTTGGCCACCTGGGCACACTGCTGGCTCATGTTCAGCCGGCTGTCAATCAACACCCCCAGGTCCCTCTCTGACTGGCAGCTCTCCAGCCACTCCTCCCCAAGCCTGTAGTGCTGCTGGGGGTTGTTGTGGCCCAAGTGCAGCACCCGGCATTTGGCCTTATTGAAACTCACCCAGTTGGCCTTAGCCCATCGCTCCAGATCTCTCTGTCCAGGTCTCTCTGCAGAGCCTCCCTACCCTCGAGCAGATCAACACTCCCACCCAACTTGGTGGTCATCAAAGCAAAGACCCTCTCTACCTCAGCCTGAAGCAGCTTGTCATCCAGGCAGTTTCCTGGACAAATGTCACCTTAGCACACCATTTGGCAAGCCACCTGTTAGGAGAACTTGACTGGAATCGAGCAGTGATCCAGGGCAAGTTCAAACATCCACCTGTCTGTTTCTGGACACCTGATCTGCTTTTTTGCTCACCACCACAACATGACAGCTTTTCTTTCTTGCTCATGAGACATGCTCATGACCAGTGTAGAAGAAATCGTAAACAAATATTAAATCTCTTTTAATAGAGTTCATTCTTTAACTCTTCTTATTAATATCTTTTCTACTGTCTAGTTTCACAAGTCTTTCTTTACAAGGTACACTCCTGTAGACAACAATCTGTAAAGGTTCATTTACAACTCAGTACAGCATCACCATCAGAGAAAGCAAGATTAAACGTTCAGTTTACTGTGTAGTCATAGTGAAACCAGGAAAGCTACAGAGTCCATAGCACCACTAGCAAGCTATAAGAGGCATCCTTTCATGCTGCAGTTTTAAATGAACTGCTCTTTTCCCAGAGGCAGTACCTGGGATAATTTCTGGTGGCAGGATACACTACATACATCACATCCTCACTCCCCACTGCCTCCACAACTGGTAGGTACACTTGTGTGAAGCACCTGTGAAAACTTAAGTAAAATTTTAAATTCATATCAGATAGCTGTATGATGATGATGAATCATCACAAATCCCACTGTGCTCAGAAGAATCAATTTTGTTTCACACCTGTGCATGTGAAGATCTAGCAGAACTACCCTGCACAGGTAGAGCCAGCATCACCAATTTTCAGTTGTGCTCAGTCTGATTTCCTTTAACACTGTAAGCATTCTGTATTTCTCAGCTGTAGGTCTTAATAAAGCACCTAACACTGAATATTGACAGCTGAGTGACTCTAAAGCACAAACCACCTCTCATTTTTAAGAAAAAGGCTTTGTTATATCTGTCCTAAAGATTTGGCACTGAGGCTGGATGGAAACCAAGAATCCTGAAAATCAAAACATTTTAATTCATTTATCTTCTTCACAATAAAAGGGATGGTGACATATTTTTGTGAATAAATAGGAGAGAAACACAGATGTGTCTGAACAGCTAGGTGTCTGAGATACTTGGTGCCTAGAACAGAGAAAGACTTGTTAGAATTCCTGTTCAGTATCAGGCACAGATCAGGTTTTGCAACTATCTCTCCCATTATACAAATCTGTACCCTAATCATTGGCTTGTTGGTGTCTCATTCCCCCTCACTGTAAGTTTTGTATTGGACCAGAGAAAAACCCTCCTAAAAATTTATTTATTTCCATTAAAAAATCAGTTCTGATAAACAATGTATTCCTGAGTGGAAAATCAACAAAACAAACCAAACAAACAAAAAAAAAATCATTATCAGTTCTGTTCCATGACTTTCTGAGACACATATAGCAATGCTCAGTGTGAAGGCCTTTATACTCACTTTTGAGAGAATCAGTGAGGTCTTACATGAATATATATATGCATGTTGCTTAGCAGCTGACAGTGTTCTGAACTTGAGGAGCAGCCAGTGTTAAGGTTTGAAGAGAGCTGTTCTCTTCATGTTTAAAAACCTGATCTCAGTTTTATTTTTGCTTCTACATCAACTGTAAAAAAGCATTTTACATATGAAAATTTTATACTAGAGTAGAATATTTCTGTGTACAAAGATGTGATACCCTTCCATCTTCAAATCAGTCTACTTAGTGCCAATGTTATTTTCACAGGCACACCTCCAATATTGCACAATCCAGTCCTTCAGACTGTGACACTGGTTTTCCTATCAGGAACCATGCCCAAGGCTAATCAAACACTGTTGTGCTGTTTTGCCCTTTCACAACAAAGAAACAATTTCAATGTATTATCTTTTGTGATTTGTAGTGAAAAACCTGAGAAGAGGAACTAAACTAGAATTTTTTCCAATGCCATTTTCAGTACTGCAAGCTGGTGAGCAGAACACTACAAAAATATTGCAATTCAGAAAAGCTACAGCAAAACAATAGTAGATTTCTTACAAAAGCAACTGATTTCCTTGTTCATTCTCTATTAATCTTTTCTAACAAGTTACACTTTTTTATTTTCCATTGCTTAATATGCATTAATATACATAGGAGAAGAAAACGATGCAAAACTTTCAGACAACTGAAACATGAGAACCCCTTTAGATGGAGTAAACATATCATTCTTCTCATCCTTACCCACATGCAAACTTGCAGAATACTGTACTTCATTGCCAACAGTTACATTCTGTGAGATGCGTTAACATTGATGATTTTCTTTTCCTCAACAGAAAGAGATCTGGACATAAAATAGAAGGGTTGTATGTACCTGTCCTTATATATCCCAGCATAGTGTGGGGGAGTGGGGGGTGGGTGGAAAACCAAGACAAGTCTCTACAAACAAGTTGTAGAATGCTTTTTGTTGGTGAATGTGACTAACTGTATAAAGTTGGACTTCATTGCATTACTGATTATCCTACTTTTTATGGACAGAAAGCAAACAACTCAGTACAGCTCCTGTTAAAATTATATACACTAGCTTTTGTACAGTATAATTCTAATGCATGGTTATTTCAGTTAGCATAATTGGGAAAGCTGCATAAACTTTTCCTAAAATTAACTTCTTTCTTTTTTTTAATTTTTCAGCTTTAGCAAAAGGCAGTTTCTAAAAGAGGAAGAGAAAAGATATGATGGTCAGATTAGAGCATTAACATTGAATATGTACACATCAAAAACATCCACATCCCAAAGTAATTTCAAAAAATGTTTAACAGTAGGACAGGACATACAGACCTAACCCTGTAACAGTTGTTTGACAGTATATGACACATAAGTAATTAATAGTTGGACTGGATGATCTTCAAGGTCTTTTTCAACCTTGATGATTCTGTGATTTTGCGAATTGCCATACTGAAGAGATTATTCCTATTTAAATCTACATGTATACCGAATAAGATTAGGTTGAAACTATGGCACGCTATCCTGCAAGAACAGTGGGCAACCATTCTCATCTTTCAAACTCACCTTGCCACTCCTCATCAGAGAGTAACAGCAAACCTCCCAGTTTATCATCAGTATTACTATGTTAACATACCTGCACTGTTTCTTGTGAAGGGAAGAACACCCTTCTTTTTCCATGCATTGATCTGCTGTCATAAAGCTGGCCAGCCTTCCTCACCCTACATGCCTCATACCAGAAGCATTGTCTAGCTGAGAGAACCCCAAGACACAGGTGCCACCATGGAGACCATGGGGAGTTGAGGTGTTGCTGTTGGAGGGAGGCGAGAATGTCTCCACCAGCTTCTCAGTGACCCATGGGGGCCAGCAGCAGGGTGCCAGACTTCACCTCTGCATCCTCTCCTGCCTCACTTCTTACCACAACTTCAGACTCAGTTTACCCAACCACCTCTGTACCAGCACAGACCATCAGATGTTGTATGGGAAGTTACTTAGGAGTAACTCAGAGCTCAGTGGGGTGGCTACCTGTTAAACATGGAGCAGGCACTGTAAGTAATGAGGCTGACTTTGGAAATAAAAAGCATGAGACGAAAAATACAATGTTGCTGCCACAAAGAACTTACTATAACGAATACATATACCGTCATTAACAACCCACATGGTGCTCCAAGTACTCTGCACTGCCATAAATAACCCTTAAGAAGTTACAGTGTACATTAGGTACTCAACTACTTTTTTATTTAACTTTACACTTCAGAAATTAAGCCATTTCATCATCTATGTATCATCGTTAAGAGATGTGATTCCAGTAGATAACTATGATAGAAGAGCATTATGGGAGACTGTGAAAAAATCTAATTTAAAAGCCAAATAAATCATAAAGACTTTAGAGTACATTTTAGTCATTTATTAAATTATCCTACAGAAAGTCATCCAAACTCCAAGGAAAAATGCGCAGTTATAACATCTAATTAATGCTGAGAATCCAAGGAACTTGGCTAGAAAATTAAATCAATGTTGTAACCTTACTGCAAAAGTCAGAAAATTACTCCCAATTTCTAATGCAATAAGATTAAAGAGGCATTTGAGATAAAACAATGTAAGGGAAGTTGTTGATTTAGAAGCATTTAGGTTATGGTATCTCTTTTTTATTACTATTATAGTCTATACTAGAAACAATTTAGGATGGTTTAATAGTTGTCCTATATTAATTTAATTGCAGATCCATCTGGTGATTGGTTTTGAAGTAATATAAAATCATTAACTCTCACTGAAATATACTACTTTGATCAGGTTTTATACAGTTTGTATAACAACAGTAAAAAAGATAAATTAAGAACTTTTCCAAATGTATCTATGTATATAGCACAGAAATAAAGAATCTATCAATGAAGACAAAAAGGAGAGGTGCCTAAAAAAAGGTACAATATGTGAGCTAAATTCATTTTTTCCATCTCATGCATGTACCACAACTGGAAAAAAAAAGTCAGTGCAGACACCTATGATTTATGAGGTATTAAATACCTATTCTTTTGGTAACTGAAGATATTCTGCACCACATAGGTTAGATCATACAGAAAAATACTTAACCTACAATTTCTAACAGGAGCTGATCAGTTTTAAAAATGCTAATAAGATCTCTTATTCACTAACATTGGAATAGGACAATTACATGTAATAGCTCCTCGGCCAAATCTTGCATTAAGACATGCATTTCAATCAAAGGATGTCTAGGGTCATCATCAAGGTAAGAGGATGTTGCCATAGTATGAAGTTCATCACAGAGTAAGTGCTGTGCATACAACAAAAATATCTTTTGCGCATTTACATCTTCCACTGACGTATATGGGAGATGCTTATGCTAGCCCTGAGTGTATTCAATTCACTAATCACACATGGAAAATATTAAGTAATAGGCCTTGCCACAATATAATAGTCAAAATAAAAGACAGAGAACCTAGAATGAGATTTTTTACAGTGACTTTATTGAGCAAATAACAGCCATTTCCAGGAAAGCAAAATAGCAAACCTTTTTGTACTCTTCCTACTGTATCTCCTACTATATTTGTCTTTCTGTCTGTATTTCAAAACATTTCATTACTTTTCATTTATTCAGAAACTGAAGTGTACATGGGCTGAAGGAAAAGTCAGGTTCCTGCTCTGCCCAGAGTAGAAACTTCCTCATCTGCTACTCTGAATATTTGAAGATACTTATAAACAAGTTGTAAATTGGTCTAAAGCCATTTTAAACACTGAAAACCAGATATAATCTCTGTTGCTTTATATTTGGAGAGAGTGTAAACTCATCATCATTCTCACTCAGTAATGAAGGATGCAAATTTTCTGGATGTACAAGCAACTTCACCCATTTTAAGATAATATTTTTGCTGTCCTGTTCATGGATTTGTTTCTCTTTCTCCTCCTTTTTAATTAAATAAGAATTTGAAAGATCCTTCACCTTTTTTTCTATACCTAGTGCCTTTCAAGCTCTAAGGATAAGAAAGCACTTTTCATCTTTATGAAAGTAATGTCTAACTTATCTTACATACCAGCAATTTTTCTTTTATAATTGCCACTATGGAAACCAGAAGTAAACCCATTCTCTATTGATTTTAAAATTGTTTTAACTGTTATGGAAGAAATACTGATTTTAAATAAGTAGACATAACGCCCATTCATTGAACAATACCAACGTGTTGTTCTGCAACCAGGAAGAAAGAGGAGAACCCAACTCATGGCCTCCCAGGTGATCCTTCCTTGCTAATGTTGATTTTTATCATGATGTCACTTTCAGCATCATAGCAGCCAACAAGCTAAGAGAAGCCATGGCTAAGAATTTTCTCTGGAAATACACTTTGAAAAGTTACTCTTGGTGAAAAGTACCTCTCAGTTTATGAATGTGGAGTTATGAAAACATATCAAGTGGCAGCATTTGACTACTGTGCAGATATTACGCTAGTTAAAACCACAGAAAATTCAGATAGACCATAAAGTGTGCATGGGTGTATAGATATATATGAAAGGTATGTGTATGTGTGTGTATACATTGCTTAAAGAATATTTTGAAATATTAAAAAATACAAAGGCAGATGTAACAGAAGTTACTAACAAGACATAAATTGCTTAAAAACATGCTTTGACATACAAGGATTTTCAGAACTCAGACTGAGTCAAAACCACAGAAATGCCTTTAACAGATATTCATCAAGGAAAACCTTTGCAAGATGAATTCATCTGCTGCATGGAGGCTATGAGCTTCTAAAGCATTAACCTTCAGAAGGAGCACCAGGAGCTGGAAAAAATCCTGAACTCTGTCCAACACAGGCCACCAAAAAGCCAAGGTGATCTGTTACAGTTCTCAACTCCTGGACCACATTAACTACTTCCTCTTTTAGTTCCCTCACTTCAGAAATGAGAACGTCCATCTTTGATGGTCCATGAGAAGACGGCCCAAGAAGGAAAGAGCCATTGGGAAGGACCTCAATGGGGAAGGAGTGTCCAGTGGGTGGGGAGAAAGCAAAAGGGGACAAGGGTCCAGAAGAGGGGTATCCAACAAAAGGGGTCGGGACCTGAGAAGTGGAGGGTCCAACAGCTGCTGGCCAATCAACGGGTGAAGGCGGTCCAGCTGTTTCAGTTTTAATGGTATGCTGGCATCTTGACTCTTGACTGTTGGTAGAGGTGGGTGAGGTGTAAGAGAGTGAACATGATGAAGAAACTGTAAAATTAAAATTCACTTCATTGTATATTGACATTCAACATTTCCAGACACCTGACTACTACAGAAATCCACATGAATCTCTCCACTTTTATTACGACCAGTGTGCACTGGTGATAACCCCTGTTTTATTTATGTACAACATAGACAGTGTTGTAACACTATAACAATTAAATAGATCTCAAGGACCAGTACTGAAATTGTCTGCAATTATGTTAATGCACTTTGTCAAGCTAGCTTTTAAAAGGGAAGCCATAGGTGCACACACTGTGCTCTGTTCTTCTGATATTCCCGTTCCTTTATGAGTTAAGGAAAAAGTATCTATTTTACTTACCAGTTAATAAATCAAGGTGTTCACCAACAGCCCTTAGCCTATTAGATCCAAAGTACTTTTTATCCACTGCACTAGTCACTAGTTTTGTTGTATTTTTAATAACTTCCTCTTCCAAATGGGGAGGGTGATTTTTTTTTATTGTACAAAAGTTTTTTGTACTGTACAAAAATCCTCCTAAGGATTTCTAAAACATTCAACAAATTTACTCATGCAGCAACTTCCATCTGTTTCACAAAATATTACTACACTACTGCAGGAACTCAAAATTTTGTTTAATATAGAAACGTAAAGAATTCAGTAACAGCAACATGGAAAAAGGAAGACTGCAAGAGATTTACATCTAGATATATTTCCCATTGGTAGAAATGTAATTAAGACATGATCCAGACATTATTGAAGATAATAAGACGTTCAACTAGAAAAACCAAGGTACAAGAGAGAAGAAATAACCTGCACAAGATCTGACAGCAGACAGAAACTGAACTCCTAATTGGCTTGTTAGGACTTTATTTCTAAGTAATGCACCATTCTCAGAGATGACTTTTCACTTTCTTAGGATCTGCGATTTTTGAAGGATGGTTAGTTACTTGGACAGCTAATGGTAGAGATAAGGTTTGTGAGACATCTTTGCAGTTATAAACCTGCCTATTTTCTCTGCAGGAAGACCTCACACCTCTTTCAAAAAATCATGCAAATAGAGTCATATTTTACTTATTTTAACATAGCAAAAATGATGGCACAAACTACAGAATCTTCCCACAATAACTGAATGTATGTAAATTCTGAAAGAACATTGTAAATCCACAGTCATTTTTTTAATCTGTTTTTGAAACTGTTACACATACTCTTGTGGTTACATATATTTTTAAAATAGTCACAAACTTTTGCAAGTCAATGAAGTAAACCTCCAGGACAGTATCATGACTTCATAAGCTTTTCTTTTTTTCCAAAAGGATTTATAATCTGACTTTAATAAATACAAATTAAAAACTATTTGTAATACTGATTTTGGTTAATATATATTTTGGGGTTATATATTTTTATATCAGAAAGATAACATGCATAACAATACTAGAGCACTGCATAATGAAGCCACTACTCATAATTCTTTGTGGATTGGCTTTGGCCACCTAAAGTTCCCATATTTTTCAGATATGCTTACTTATTTCTTCCCAGAATTACATCTTCAAACAGCCAACTCCCCTAAAATAGACTATGAAGCGCAACATCTGGAAATTTTATCAAAACATTTTTGGAAGTAGTACAACAGGAAGAAGACAGATAATAACAAAAGGACAAAGTCTCAAGTTTGACAACTGAAAGTAGAGTGTGGTATGAGAAAGGTTTTATTGTAGCTGGGCTAGATTTCTTTTTCCTAGTTTCACAAATGCCACATCCTGGCTAAACCACAAGTAGTCCTGTAGTCATGTTCTTACTCCTCACAATGCATACTTGCATGGTAGAGAAGCTATAGAAACTATGAGGCTCACAACAGATTCACTTTTCCCCTGATGTCTACTTACCTACTAAAGTACATGATATTTGTATTTCACAGCAATAAAAGATTGATCTAACCTGTTCCATCCAACTGCAAATTTTCATCTGTCACATTTTTAATCTCAGTATATCTGTGTTACTCATTAATCTTTGTTCCATTCTCACTAATAAAATGGCTAGATACCCCATAGACACCTATGAAACTCCTAACCACTTTATTCCAACTTGTTTTAGCTATCATTGTTTATTGTGACTATCTCCAGTTCCAAACTAGCACTGTCATCTCATTTCTGCTACTTTACAAATGCAGCTAAATAAAGATATGAAAAGCCTTCATGATAAAAGATTCTTTCAAATCTATGTCATTTCTATTTCTATGAAAATACATTACACTTAGTATGCAGATGAAGAAATTAGATCTATTTCAGGTCAGAAGTTAGAGACTTTGTCAAGCTCAAAACAGAGACAATGAAACTGAAATCAGTAATGTTATATCTTAATATCAACCCTATTTCTGATTTTGTTTCTGTAAGTTAAAATTGCATCAGAGTGAAAGAGAAGCTACTTACCTATAAACATGATACCTCTGCATAGTCTCATTTGTGGGTACTGTGGAATGATTCACATTTCTGATGCTGATGACCTTTGGAGACTGCCTGAAAAAGCAGTGTCTGTTGGGACTACATGAGCATTCCCTGGGTACACTGGATGAACACAAATGTGATCCCAAATGGCTTATCCTTTTTTTCATTTATGCCTAACCTCATATGACATGCAGATCTCCATGAGCTCTCTGGCATAGAAAATGTCTCCAAACTTTTATTTCTATTGTCTTTGTGCTTGTAGGCATAACGAAACAGAATACAGGTTTTCACAAATATCATATCCTGGTAAGACCTCTGTGTCCAAAAGGAGCTTTACACAGATACACGCTAGTATGGATATGATATCAAGCATCTAACAAACTAGCAGCAGAACAAATATGCCAGGAGATGTCACACACCCTTTCCCAGTGAGGCCACGTACCAAGGGCAGCCATTGCAGTCACTGCCTCACAGTGTTTCCGCAGCAGCAGGATAACCACAGAAAGTGATTTGAGCCAAACATAAATCATCAGGGGCAAAAGACTTATACTTCCCCCAGTATAACAATTTTCAGACTGGTCAGTGGTACATCTGTCCCTCTGCAGGAATGAAAGACCATCTTAAGGACAGAAAAAACTAAGTCCCCTGAAGTCTCTCAAAGACAACCTCTCTGACAGAGATCTGGTAAAGTTTCACTAGGCCCAGCAGTGCTGGAAAACAGGATATTCAGGGAGGAATGTAAACTCCAGGAAGTAAAAATAAAAGACACTGATTCAAGTCTATATCTTTTATTCTCCCTTTCTCATCTTTTGGACTTCTCTGGTTTATGAAACATACATAGAGAGTTAAAGGCTGTTTCAGTCCAAGTCTAGGTACCCAAAGGCACAGAAATTAAGTAAAGGCTCATTGTAAATCTACTCAAGCAATCTGAACAATGACATTGTTCATTACTGACATGAAGAAGGCTGGTGAAACTGAACAAATCCAGTGTTCACAGAGCACAGTTCTTTGCAAGCAGAATGATTCAAGAGCTAAAAAGCAATTGAGATAGTTGGAAACTATAGAGATCATCTGTGAAAGGCTCTGTCAACAGGACTCAGGCTCAGTTGTCCATGCAGCACTGCATTTCTCAGAAGCCCCTACAGCTCACTCAGTAGCACAAAAGAACTTCATTTCACAAGTGGGGATATGTGGAGACCACTTCAGAAAGGAATGATGGGCTGTTTTCTCCACAGCCACAAAAATTAATTGAGGTACAATCCTGTCTTTTATGAAGAAATGTAATAGTGTCATGGCAAAACAGGTGGCAGTCACAGAGGAAAATATTTTGCACAAGGGGGAAGATTCTGGCTGGCAGAACTGCTATTTTGCTGTTCTTAAGTTTGGTTATGCAATGCCACAGGAAAGATTTTTTTTTTAATTCAACTGTGAATGTTGCAAACAGCTAGAAATAAGAAAATACCAGAGCCTCCATGAGAAACAAAAAGTACAAAAGACACGACAAAGAAAAAAACTAATAAACGTTGTGTGAGAGGAACAGCCTAATAATGAGAACATAGATCAGAGGGTAGGCAGAAGCAGATTAAAAGGAGACCAACTATAACAAAAATGTGAAAATAAAAGGCAGCTACATTAAATACCAATCACATGCTACCTTGCACACAGAGATGAAAGGGAAAACTTAGCAGGTGAAAAAAAAAGAAGAAAAAAAAAAGCCTAAAATAATATAAAAATGAGGTGAGAACAAAGGGTCAGTCAGTTACTGAAGAAGTGAAGAGCAACGATGAGCAGCAGACAGGGCAAAGGACGGCAAACACTGTAAGATCAGCAAAGCAAGCAAGGGCATGTATTTTTCTCTATTTCACTTTTACATACTGTGCTGTACATTTCACAGGCTCTCCAAATAGCTGCAGCACCTGTGCCACAGGATCCATTAACCAACACTGTTCAAATACATGTGAGTTTAAACACATTTTCACATCACAAAGGTGAGGGAAAGGACTACACTGGCATCTAGGTTTATAAAGCATCAAGATAACATGAGAGAAAGTTATGACAATTAATTTTACTATTTTGACATCCATAACTTTCTTCACACAAACATGTTCCTGGCTTCTGATAACCCAAAACACATTTCCCAACACCCTTTAGCGTATGGATATAATCCCACAAAGCTATGTGTGGACTCGTCAGGAAAGAACCTATTGAACCTATTATGAGTCACATAGTATGGACTAAATGCACAAACAGGAATCTGTCATGGTAAAACAAAAACTGAGTAAATTCGTGTTGAATCAACCATAGTATGGAGATGTTCAGGTTTTTACTTGAAACCAGTGTACTCAAAATCCTGCTGGGATGATTACAGCATACACAATATCAAGTACCTCACATTTTTTCAAACAATAGATAAGGCAGTCACCAGATGGAAAAATTATTATGTAGTTGTTTATACCACATCCTTTTTGTAAATATCCATTTACAAAACTGGCAAATAGACAGAAAAATAAATTATTCTTCTAAAAAGCCATCATTTTATTGCAGTAATGGAAAGGCAGATACAGAGATTTATTGTATATTTGAATATACTTCCAGGTAAAACAGTCCCGTGTTACTCACCTTGATCTCTTTCATGCCATGTCCGACTCCCCGCTGCTGGTGAATTTGGAGAAGGATAAAAGTCTCCTGTCGGGCTTGGCTCCATATTTTCATCTATGGAGATAGTTTTGGGTCTTTTGCTGTTGAAAGAATGTGAGATTTGGCAGTGAATATGATATGCAGCTAGTAGCGGTATATAAACTGTTTGGATTTCAACAAATATTTCAATAGAAAGTAATTCAGGAATACAAAGCACAAAAAAGTGGATATTAGAGCTTACATTAACTTACATAGATGATATTATTTAATAATATGTAATGCAGGTATGTGCTTGCATTTTTCACATGATTAATGTTTCAGAGATGGCATGAATAGGTAACATAAAAGTCTACCAGTACTTGGCTGAACAACCAAGAAACCAGTTCCTGTAACCTACCAAAGAAAGGTTGTGTCATGAGAGTGTTAAACACTATGCAGAAACCATGAAAGCAAAACAAAGCACTGGAAAAGTATTACTAATAAAGTCAGGATAAAACAGGAACTTTTCTGAATGTGTTAATAAGGAAAAAATGCAGTTTACTGTATTTCACCATGTCAAAAGCCTAAGCTTTTCAAAGAGGTCTAACCTGAAACAAAGACTTTTCATTTTAGACTAGTTTAATTAAAAACAACAAAAAGGCCCATATTTCAAGTCACACTATATAAAATGAGGCAGCACTTCAATGCAGTGGAGAGAAGTCAAGTTTCTTTGTAACAATATATACTGAAGCTGTTACGCTGACTGCCAAAGAAAACCAGGATGAAGGTTTTAATGGTGGTGGTATTATTATTACTATTATTTAGACTGTAAGAATTAATCTATCCATTTCTAAAATGTACTAGGTGAACTGCCAAGTTGAAAATACAATGGAAAGAAAGAGGGGAATATGAGCAAAATAACTCAGGAGCACCAGGTGCTGGTGGAAGAGCACCCCAGTCCCCTGCAGTCCTCTTAAATCCCATCCCACTGTGCAGATTCTTCCTGACTCACTGGGTGCAGAAACATTGGGCAATGAGAGGTCCTATAGTGCTTATGATTTCATGGTACATCAGACAGTTTCAGAAAACTGAACAGTGACAGAGACAGTACATTATCCGGGAGTCAGAAGGAGGGTACAGCAGGTTCTCCACCTCTGTGGGCTGGCCAGCTGCTCCTGAGGGAGGGAACAGGGTCCTTCCCACAAGTGGGAGAAAGAACCATGTTGAAGCAGAGAAGTGGGTCTCTCAGATATCAAACTGCCTGCGGCAGGCACATGGAGACCCTTGAGAAAAATTAAAGACCCTTGAGAAAAATTGAGACCCTATGACACCAAGTTAAGCAGGAGTGTCAATCTTCATGAAGATAGGGAGGCTCTACAGAGAGACTTGGATAGATTGGATCGGTGGGCCAACGTTAATGGGATGAGCTTCAACAAGGCCAAGTGCCAGGTCCTGCACTTGGGCCACAACAACAACCCCATGCATCGCTACAGGCTTGGGGAGGTGTGGCTGGAGGAAAAAGATCTGGGGGTTCTAATTGACAAGCAGCTGAACATGAGCCGGCAGTGTGCCCAGGTGGCCAAGAAAGCCAACGACATCCTGGCTTGTTTTAGAAATAGCGTGACCAGCAGAAGTAGGGACGTGATAGTCCCTCTGTACTCTGCACTGGTGAGGCCACACCTGGAGTATTGTGTCCAGTTTTGGGCACCTCAATATGAGAGAGATATCGAGGTGCTGGAACAAGTGAAGAGGAGGACAACGAAGCTGGTGAAGGGCCTGGAGAACAAATCCTATGAGGAGCGATTGAAGGAGCTGGGACTGTTTAGTTTGAGGAGCAGAAGGCTAAGGGGAGACCTCATCACTCTCTACAGCTACCTGAAAGGACATTGTAGAGAGGTTGGTGCTGGTCTCTTCTCACAGGTGATTCGTGACAGAACAAGAGGGAATGGCTTTAAACTCCAACAGGGGAGGTTCAGACTGCACATTAGGAAAAATTTTTCACAGAAAGAGTGGTGAGACAGTGGAATAGGCTGCCCAGGGAGGTGGTGGAGTCACCATCCCTGGATGTGTTTAAGGGTCGTTTAGATGAGATGTTGGGGGATAAGGTGTAGGGGAGAAGTTTGTAGAGTCGGGCTGATGGTTGGACTCGATGATCCCAAGGGTCTTTTCCAACCTGAATGATTCTGTGATTCTGTGATTCTTCTTCCCACTGTGCTGGGAAATGCACCTTGTAAGGGTGAGGAAGGAAACATACTTTCATGAGCTGGGGTGATGCCACAGATAAAGACACCTTGTCTTTATATACCTGTCCTAATGCCTTTTTCATAGGAAACAGTATCCGTCCCAATATATCTTTCAAGACAGAGGTCCAAATGGGAGCCCTCAATGACAGCTTTTGTGCCTGCAACCACCCTGCGGCACTGAGTCCAGCCAGCAGCTTCCCAGCTACTAGACCTTCCGGCATCCCAGCAGCAGTTTCAGGATGCATAGCTGTTCTCTTAGCAGATGATTTAGTGAGCACTTCAAACCCTGACGAAAATTATTACCATCTTCAATATCAACAGCAATGAGAGACAATAATGATGCCACTTCAGATTACAAGATTTGTAACATATATATCTATACATAAATTGTGGTAACGTACATAAATAGCCTACCTCACAAAATCAGAGGAAATTCATAAAATAGTTAGCTGTTGACAGTATTTGTGAATTGCTTGTCCTACTCTATTAAACCTGGTTTCACATTAGCACTTATTTCAAGTTTTTACCTGCTTGGTGGAGAGGACAAGGACCTCTGTAGATTTACACCCGAATTCATATCATGGTAATATGGCTGGCTCGGAAGCTCTCCAATTGGGAAGTTCACTCCTGTTCCCTGGGTTATAGGTGCTGAAAAACACATCATCATAACGAGTCAAAGATAATCTTCTATCTTTTTAGCCATCTTTTCATTTTTAACACTGGGAAAAACATCAAGATGTTACTATATGTATCTATTTTTCTGCTTCTTGCAGAAACCAAGTAGAGACAAGTTCTATCAATGTTTATATATCTAAAAAAGTGAATTGTCTTCCCAAGTCCCTAGAAATCCCTTAGCAGTTATGCAGACATATTTGTTGTATAACAGATAACCTGGAATCATCAATATGAAAAAGGTAACACAAACCTTGGCACAAAGTCTAACCTTCTGTAGAAGGACTTCTATAATGAATGAGGCAGAGTTTATAAGGACGGCTAACATTATTTATTAAAGAACTGAGATAACTGGAAAGAACAAACTTGGGGACACACAAACTCTTTTCCACTTAAACTCTTCTGTATTAATAATAGCCTTCTGTGCTGACAGCATGTTTTGCTCCCTCCTTTTTCTTTCACCTGGTGTCACAGGTTCACAGGTACTACTTTGCATATGTACACCTACACACAAACACACACACTCAGCATTATCTTCACCTCCTTACAGAGTCTGTGTACTGTACGTCTTGGTATTTCAAGAGTAAATTATATGTTACATATTGTGGTGTATTTACCTTTGTTCATTGTCTGTGCACTGTGCATTTTAACTACCTTTGGCACTTATAAGAATAATTGCATGTTGTGTAATGTATCTGAAGGTTTGTATTTTTCCTGACAGTTAAAGTACAACTCTGTTGCGGCTTGAGGTTAAACAAATGCATGGTAAGAAATGCCACAGAAACCACATACTTTAAAGCTTATTATTAGAAGTATATCATGTATAACAGCTGCAGAAGGTATGATTTCATAACATAACTACAATATTGATTCTTTTTTAATCTGAATGGCCTGATACTTTTAAACTTTTTTAACCACCTGACAACTAAAAGAAAGCTGCATTTCGCACTCCCTCAGCCTCCTAAAACAACAAAACTGTATCTTCATCAAGAAAGAATATGTCTTAACACTGCAGCATGGCAATGCTCGGTATTTTGCTGAATGACTTAACATAATTGTAATTGTTGCATATTAATTTCTGACCACAGCAAATGAAATGACACATGCATCTTAAGCCTCACTAAGTTAATTAAACTCCTCAAGCATCCTGACCTGGCAAAATTCGGACAGACAGTTTTGGAAACCTGTGCCTCACTGGTTTTGCTCTCACCTCATCAGAAAAGAGATTTTCCTTGACCATTCACTTGTTATAATGTTGGTGTCATCATTGCAGACACTTTTAACTATAACTTTCAAGTATTTTTGTTCATTTCCTAATGAAGTCTTAAGAGAAATACTTTAATAGTGTTGAGACTAAAGGGAGAAAAGAAGCACTCAGAAAGCAATGTCAAATGAAGATACGCACTGGTTTTATGCCATACTATTATAGCAAATTCTTAGATGTCAACCAAACAGATCTTCTTATTTATATTCATTTTGGGTTTTTATTCTGCAATAAAAGCTTCACCTGTCCTTTTATATTTATATTTTATGTTACTTTTTTTTGCATGTTCATAACATTTCTGATGCCAAAACAAACCAATATAATTAGAAACTCAATTACAGCCAGTGCTATGAGTAACAGAAACACAAGCGTATATTAAGTCAGTCATCCTTTATATCTATGCTGTGATTTCTCTTTTAAGAGCTACAAATTCAAAATAAACTAAAAGAATAATCAGATGGTTTAGCAAAATCCAAGGATGTGCAGGACAATCTTAAGAAGCTGCAAGTCTAACAAATAGAAGGTTTTGTTACACATGATAATTTTATTGACACATCAGTCTATTAAGCTGTGCAGGGGGACACATAACAAACGGATTCAATCTTTAAATACCAAAGAGACAAAAGAAGACTTCTGTTTGTTTTATTACAAACACATGCAAGATGAACTGTAATACCGTGGTCAAAGATATCAAAATTCTGCATGGTTATAGGCATTTCCTATGCATTTTACATCTTGGGGAGAAAAAAAAGGGCTTTGGAAACTATTAAATGCAAATGATAACTTACTTCTGGACACCCTCACAAGTTCTGACACGTTGAACACTCCAGATTTTACAAAACTGTCCTCAAGGTACACTGAAAAAGATCACAATACCATAATCAGTACAGTGAGAAGATTAATAAATAACTATAGATAAATTTATACAGCAGCTAACAGTATGAACAGAGTCCCAGAAGTAAAATACACAGATCAAAGGACACTGAAAGCTGATCACAGAATCTAATGAGAGCTGAAATTCAGGTGGAGGTAGAAAAAATCTTGGAGTTGGTGAAAGCATTTTTTAATACGTTTATGAAAACTAACAACTGAGTTCCTAGCTAACCATCCAGAAAATGTCTAAAAAATAGTTCCTTTTATGAGTATCTTCAATTTTTAAGTCAGTATTGAACTAAGAACTGTATCAGCTGGACTAAGCAATTTCATCATAGAGCAGTCCTGTCCTCACATAGATTTCTGCTAAATAGTGACTTTACACTGCCACCTCCATTACCACCTCAGAGGTGGACAAGGATTGTACCATTATTTTCAGTAAAAGCAGGAACTGGGTACATGCTGAATTATATATCTAGAAACCTATGTTTAAGAAACCGCATATTATTGTATTGGCTTATGTTTGCTTATGCTAAGACAAATGTATATGATATACTTTCCCTGCCATGAAATTCAGGCACAAATTGGAGTAGTGCAGTGAAACAACAGCTGATAATCAAGACTTATCTCAGTAGTGAGAGTAAATAACCTTACAAAAAGGGAGCTGAGAAACCCAGGTTTCTGTCAATGTCTCATATCAATAGTCACTGCATAGACTGACCTGACTGATTTTGAGATTACATGACATCACAACATTGTTGGAATTCCTACCTGTAAGGTTCATGATGTCATGTAATCTCAAATTCAGCCAAGAGATTGCATTTACCAACAGCAATATTTAGCACATTGCTGCTCCAACAGTATTACTTTTTTATTTGTTTTCATGTGAGAGAGTGCACTAAGAATTTCTTACTGTGGTTTCTCTAGTCTCTTTTCTGCATTAACACAGCTTTTTTCTTTTGGAAATACACTCTCAATTTTCTGTTTGAAATCTTTGAATAAGTAAAAGCACTCTAAATGTCTTAACTAACAAAACAAACAAACAAATAAAAGATGAACCTATTGGAATATTTGCTGATTTGGAAAACAGTGGATCAATACTATTCTCTTTAGGTTTCTTTTGCAAATTACTACTTCCATCTTCAAGTAATTTAAGAAAACACTGCCACTGTAATCAAAGAAGTGACTGTAAATACAGTACACTTCACTTGAGAGATCTGTCCTTGAGAGATCTGGAGAAATAGCTACTTACTTTTCAGGTCAAACAAGAAAGGCAGAGGCAAAAAGAGGGGTTTTCACTACTTACTAGCAGTCCTACTAGGCCCACAGAGCCACCTCTCCCAGCATCTCTGATATTATCTAAAAAATGCACCTGACAACTCTAGCTGAAAAAAATCCAACTAAGCATATTTCCTGACATCTCTCTTACACTGTTACACCTACAAGCAAATATGTCAGTCTTCCCCATCTGAAAAATCATCCTAGGAGCAAGTGCAGCGGGCGTGCAGAGCACTGTAAGCCTGTGGGATCATCCTGAATGATGTTATGCCAATGCCATCTATCTTCTCATCTTCCAGTCAACGTCACTTTATACGATATCCCTGCATGTCTTTATTTCTACTAGCAGCTCTACAGGTCTCCCTCTCTTTTTTTTCTTCTCTTCCTTTCACATTCCTCTCCCTCTCATTTTCAACAGCTTCTCTCCATATCCATTACTTTTTCCTCTCTTACTGTCCTTCACCTGGATGTTGCAGACTTAATCATCTCCAGTTCTAAGAAATAAAAGCCTTTCTCTTTCATCTCCTGCCTTCTCTTGCACCCTTTCTCCATTTTTTTGTGTGGATGAAAACATGACATGTCTTCTCAAATATTTACTTCTTTATTTGACAGAACTTGGCATACCCATATCATAAAAAATTGCAGAGTTAATGTTTCTTTTTCCCCTTCTTCCTCAGTTATCATTTTTTAACCTAAGAATGGACAAGCTGGATGCACACTAATAATTCCTCCATCAGTGGCAATCTTTCCCTTCTCTGCCTATTTCCTCCAGCGGGAACAGTTTGAAGCAGTACATGGAAGGGAGATTTCCAAAGAAAAATTTGATTTCTTGATTTTAGTTGCCCTGTAAGTGGAGCATGGCTTAAAGCCAGTGTACAAACATGCAGTCAGATCTGGTGCTGGTAATGAGACAAGACTGACCTTCTCTGCTGCTTATCCAAATACCACTACTTTGAAGCATAACTTCTCTCATTCAAGCTAGGCTAACTTGACAGGAGCTTTACCCAAGTGTAGATTAGTCAAGCTATCATTACAGTGAGAGCAAGCCCCAAGGCTCATATTAAAAAAAAGAAAATGCCCATGTAGGATTTAATATGTAAGAACACAGATGTACACATGTGTAAGCACACACACACAGACGCACGTGTTTAATCATCAGCCTTCTCTCATGCATTCTTAGTTTTTCTCACTGGCAATACTGAGAATACCCACATAACATAAAGAGCAATAAGTGTGTTTGTCTCCTTGTAATAATGAAATGGGAGCAGGGAAAAAACTATGCCACAGAGTGATACCACTATCTATCACCCCCTCACAGAAGGATGCATTGTTGACTGATGGATCGCTGTATTTCACTCAGGTTTCCCCCTGACTTGGATGGTCCAAAAATAACGACACCCACAGATACATGCAAATGTTTTGCTTGGCATTAGGAAAGAGAGGGAAACTGCAGATATTGTCACTCTCAATCAACTTTTAAAAGTTTGATTTTTTTCTCTATGTCACAAAATATTATTAAAAAACTGATGCAACATTAAAAAGTCTATGTCACAGGCACTGAGCAACTTCATCTTGAGCCTTATGTTCTAACAGGGAAGGTGGATTCCAGTGGTAAATCTGGGTGCAGAAAAATAAACACAGTATGTTCAGTTCCAGCACCAGTGGACTTCAACAGTTTTAACTAGTTAGGATAACAATCCATGCTGGGTATGTTACAGAACAGTTTTTGGCTCCCAGCTGTGCAAAAGAAAAATGTTCTGTGCCATTAAACTACTGTAATTTGTTGCAGAAACATGCACTCTACATACAATAAAGAATAAGCAGCAAGACTGCATGTAGCAGGACAACAGTACAGGACATTTTGACTTTATGGTGTGACACTGGCTTTTTGCTTTGTGAAGCTGATCTCCTACTGATTAAGAGTTAACATTCATATTCACATTATTACAGTGCATGCAAGAAAAAAATATGTGGTGATATTCCATATGGTATAAGTCTTACTAATTTTTTGATTAAGCACTTTCTAATGCACTGCTTGCATTAACATGTTAAAGAGCCTTAAATTAGCATTGGGTGTGTGTTTCTGATCTGTTCAGTACAGAAACTAACACACTTGGTAACAGCCTATTGTATTCCTCATAGAGGATTTACTGTATCTTTTGTTGGTCATGATAGCACTTTGCTGTCTTTATTGTTCAAACCTAATATAAGCACTGAGTATTGTCATTTACTAAAGCTCATTTTGCCTGAGAGATAACAGTCTCTGAAATGCATTTCACTAATTGTCATTATTCTTAAAAATCTGAGTTCTACAAAAAGAATATTTCTGCCAAAATCACCATAGTACAATTCTGTATAAAAAGTCAGCAACTTCCAAAACCCATAAATAACAGTTTTTGTACAGGGTGAGTATAAAATCTGTCTTCTCTCCTTACCTTTTTTACAGAAAACTCATTTCTGAAAAATACATTTTCCAAACAATACTACAATGACCAGATCAGTGCCATCAAGAATGAAAGATAAATAAGTTAACCCAAGCAGCAGTTCTGATCAAGCTCCCCTCAGTCAGTAACAGTAGAAACTTTCAACAATGCCTCCAACCGCTGTAGAAGTTATCGTCCTAGTCCTTATACTTATCTTCCACTTTATTCCCGTGCTCCGCCTTCAAGAGCTGAGTTGTAAGTATAGCTTTTAACCATGCTAAGACTTAAATGGGTTTAAAAAAAAAAAAAAAAAAAGTTGTTTAAACCTACTGAAAAATATTTTCAGTTTGCACTAACATGTACTATAAAGGACTTGTTCTCACATTACTTAAAAGCTTACCAGTGACGTCTGGCTTTACAAATCCTTAACCAGACTTTTTATGTCTTCTGATTTAATTGTACTTTTATGAATAGAGAACCTGTTTATGTTCTGCTGTGTATTGACTACTGCCAAAACGTAAAATTGCTTCCTGGTATCATTAAACGTCTAGTTTTTTCACTGATACTGCCTTGAATTTGAGCAACTTATAAAACAGCAATGAGGATCCAATCAGTGAAGTAAATAATTTGTAATATTGTACTTTTATTTCTGGATCTTTTAGACTTACTAGCAGCGGGACAGGTTCAACATCAGGAGCTACTGTGAGGAGAAAGGCTGGAAGCTTCATCCTGGTGTACACAATACTAGCAGAGAGCTGTAGCTTTAAGTTATGCAATGTAATGTTCTGGTTGCTGCTACAGGTTTGTTAGACTTCTGAAAGTGCTACAATTAAAGAGTAAATCATTTCATTGTCTAGATTCTTTTGTTTGAGTGTTTGAAAACTGACTTTAAGGATCAGCTCTCGCTGTTTCCTGCAATACCTAATTTCTGCAGGAAGCTCTTGAATTTCAGCAGGAATCCTAGTCACATACAGCTACTATTCACAGTCAGAACTGGTAGTGAAAAATTAGTCAAACAGTGTTCATAGTAAGTTAACATACAGTCAGCAGACTTGAAGTTTGTTTTCCTATTGCACGCATTTTGAAGCCAGTATCTTAAAAATACTACCAGAAACAGGTTTCCACTGAATCAGAATTTCTCAAAGGCAGTCAGAATTTCTTAAAGGCACTTAAGGGTGGATAACATGAGCCAAGGAGTGACACAGATTTCAGTGATGATGTCATTTGAAACAGCTGAACTAAGGTCTGTCCAGAGGATGAGGCTATTTTGGTTATTGCATGACTATCTCTGGCCTTGTTGCATACCCACAGTTTGTTTTGTTTTTTTCCTGAAAGTGGCAATGATGTTGTAACTGGGACAGGAAGCAAACATGTTGCAAAAAGATTCCCTGCCTCCATTGAACTTTTGAGCACAGTAAGGGCCTAAGAAGCTGCCTGAGCCATTTCCAAAAACAAAAGAGATAACTCTCAAGTTAATAAACAGAACTATAATACATTTCAATGCTGCAATAATTTGAAGAGGTAAACACCTGGTTTAATAAACTCTGGAATCCATGTACTGGAATCCAAGATGTGAATTGCCCCAAAACCTAACAAGAAACAGAAAGGGTAACTAACATAAATGTATACATACTGCCTTCCACTCCAGAGGATCTCAGGCTATATACAAACTACAGCCAAGCTTTAAAAATAGGTTGGGGGAGCTGCTTTTTAACAGTTATAGGACAACCAGGTACCAAAAAGGATTTTTCTCATGCCAAAGCAGGTTTCTGGAATTCTAACTGGTAACATAAGAGTTTTTAGTAATTTCTTGCTCTGTGCATGCTTTGAAGCAAAACCCAATGTGCTCACCATTGAACACAATGACATCAGAAGTGAACATGGTATCAGAAGTTAACACAGCATCAGGATTGATCACAGCATCATTTACTTACACAGTAGGTTTATAAAAAAGGATAGCTGATACAAACAAAAATTCAGAAGTAATCCCAAACCAGTAGACAGTAGTAATTAACCACACCAAATTTCAAACCAGCATGCAAGGCCAAAAACTATTCCTCTTGGAAAAAGGGACTGTACAATCCCTGATTGTGCAGATAGCACAGCTGTGCATTACCCCCAGAATGCCCCACCTGGCTCAGGGCTGAGAGGCTGATGAGGAAGAGTGTCACCTCTCAATCACTGGCATTATTAATTCATAGACCATTTGGGAAAAGGACAACTCTACAGAAAATCAAGCCCTGACCAAACCCAACCCTGTTTTATTTGGAGATCACTATCTGAGATGGCACAGCTGCAGGCATACAGGAAACAGCAAGCATTTCAGAATATCCACTCCCATGCTGAAAAAGCAAGGTGAATATATGTTTGTTTAAATACAATTCCATCTGATTCCCCAAACTGCTGCTATGGCATCATTTCTTCCACAAGAAAAGCTGCTTACAATGATGAGGCCAGGGAATATCTCTTCTATTCCTATTAACTAGGGGGCTAATTCCCCATCCACAAGAAGGTAACATGCAATACAATAAAATAATGAAACCATCTGTGTTTTCAAAATTCAAAGACTTTTGTTTACTGCACTTTCAAAAGAGAACAGAATTGAGACTGCATTACTCTCCAGAAGTTATGTCTGAAACTACATTCTAAAACTCAGAACTTAAATACCTCTATCTAAAACAGTCATATATAGGCAAATTTATTACACATTTCTTAGGGTTTGATCCAAAAAGAATGTTCTCCCTATGGCTGCTAGCCCATATGAAAGGGCAAAAAAGCCTTTGGGGTTCTCCAGCTGCAAGAGAAATTTACATATTGAGAGATAGGTGAGGCTGGTTGCAAGCTTTCTGGCAACACCTACTTTAATTAAAAAAAAAAAAAAATAGATAGTGATTTCACTCTGGTCTTCTTTGGAAACGGTGCCCAGAACAAAATTTCTGGTGAAAATATAGAAGGGGAAAACCAATTCCAGAGCAGTGAGACTGGGGCTGGGGATTTGCATACCTATGCCTCATTCAGATTAAGGATCTTATCACTAGATGAATGCCCTGACATATCATGGGTTACTGTGGAGGAAATAAGGGAAACAGTGGGGAGGAATGAAAGGCAGAAACACAGTTTCTCAATCTCTCTGTCTAAAAGTGTGTCACTGCATATAGATAATGTAATATTCACCAGTACACAGGCTCAGACCTGAGTCATCTGTGTTCCTTATTCATTCCTGACTGACGTTATAGAGTCTGCAAAATTTATATTAACATATGCCTTGGACCAGCTAAAGTGGAGTAAATTCTAACAGGAAAAAAAGTCTAGCAGGTCCCGCTTGCTAGGAAGCATAGCTCTAATAACCTCTGAACTCAGTTGCTTGGATAAAAGCAAAAATCTGAACACACTTGTCTTCCCTTGCCAATGAGGTTCACAACTGTCTGTGTGAGGATGACAGGTTCCCTTTGAACCTTCTGAAAAGTTATCTTTTATATTCCCCAATGATGGACAAAAATAGCTCTGAAATCTTGAAGGGACCTGAACAAGAGACTATTCTCCTCCCAGCTCCACCCAGAAGACAAAAGATGAAGAACATCAAATACCAGTAAGAGCTGGTATCCACTACCTCAAGTTTCCAGTTTTCTTAATTCCTCAAATTGTATTCAACTGTCTATCCTATCTTATCATCATATTAAGATAACATTTTACTCCACCAGTATTGGAATTTCTTATTCTTATTTTAGCAGCTTAAAAAGGCTGTGTTGAAAGATTTGAGCAACATGGCAACAACTGGACACAGCAGTGTTAATGCTGGTGTATGAATAAATCAAGTCTACCAAGCAGTAAACTCACACCCAAGCCAGGTAGCAAGTAACTTTATTAATGTCAAACAGTCGTGGCCAGCAGGCACTAAGTAAGGGAAAGAAAAATAAAGCAGGACAAAACCAAGAAAATGTGAAGAATTGGCTAATAAGAATTATATCACTGGAGACCAAATTGCTATGGCTGGTGTCAGTATCATTAGCTTACTAGTAGTTCTACCTGGTTTTCTCTTTCTACTCACCCTTATAATTTTCTTATGGCTAATAGATTAATTTATTTTCTTCAGTATATAACCTCCCACACCTTTTCAGGTATTTCAAGACACACATGTTAAGGAAGGCTTATTTTTTAGATTTCCTTAAGCTATATAAAAGCTCTATGGGACTTGCAGGGAGCAAATAATACAGCATTACACTGAAACTGACACACTAGGTTTCCTTCAACAGCCTGCCTTCAGCAGTAGCTCTGAGCAGATGCCCAGTAGAACAGTAAGAAACAGGGCAGGCCTAAAGCATTTGTTGGGGGTTTTTTTGACTGATAGTGTCCAAGGTTCTAATTATTTTCAGTTTTAAAACTTATCTAGGTGTGCTCCTATCTGTTTAGTCACCCTCAATGGATCCATGGACATGTCCATTTTCTCTTTGAAACCACGTAAACTTTTAATAGCTAGCACTATGCTAGCTAACATAAACTTTTAGATTCCAGGAACTTAATGACTGTTGTGGACAACAGCAGTGTTCAAACTCTTCTCCTCTCTCTCAGTTCAGTTTAGTTCAGCTCATATATCTGTCTGGAACCTACTTAATTCCTGCGGAGAAGTGACCTTTACAACCCAGCACTCAGAAAAGCAAGTTTCATTCTTTAGAAATATACCATATGTAAGTTATTTAAAAATAAAACTTAGAGGAGGATATCCCTGGATCTTGCTACAAAAGCTACATACCACTTTCACCACAAGCTACACCATCTTAGTACTGTATTTTGCTATCAAAGTATTCAGTGTATTTTTAGGAACATATTGTAAAGAATTCCAGCAAGTGCTCTTAATGTTCTTTTGTTTGGCAAGTGACATTACCCTCCCTCCATGGTTAAGACAGCAAATTACCAGACACCCTAAAGAATGCAACAGTCTAGCCAAACCTAGAAAAACCCACTTTTAACACCAGCAGCCTCGCCAACTACCACTCAGTTTCCAACCTCCTCTTTCTTGGCAATGTCTTTGTGAAGGTAGTGGCATCCAAAAGCTAACAGCACCTATCCCTTGCCAATGCCCTGGCTCCTTGACATACAGGGCATCAGACCAAAACATAATAGAAGAACAAACCCTCCTGGCACTGCCAGTCCATGTGCTCCTGAACTGGGACCGAAAACAAACCTCAGAGTGGATATCCTCTGGGGCTCTGACTGACCTGGTTCTAATAATAAAACTCAGGTGAAGCTTAATAAGAAAGAACAGGACAGCAGTCCTTTTCCCAGACAAGCTGAATGGAGTGCAATTCCCTCATCCTCCTGCACAGCCCCAGAAGTCCTGTATTCTGCAGTCTCACAAACCTCAGTGCTTTCCCGTGCCAGTTTAAGCCCAAGTCAATATCACACAGAGAAGCTGAATGATGCTAGAAGTTCATGTATGCTCAAATAGACAGATGACATTAAATTATGTCTCTGTCTCTGTTTAAATGAAGGGTTTCAAGGGAAGCAAGGCACAGCTTCCACTTTCTGTCCTCACTTGGCAGCAAATAAAGGCAATATTGCCAGCAGTGACTCCAAAACATGATGAAGTGTTATGCTCAAATTTCAAGCAGAAAGTTTCATGATGAAAACAGCAACAGATTTCTCTGCCCTCTGTCTCCCTCTACCTTCTGGGACACTTGTTTTGTCAACCACTGGTGTATTTGGTTTTGCCCCACAAGACTGACAAAAAAAAAAAAAACTATATATCTCATCTGCTGCCCTCCTCAGGCCTCTGTTGCTGGCAGCAAGATTACTCCTTGCTGGAGTAGCCTGGGGTTGAAACTGAAGGTTGGTGAGACTGAACTCACTGGAGGACGTGATCCTCGCTAGTGAAAAATGTACTTCTATCTTCCTACTCCAAATGCTAAATAGTACTTTAAAAACAGAGTTTTGAAACATGTAGAAGGTGAGTTTCCAGACCCTGACTTCAGCTTCCCAAACCCAGAGGCTACAAAGGATCCTTCAAAATTACCAGGGGTAATGCATTTGGCTTTTCTTGCACTCACAAACAGAGAGGTTCTAAATCAAAAATAAATGCTCTACAGCTAAATGCTCCAAGTTTTACAAAACTGTGATTAGCTGTGAGGAAAATTTTCAGGCTTGTTTTAGGTGTAAATTTGCTGGTTTGGGTTTTTAAACCACTATCCTACATAATTTATGTCACACATTTAATAGAGAAATAAAAACCTAATCAAAACATCCCACACAGTTTGGAGAGAAACAGCATCAACGTCTCCAGCCAAAAGTGATTTCAAGCCTGCATCATCCCTTGCAAAAAAAAAATCACATTAAAAAATCACTTGAAAAAGAGCTTACCATGTTATTTGACTCGTTCTGCCCTTATATATCTAAAACATATCTGCAGTCTTCCAGTGTATGTTTCTGGTTTTTACATTACAGGAATATAGCTTTTTGGACAACAATCTATGATGGTTCTCCCACTTCTGGGTATTCACATGCAACACACATGGCATATTCCACCACTTGTAGAGAATACTTTGACCATATAGAATCATAGAATGGTTTGGGTTGGAAGGGACCTCAAAGATCATCTAGTTCCAACCCCCCTGCCACAGGCAGGGACACCTTCCACTAGACCAGGTTGCTCAAAGCCCCATCCAACCTGGCCTTGATCACTGCCAGGGAGGGGGCATCCACAGCTTCTCTGGGCAACCTGTTCCAGAGCATCACAGTAAAGAATTTCTTCCTTATATCTCATCTAATATTCTCTTTCACCCTATCAATGCATTCCCTGATAAAGAGTCCAAAACTGTACAGCCACAACTCAGGCTTTTCCCTAATGTTTGGACAGATCCAGAAAATATTCATGTATATGTAACAGCCCAGCATCATATAATTATTTCTTGGTTAGAATGTGGTTCATTTTGTGTTTAGAAAAAGAACAAACTGAGTTACTTGCAGCTTATTTCAGATACACACTTCTGAGTGCAGAAATGAGAAGATACAGCATGACAGTGGTGGCAGGAGTCATTCCTTCCTCATTAGGCAGTGGTAGTATGTCTGTCACACTTGTTTGTCTTACCCCAATAAAATGAATAAAATAACAAAGATTTACAAGATTTACTAGCACAGCCCAATTCACTAGAAGCATAACTCCGTGAAAATACAAAGAACCTTTGGTCTAAACAGTGTGGAATGGCAAAGTCTGGGTTTGATTTTCTCTTGAATTTTCATTTTTAGAGAATCCTTGGAGTACACTGAATTCCAGATGTCCAAATGTCACTAGCACGATCCATTAATAACATCTTCAAAAACTGCTCTGAGCTGATACAAAAAATATAAAATTTAACATATTTGCATTTTATAATACACATATAAAGTAAAAGTAAAGAAGCTGGTAGCTCAGGTCACAGACTTCAGAGGTAGGTCAATTTTTATTTGTCTGTGATAGAATAATTGTAGCATTTGAAGACTTTTATAAAAGGGAAGTTATTTGGGATCTTGTCTCCTTACTCCTCTGCCCATCCTCACTTACAAAAGTCTAAAAACCATGAACTGAAAGAAAAATTCCTTAGATTAAATGAAAGTTGATGAAATTACAATTGACGCATTGCCAGTTTAAAAGAACTAACATAATCACAGTTTGTCCTGGTCATATGTACTTACCAGTGCAAAACAGGTTGCTGACTAATTGTGCTCTCTTTAACTATTAACAGTAGTATCTTTGTTCTCAAACAATGTTAGATGCACATGTTCTGGAACTTATATTTACCTGGTGGATTCTTGGCAGGATCATTGTGGCTTGGACTTCCTGGTTGTCCAGAATCTATAAAGAAATGAAAGAAATGTTTTACTAATTTGTTTTGAAAGTATCTCACAACCTTTTAATACCCTCCTTCAGTATTAAAGTAATACTTAACTTTGTTCTTTAAAGGTCATTTCCCTGACTTTCTACATGAAGTCATTATTGAACAAACACACTATAAGTAACCCATTTTATGCAGAAGCAGAAACATTGTGAAAGATGCAATAATCCTAGTAAAAGGAACTCACAGATCACTGAAAAAGGACAAGAGAGTCATTCAGGTAAATACATACAGTTGTAAACACATCTACAAGGGTAGCTTTTCATTCCCTTTCCCTCCATCCCCCAAATACAATATTGCATAATCAGCAAAGCAGAAGTAGTTTCTTCTCAGGCAATGACCAGAAAGACATACTGGATCAGGCAACTAATGGCATTTGCAGTGATGAGTCCTGTTTCTTTACCCTCTCCTTAAACCATAAAGGCGTACGCTGCTGCTACAGACTCAGGACTGCACTAAATATACAACTGTCCATTTTAATACAATATAGGCTTTGTGTTCCTAGTCTGTGAGAACTGCTGTTGTGAAAGTAAGATTATGTAACATAAAAACTAACAAAACCCAAACCCTATAAGCTTCAAAGAGTGTTCTTTTCATGATACGTTCACCTAATGAATCAAGAAAATGCAATTTGATGTTAACACACTAAATAATAAATTATATCCTTATTCATAAAAGCAGTTGCTTTTAAAACTATCTACTTTTTGCTGTGTTCCCATACCAATAATATAAAAAAACCCTGCTCCACTGCAATAAATTTTTATTAACAAAGTAAGACATGACAGACACTCTTGTATTGCAAAGAGAATAAGAAATTAAATGAAGCACAACCATTTGTTCTCATAGGTATAGGTATCTAAAGATACAGGTATCTAAAATGGAGCAGTTTTACAGTCTGAATAAAAAATACCAATTTTTTTAAATGTAGCAGTGCTTGTTAGCAGCATAGGACCACCAAAAGATTGCATCATAGCACTACAGAGATTGCTACTGCCAAATGGAACCCAGAGGGAAGTCAGAGTTCTTGAATGCATAGCTGCTTACAGTGTCCAAATTAAAGACAAAAGATAGAAAAGGAGAAAAGTACATATCAACAAATACTTGTCTTTTAATCCTCATCACTTCTTCTTAATGCCAATGTAGCCCTCAACCTGGAATGAAAGATTCCCTCCACTTGCTAAAAGTTCACTGAAATCTGTTACCATCTGTTAAGTAGCTTAGCAAACATGGCTTGACACACATGTCTCTCAAGCAGTTTAAGTTAACGCAAGCTTGATGATACAGAAGATATTATACAAGATGGAAATCCATTTCACAGATCAAGCTCTACATTTATCTGAATGATGGTTGTCACAGAAGACAAGCGTCTGGGAATCTAACAGAATATTGGAAGATGAAGGCACGTGTGAAACCCAGTTCTGATGATATTAAAAACAAAATTAAATTTTCCCATACTGAATGAATCACTCTTGCACACAATAAAATGCACACCAGATAGTGAATTTCACATGAAATTTCCTCTATCTTCTTCAGCTCTAGGTAGGAAAAATGAAGGGCAGGTCTCCTGGTCAGATTCTGCACATCCCATGCTTTGGGCACTTGAGCACTCTTAAGAGTCCCACTATACAGCACAAAAGCCATTCAGTATGCCTGTTTCTTTTCATGGTAAGGTACAGCACATTCCTTTAAAAAAATCAAATCAAGTTAATTTGAAAACTCAACCAGCTACAAGAAATGCTAAAAACTTGATGCTTCTCTGCATATGGACCTTTATATGGACAAACATCCCTTCCCCTGTGTTGCAATGGGAAGGTTCACCCTGCAGGGGGTGAACTTTAATATTCCTCTAATAGGGACTCTCTGCTTCTGTAAACCATGCATATTATTATTGAAATTAAGATTATCAGAGAGGATTGATTTTACACAGCAATGGTCCACATGTAAAACTACTGCAGATGTGTGGCTAAATGAAGTGTCACTTTGGTAGCAGATGCACCCAATAAAACTTGGACAGCGTAGCATGGGGAACACAGAGATTTGAAACTGGATTAATGAGGCCTACCAGAAAATAGTCTTTGAAGTTTTCTTCTGTTAAAATTCATTAAAAAGATGCACAAAATAAAGAATATTTTTTAGCTCTTGCACAGCAATTTGCCTTTACTCCTCCTTTCTCATTGTCAACATGGCTACTTTCTAGATCCAAGATTTAAAGATTGATGGTAGTTTCAACAATTCTTTTTCATATTATAAGATAAACTTAGAAAGAATTTTCCAGTTATAGGGATAAGCAGTTATCTAGATACTATAATTTGCCAGTCAGACTTAGCTTTATTTTATGTTAACTACTTATCAGTCACGATTTTTACAGATTGATTCTCACAAAATGTTTTGAGCAGTAGACGCTACTAACATATTCTCCAATGGGGTCTCAAAGATCTTGAGAAAGCAATGAATTATTGTAAGATGGATATGAGAAGCAACTTTTCTAACCCTTCACTTAAAGCGGTTGAGAAAGCAAATAACTGTATTCTATATGAGAGTATCAGCCTAGTAACTCTGCACTTAAACCACACATAAACATCTCATTCTCAGGATGAAAGACACAGACCTGAGATGGCCTGTGATGATCTAATTCTCTTACAAGTGTCAGTAATTATAAATCTCTTACAAGTGTCAGAAATTATAAATCAATTATTTGATTGGCTACAAACAGCTCTGCAAAGTACAAGAGAACCATTATTTTTATAGGAATAAATTATATGAATAACTGAATTTATAAGCAGAACATTGAAAAGAGACAGTGAAGCAATGTTCACCTATAAGAGGGAGTAAGAGGCATTTTTTGGAAGTCACAGAAACTAAGGAAGCAAAAGACATTTTAAGACACTTTAAATCTTTCTTTATCCTCATCTGCACAAGATCATAAATTAACAACATAAGACCTAGGTTTAAAAATTGCAGTCTTTTCTTCCAGTGTGATGGAGAAGACATGGCAAGACTCATTGTCTTTATAGCTGGCTTTGCACTGAATCTTCCCACCAAATAATTCTGTGCACATTTAAAAAAAAACAAAAAAAAACAAAAAAAAACCCAAAACAACAAAAAAACACACACACAAAAAAAAAACACCAAAACAAAAAAACCCACAAAGTCCTAAGCTAGAAGTTGTAAGCAAAGCTATACAACTAGTAGCAAATAAAACCCCGTAATGTTAATATGATGAAATCAAAATTTTCAACATCATCATTTAGTTAGCTCCCAACTGTAAATTCCCTTAGTTTATTCTTTTTCTTTGGGTTCTTTTTGTTTGCCTGCTTTAAAAACCCTCTTCTCAAATTTTACTGTCAATGTGCTTGTCTTGAAAAAAATCTTCCACACAGATCTCAGAAATACTTATCCTGATTTGCTACAGAGCAAAAGCTCACCTACACATACCATTTCCACAGAATGGCTTTCATATGCACCTCACAACTATGGTGAGCATATCTTCTGCTCTGCTCTTCTTGGTGCTGACTGCTCCAACAGTCAGCAGCTGATGCCTTGGTAAGTTATTGCCCCATGGATGAACAGTTTATACAAGAATGTTTCAATCCTTTACTCTTATTTGGTAGATATTCATGTAATCCTGATACACTTTATGTATAATTTCTCATAATTCAGCATGGCTACCACCAGGATATTCAAACTCTTTATCTCAAATTACTCTTTCTTTTAGAAGATGGTATGAAAGGATGAGTCAAGAAGCTGACGTATTTTATACTGAATTGTTTCCCATGTTTTCATTTCTAGGGTTCAATCGCAATGAGTATCTGTGAGTGCAGGCAACTCTCACTACAGACAGAGTTAAGCAAAACTGACTGTCAGGGCCTGCCACTGGTGAGAAAAAAACATACATTTCCCCTGCCATACAATAGGAGAAAGGTGCTGCCATGACACGTCACTCTTGGTTTCATAAGGCAGAGGGGGAAAAAAAAAGCTGTTGGCTTGCCATCCAGTGAGGGACAAGATGCTCTCTCTCTTTGCACGACCTTGTCTTTGGCAAATCAGCAGCAGGAAGGACACACAACCCAGCAAAGCTGAGAAAGTCACACTGCTGTTCACCAGCTTCCTGAGGGATTTTTACTATTGCTCACCTCAGTAGTCTAATCTTTTATTTTTCAGCTGATAAGAGAGGATACTGTCTTTAAAAAAATAAGCAATGCTATACCTCCCTTATGCCCCATACAGTGCAAGGAATTTTGCTTTTAAGGCTCTCTGCATTAGCATAACATTGAAGGCCTTGAAAACAAATAGAGGCAGAATCTGTAAAAAGAAAAAAATACCTTCTTGAGCCATGTCTTAGAAATAAGCAGATTCTCCCCAGGTGTCATACTAATGAAATAAATTTCCTCAGTGGTTTCAATGAACACATTTCACTTATCATTTGCCACAGGCTCGGAGACAGCCTTTGCACTCAGTTAATCTCAGGTGACAGACACTAATTTAATCATTCACCAGCATGTAAATACACCCTTGTTCTTTGATAGTCCATGAGTTGAGTGTGAGGGGGGATAAAGGACCAGAGAAATGTGACACCATGTAAGTATCAGTTTGATGCTGTTCGAGCTTTCACATACCTACACGGCATCTGACTTGACAAATGACAGAGTCGCTACCATGAAGAAGAATCACAACTACCTCCCAGCCTGTCATCCTTCAGGATTACACTGCCCCCTGAAATCACAAACCTGAGGCAAATGGTTGTACCCCTGAAAATCACAGGATCGTAGGACACCCTGGTCTGGTGGGGACCTGGGAAGGTGTCCAATCCCAGTCCCTGCCCAGGAAAGGCTCACCCGTGGGATCAAACACGACTGCTCATGGCTTTACAAAGTGAGGGCATGAAACACCTCAAGGATGGACAAGACCCAACCTCCCTGAGCCCCAGCTCCACTGCTGGGCTGTCTTCATAGGGAGAAGACTTCCCAAATCAAAACTTCATCTTTCAAAGACTTTCAGAACATCGTCATGGTAGAAAAGTTTTCATGGCAACAAAAAGTAAGATATTTACCTCTCCTCCAAAGCAAATAATGTGATCAACAAAAATCCATAAAGCAAATAAATAAATAAGTTCATATGTGTATTTTGAATCATTATCATTATTTCCCTAATTTTACTACACACTTACCTTCTACTACCTACATTATTTTACCTTGACTAAGCAGCCGATTGGATTGATAAACTTCCCAAACACTTTTAATGATTTCATTTTGCAAAAACAATGTCTTTCATTGTATACCATTTCTTTATCTGATGACCTTGAATTATTGTACAATGTTATGAACATTATTCACACAACCTCTAGTGATATGACTGTTTATGGTATAAAGAAGCTGGAAGTGTTTTATTGTATTAAGTATCTGCTGAAATGATGCTATAAACATGGAAATGGAATTGGTGTGTCACCCTTGTTTTCATAAGTACGATAACTTCAGGAGGGGATTTATTTTTCACATCTTCATAAACCGCTACATTTAATGGAAATAATTCCCCTGCAAATTTTGACTCACTGGTTTTGTATGATAAAATGCTCACCCCCACCACTTCCTTTGCTAGAGCACAAGTCATATGAGAAGCAGCTGAGGGATGGGAATGTTTAATCTGGAGAAACGGAGGCTCAGAGGAGACCTTATCACCTCTACAACTACCTGAAAGGAGGTCAGTGTTAGTCTCTTCTCCCAAGTACCAAGCAATAGGACAAGAGGAAACAGCCTCAAGTTGTGTCAGGGGAGATTTAGATTGGATATCAGGAAAAATTTCTGCACCAAAAGGGTTATCAAGCATTGGAACAGGCTGCCTAGGGAAGTGGTTGTGGTTTAAATGCCAGTCCTGGGGGTATTTAAAAGAAGTGTAGGTGTGGCACTTAAGGGACATGTTTGAGGGGTGGACTTGGCAGTGTTGGGTTTACAGCTGGCTCGATCATCTTAAGGGTCTTTTCCAACCTAAATGATTCTATGATTCTATATCCCTGAAGATATATGGTATGAACCTCAAAAACCAAGTAGGGCTTCTTTGCAAGAAAGACATGTTTGCAGTATGAAGCCTCACATCTTTTCCCAACAGCATATACTGTTAGCAATATGCATTCATGACACCTAGACTGAAATCGTCCACAAGACAGAAGCAGTGACTTCGTTTAAAAGTGTCATTCTGCTACCCTTATTCTTCAAGGAGTTCCTCTGTGTTTACCAAGACTGCAATCTAGTACAGTGCTATTGCACTGGATAAGTAAATGAGATGCTAGCCCTGCAAGTTTTTAATGTGCTTGGTACTCATACAGCTGGTGATAAATGAGCAGTGTAGAGAACTGAAGTTAGACATTTAGGTGCAAGTGATGGGGCAGTGGCACCACTTCACAGACAACACTGCACTGGCAAACCCAGCTGACCATGCAAGGAAGGATCGCTTGTTGCTCACCTTGCAGAGGCTCTGTGGCATCCTCCAGTTTTCTGAAGATGTATCATTAGCTTTGATCTGTTTCCAGACGTGGTTTCCACAGATCTGAGTACCAAAGAAATCTATGTGCAAAGGCTGTCACGCTGACACAGACATAACATTACTGGTTGCTATTGATATGAGGTGTATTCAGATGTCAAGAAAGTCTCAGTTCCTCAATGCAAACTCCATTTTGGCAAGTAATCCCCACTGCTTTTTGCTCCCTTCATTAGTTTGCACCCAGGAGGCATGGGAGGGACCTCCTGGGAGACCAGAGTAGTGGCAAGAGCTCCTGTGAAGGCTGCATGTGCTGATCCTATGAGGGCAGGCTTCATCATTACCCACGTGCTCTACCAGGAGCCATGAGGCACCATAACAATGAACCTACCCTCTTTACCTTGCTGCTATCTAACCTTCACTTACCTGCAAAAATGTCAAGAAACAGAGCTGATTGCTGGCCCCAGAAAGTTAATGGATCTGTGTTACACATCAGCTCAGGCAGGTACCCAGGTTTTAGCTCAAGCAGGTCTGTCATTTCACAAAAGCCTTTATGGCTCAGGCATGGAGGTTATTCCACTGGGCAAGAGCCAGCCTGGCAGGCAGAAGCTGGGCTCTGTTTTCATTTCAGTTTCAACCTGTTCACTTTGAAGTGGGAACATAGCAAGAGCTGCTCAGGCACTGGCCATCCCCTTTCAGTGCACTTCCCTGTGCTGTCCCACAACAGACAAGTTCACCTAAGTCTGGCATGACTGTGAGAAACCCCGCTCCTCTCAGCCGAGAGCCCAGCTGTCCCTGTGGGACATGCTTCCTGGCCCCTGAGGCAGGGTCTGCAGCTGTGGCAGCATCACCACACCAGGGCTGGTCTGGGCAGTCCCACCACCCAGGCACCCACCACACAGGCTGACAGCAAGGCAGCCATGATAGTTCAGGGCATCAGGGTAGGTCATGACAGGATCCCCACTTCACCCCCCCTTTTATCAGGAGCTCAGATCTGCTCCTGCCAAGTCACCCAACCAGCCATTGTCAAGACTGTTAACTTTTCTTCAGAGTATTTTAATTAGGTAAATAAAAAATGGTAATTAAATCAACATTACGTAATGTGTTTCTGATTTGTAATCTCATTTAAATTAATTAACTGACTCAGCCCTTGTTTAGTTTTTAAACTGCCCTAGCTAAGAAGTGGAGCTCTGGGAGTAAATCCAGTTTTTATGTAGTTGAAAGAAATTCAAGGGCCTAGAAGCACTTACCAGAACCAAAATAGCAATAAGCATAGTCAGCTTTTCAGCTTTATTTCTCATGCACAGATTTATCTTTTTAATTTAAATTCCCTTATTTGTTTATGTAAAATAAATCACAACACTTATTTATTCAAAATATTTCTTATACAATTTATAAAGACCATATGTTGCTCGTTTTGAAAAATGAAAAACTTTCCCCAGCTGTGTTATACGTTGTGCATGGAATATATACATATTATATATATGTATGCACACACACACGCACACACACATGTTTAAGTTAAGAAAAGGGTTATACTTTTTCATGGCCTGACACAAATGTTTCCCATACTTCATAATATTAGCTGAGCTCTTTTTTGACATGTACATTAAGAAGAGATTTACATAGGTATCTTGCCACATGTGGATGAATGTGAAAGAATGAAGTTTCTTTCCAAAATGTTCTGGATTCAGTAGGAAAGGATGAGATATGAACACTTAATTTTATTCATCTGGAAGTTACTGTGGATACTAGCTATAGTCAGAAATATTCAGAAGTTGTTCTTGGAAACCAAGAAACCTTTTACATTAAGGTATGTATCATAAAGGGCTTTTACTGTGAATTCTTCAGAAAACGAAAAGCAAAAGGTGGAACACAGTGAAAGACTCATCTGATACTTAGAGAAAAAAGAAATTATACGGTAGACAATATTAATGAAAAGGTTCATATTTGCATGAAAAGAATAAGAATTTGCTTGCATATACCTTCAGCCAATTAATAAACTGGCCGCTTCATTATGTTGTGAAAGACAAATGTTGACCCTCACCTTTATGCACTGTATAATACTAAGAACTTCGGTACAGATCCTGGTTTCATGGAAGTCAGTATGGATTTTTTTCACTTGCATTTTAAGGCAGTAAAGCAGAAAGAGTTCAGGGAAATTGTCATGGTTTAACCCCAGCCAGCAACTAAGCACCACACAGTCACTCGCTCACTCCTCCCCGCTCCCAGTGGAATGGAGAGGAGAATCAAAAAAAAAAAAAGTAAAACTCATGTGCTGAGGTAAGACCAGTTTAATAACTAAAATAAAATATATTAATAACAATAATAAAAATATAATAATAATAGTAGTAATAGTTGTAATAAAAAGGAATATAACTAAAAGAGAGACAAATAAAACTTGAGAAAAGACAAGTGATGCACAATGCAGTTGTTCACCACCTGCTGACTGATATCCAAGCAGTGATCCGCCCCTCCCGCCAGCCAACTCCCCACAGTTTAAATACTGAGCATGACATTCTATGGTATGGAATATCCCTTTGGCTAGTTCGGGTCCCCTGTTCTGGTCATGGTGCCTCCTAGCTTCTTATGCACCTGAAAGCCAGGTGATCTCCACCGCATTCCAGAGAGTCCCTGCACAGACCCTGCACCTCTGCCCACAGGTTGTCCACCTGCATTTTGTTCCTGCATGCAGCAGAGCATGGGAAACTGAAAAATCCTTGACTTAGGATAAGCATGACTTAGCAACAACTAAAACATCAGTGTGTTATCAACATTATGCTCACACTAAATGCAAAACACAGCACTGTACCAACTACAAAAAGAAAATTAAGTCTATCGCAGTTGAAACCAGGACAGAGATAAAATACACATTTCCACTACATAAGGCAATAGTTTTAGGCATGCAATAATGATGACATGACTACAAAAAAAATCCATTTTTTTCAATACAGGTCTCAGCCAAAGGTTGTTAAAATCAATGGAAAGTTGCTCCAGCAAGCTTTGGATGAGGCACTTCATGTCAAATTACAGTTTAAAAGTACAAGAGAAAGCACAGTTCAATAAATACTGTAGGATAGGACTGCATCTTTGTTTGAACTGCATTTCATCCTCCAGTAAAACATACAGTAATAAAAGCCAGATTCTTCAACCTTTCAGAAAGTTACAATCATATACTACTTCACAACTCTAAAACATCACCTGGCAAAAAACCCACAAAGTAGTTTGCAAATACTAGCACAGGCTCAGGAGGCCTCTCCATTATTCTGTAGACAGAGATCTCCTGAAATGCTAAGTACGGCACCACACTATACACTAATTGGGGGAAATAAACAGCAATTAAACTAAAATACTGGGGTTTTACATATCTTGGAAACTCCAAAACTAGACTAGAACACTGCAGTGTTTAGTATTTCTTCAAGCCAGCTAAGAACACCATGAGGTAATACCTCTGCCAGCAAGTATAACTGCATTTAGGAGTCCAAGACAAAATCAGTGTTTTCTGTGAAACAGGAGGGAAAAGGTTTAATGGTCTGACAATCTGAGCATCATTGTAGTATTTCCAAATACTATAACATTAACCAAAGGATCTCCTAATTTTGATCTATGATCCACAATGTTACCACAACTATGTTTTTATTTCAATTAATTTCAACATTATGACTGGTGGTAAAACACAACCTTTAGCATAAAGAATATGGAACACACCAAGAGAAGACCCCAAAAGAGTGATGGTTTGGTTTTGGTTGGTTGGTTGGACTGGTGTTTTTTCAACTGCTGCCTATACACTGCTAAATGTTTCTTATCTTGAGATTGTCAGTTGATGCCATGTGCAATTTTTAAACACTGGGATATTAATTTACATCTAACAGAGATGGAACATAAGGAATGCCATAGTTCTGTGTATCCTTAAGTAACATATTTTTTATCATAGATCATGTTTATGAGAGCAATGTCTCAAATGGCAGTATATAAACATAATTTGTAGGTTATGTTACCATATTCTTTATAAAGTGGATTTAATTCCATCTGCTATAATTTAAAAGTTCATGGACAAAATATGCACCACTTTGCCTGTCCATATTCCCACACACGTACTATTAAAACAAATTAACAGTGACAAAAGAAAGATTAAATCTATCAATGGGCACTAAGCAGGTAATGTACAAGAACTGGCCGGCACAAATCACCCTACCTTCTCATACCAGTGGTTCATAAACTTGACTGGATTTGCAGGTGTGCTCACAGCCACCATGTTTATTTTTCAGCATATGTAAGTTGGTAATAAATAAATAATGAGAAGAGATAATGTATAGAGTACTGAAGCAACAGTGATAGAAAAAAAAAAATTCTGCTCAATGCATTGATTTTCTCTCTACTTTGACCTTTTATAGTAGATAAAAAACAGAAGCAAGTAATCATATAATGTGCCACAGGAGAATTTAAAATGTAGAACTGACTAACCCATGGAAATGTGTAACTAACCCAGTTTGGGGTTTGGGCAGGGGTGTTCTGCAAAAAATGCAAGGAATTTTTTTTAAAGTGTTTAACCAAAACAGAAAAAAAGTACCCTGATTTAAAACTTGCCTTTCAAATTTTAAACAAAGCAATTTTAAAGAGCATTTTTCCCACAGACTCCATATCTCCCTCTTAGCAATTAGTACTGCTGTTGTAGTCATATTGGTCAAAAGCTATAAATAAATATTAAAACCTATCTGATCATGTTCATTTGTGCCTTCCCAACATAATTCTGTCATTTTGTGGCTAATATCACATGGGAGCATGTGTTTTGTAACTCCGTAACTGTCACTATATATTACATGTCAGCATATCCCTCACTTCCGGTAATTTCTAATGTATCAGTATCATTTATGTAGGTGAAATTCCCTAACATAGGTGCAATACCAACTGCAGTTCTGCAACCAAGATTTTAAAATATGCTTACTTGTTCAGTATACAGCAGAGGCTCTTTTTGCTCCCTGTATTTCAATTTATTTACTAAAGCTGGCTGATGTTCTTGTAGTACCTAAGGATATTATTATATACTTGGAAAAAGGATGCTACTTTTTATCTTAAAAAAACAGATGGATTCAAATTCAAAATTCCAATTCAAAATTCCAAATTTTGTTTTTATTGCTTACTACTTTTTGCTTTGCATGAGTAAAAATTGAATGTTAATTAAGTAAAAAAAAAAAAAAAAAAAACAAACACCAAAACCAAAACCAAACCTTACCCACACAACCAAAAACCAAAACAGTAAACCCAACACCAAACTAACTCAAAATTCTTACTGCACCTGGTAACTTGCCAGTGCCTTGAACATTATTTAACCATCCAGAGTTTCTAAGGCTTATTTTCTTACTGCTGTTCCACCACAGCAGGACCTTGAGAAATCTATCAAGTCTGATTTGGTCTGCAGCTATAAAAAAAGTCTTTGGAGTTAAAAAACCTTGTACAAGTTTACTGAAAATACAACAGAAACTCACGTTTCAGTTTGTAGGCGCAAAAAGGGTTGCATCACTCAATAGCTCCAAGACATGAAGCCAGAATGAGTAACTTCAGACATTCAACACATCTACTATAACTGGAGGAATTACATTCTTATTAAAGGCCCTTTTTTACTTAAAAAATAATTTTCTGCTGGCCAAAGATATAAGATAACATTTAATCCAAACAGTCCTTTCCATTTTAATAAACTTGTATATTCATGTATCTCTGTGTGTGTGTGTGCTGAAATTTTAAATGCATATAACTTCGGGGTTATTTTACTTACAGACCAACATTTGGGGCTTTGTAGAGGGATAAGTCTAATGAGTTAAACATGTTAACTCTCTTGTGCATTTCTGAAAGAAAGGAATAAACAGCACCTCCACAACAGCATTCCTTACAGAAATATTTCAGATTTTTCTAAAAACTTTATCACAAAAAATAGCAACTAAAAACTTTCTCAGTTCTTCTGGGAACAATACTAATCATTTTCCCCCTTCTGCACTCACATAGCAGGTTCAAGATTCAGTTCAGCATCTTCTTATGTGTATTGAAGCACTTTGACAGGTCTGCACTGTATTTTTCCTGGACAAATGGGTTAAACTCACTTGACTTAAAGGAGTTAGATGAGACACAGTGCACTGCACATGAGTTCAGGTGTATGTACTGTAATTACAGCAGACCTTTTATGACTGATTTCAAGCAGATGACAATACTTTAATGGAAACCTGCAAATGTCAGGTTTTGCCTTACCTTCCTCCCTTCTGCCTGTCCCTCCCTGCCCTCCACAAACACACACAAACCTTGTGTGCTTCTGGAAAAATATTCTTACAGATCCCTTTCTAGCCCAGCCTCCATTCATTGTGGTTGCTGCCAACACTTCAGAGCAGTGTAATGTCAATCTGTCTGTGCTGCTTGAGCAACTTCATGTGAATTTGGAAAAGTGCACAACATCGACTAGACTTCATTCAGATCAGCCTACCTTTCAGTAGTTCAGGTTTCCACGCAGTTGCTAAAATTTGCATTGACATGTAAATGAGACCAATTGGCTAGTTAGACAATAATCTTTACTCTTATGAACAGTTATAGCAAACAAATCTCCAAAGCCCCAAAATGCTTTTGTTTTCAAGCAGTTTTCCAGGAGGTGTTGTACATCTGAATATCAAACAGTATGCCTTTAATGCCTATGTAAAAGTGAAACATGAACAACAATAGAGCCTTCTCAGGACAGCAGTATGGTATCAGCAATGGCAAGAACATGAGAAAATCCAGTTCTCCCATTAAATTCACCTTGGCCTGGGGCTGTGTTTCTCCACCCAGTGGGTGTGACTGACAGTCAAGCCTTGCAGAGAGCCCACTAGTCACACCTCACACTTGCAGAAAACAAACCAAGGAAACCAACACCAAAAAAAAAGGCACTGATCCCATGATGCAGCAAAGAAGCCTGCTCATCAGACTGCCCCAAGTTTTTCCCAAACCCTCTCGAACCTGAAGCTGTTCCATAGCAATGTACACTTTTCACATGATGCTCTTCTGTTCACTGACATCAATGAACTTCCACATGTGGGAGCCAAACAGGGGTGTGTGACCTGCTGCCCACAGCAGAGCGAGGCAACATCAGGGCTGGCAACAGAGAGCTCCACCAGCAGCAAAGCAACCAAGAATATGCCAGCATATTTTTTGGCCAATTTTTTCCAAAGTGATTCTGGCATTAGCCTTCCTACATACACAATTGTTCAAAATTAAGTTCGTGTAACGAAGTTAAAACGTGCACCATAGCAAGCCAGTTTGTCTACTAGAAGTTTAAAGCCCTGTGTCCCTCCAGGAAACACTAGCATTACTGTATGGCCCCTTTCTTCTATTTTAATGAAATGAACAATCAAATCACTTCCATATGCATAGCTATTGATAACAGCATGATGTAAGTATCCAGGAGATGGAAGCAGCACATGAAGACAGATTGCCATGACAATAAGAACAAAACTAAAGCTTCATACAAAGTCTAGTCTACAGGTTACCATAGTTTGTTAGACAGTATGTGAATGTATATAGGAGGCAGTCCAGAAGACATGAATCTAGCAAGACTGTCAAGCTCGCAAGCCTACACTGTTTCCCATACACGTTGGCTCAGCCAGAGCAAGTTTGGGTATCTTTGCACAGCTCTCACCTATACCATTTCAAACTATACGCCACAGCCGTTAAATTCATGTAGATTACAGGCAATCACATGAGGATCTCTGAGCAAAGGCATATGTTAGCATGATAGCTGCCTTCCTAAATTTATTAGCATAAGTCCATTTTCATAATCAGCAGATACAAAAAATTTAATCAGTATGTTGCAACATTTAAAAAAAAAAGACTATGCTAAACATACATTAAAAAAACCATGTTGGGAAATAACATTTATTAAGCAATGAGGCATTAAAAAGAAGTGCAGTGATTATGGAGCAGAACAAGGCAAATTCTCTGGACCATATCTTTCCATGAGGTTAGCAGGGGAGAACCACAGTAAATTGACATACCTGGGCTATGTGTTAAAAAATACTTTTTCCTATGTTTCCATACCTCATTCAAGTGTTCTCACAGACTGTTCAAATCAACATCATTTGTAGACTCATGACAAAGACTGGAATGGTTTAAATCATTAGAAAGCCAAGGTAAATTCTTAGCACAAACAACAAACTCCTTACTGTCTTTAATTCTGTAAAAATGAAGTTTGTGCCTCTTGGGAAAAAGCATCTCCTTCTTACAGGGATTGCAGACCAATTTTAACAACCTGTACAGCCTGAAGACTCTTGGCTTGGATGACTACCTACATTCAGTCCCTGCTAACAACAAATTCAGGGTTGATAGGTGACAAAATAAACAGCAGCAATCAAGATCTTGCTGATTTTAAGAATTCCCAGGAGAAAGCTTCCTGAAATACTCCACCAAATCAAGCTCTGTGAAAACTCTGCAGTGATGGTTCACTTTCAGGTACCTGAGAAAATGACTATCGCCACCCTGCACTGAAGAACATCCAAAATATTCACCAACAAACAAACAAAGCTGCATGACTGCTCAACTCCTTCACCATTACTAATGCTCTCTGCTTAGGGGGCAAATATAGTCAGTGGTATTTAAATCACAACCCAGTGAAATACAGCTGGAAGGACAGAGACAGAATAGACAAGTAATAGTAATAATTGCCATACACATTTACAGAAGATTCTTCTGTTGCGTTATTAAGAGCAGCGAACATACATGTGAGTAAATTACTCCCTGGTATGCAATAAATTCAGAATATGTGGCTTCGTGTGTGTGGAGTTAGAAGTGGTTGTCCACAAGCAATGTTTGACTCTAGGAAGTGCACTGTTATTCCATTAATGACATTGGCAGCCTTTTACTCAAGGTCTAGGTCTATAATTAACTTTAGGAATAATACTGTATATGAAATTGTTAAAGATTTCCTATAAAATAACTTGCAACCACCTGTATGAATGAACAAAACAACCAATAGCAATTTATCTTCCCTACCTTCTCTTTGCAATCTATCTCTACCTTCTTCCTGCCACCACCATATGCCTGGGGATATTCCTCAACCCTGCAGCCTTCTCAGTGTCCAGGAAAATACTTGTAGTTAAACAAAAAACGCTAAGAACTGTTCAAGTTTCATGTTCAACTGAGTAAGAGACAACCAAATGCTGCTTATTAGGAAGGGGCCTGTTGCTGAAAGGATCTTTCTCTTTTTTCTCTTGCTTGTTGCTGTTACTTTAAATAAACACCCTCTCTTTAAAGGTGAGCAAGGTAGGGGAGAGGCTGAGCAGATGATGAATAAAGCAAATAGTCTCTTTTGAAGACTGACTGAAATATGAAGCTGTGCTTTGCAACCTGGACTTTGATGCATCATCTGAACAGAAGGTCTCCCCTACAATCATGCGATTTTACAACTCCTGGCCAACAGTTATGCTGCATTTATGGCTACTATTTTCAGCCTTAGTGTTTAGTCAAAAACCAGAAGATTAAAACATTTGGTGAATATCATATTCATTATAAAAAACATTACAGAAATAGAAGTGGTAGATATATTTTCCTGCTTCAGCTTCACAAGGTGAAGAGAAGCTGAACCAAAACCAGGCAAACAAATTTTGTTCGGCTCAGGAGTTTCAGATTTATGTTGGTGAAGTTTAGGCTCTGAACAGCTATATAAGTATTACTAGAACTTCCCAGTTATCAATATTACCTTAAGCTTAATTTTCTTAGTAGTCACAAACAGCATCATGGATATTAATGTAACTGCAGATCCAACTGCAAAGAAGTGTAGTACTAAACTCCAAAGGAATTTGAATCCCAAATACAGTAAAACTGCAGGAGTAAGCAAAAGCAAACTGGGTGAGGAGGGGAAAGTGATAAATCCACAAAAGCAGAAAGGTTATTATGTATCTTTAGCACTTCACATTTCCCTGAGCTTTTCTCAGAATTCATCTTAAAACGTTCAGTGTTCACTGCCTCTGCAAGCAGTTTGTAAAACTGTAATCCATACACTCCTGTTGTCAAAAATTTCTCTGTATTCCTGTCTCAGCTATGTGCTGTGTACTCTCCAATTAGCCAAATACAGAATAGAAAGAAAATACAAATGTTGGCATAGGTGTTTTCAAGCCTTAGTTGTTTGACCTTTTTGTATAAGTTTTTGGCATCTGTGACTTGGCAGGCAGAGTGCAGGCCAAGCCAGGACAAAGAGGAAGACAGGAAGCAGAAAGCCGGCCATGTCTCCTTGGCAGTCAGCATTGCAACAGGGTGAAAAATCACATCATTGCCAAACCAGAAACAGTGGGGGAAGCCCAGATAGTTGGCAAGTCACATATGGTTGTATTGTACATCCTAAACACTAAATGCCTGATAAACTTAAGTGCTATGCCAGAACCTACTCTATTTAAACTGTCTTCTGCTGTACAGGGGAATACTTCATTTGTCCTTGTTTACGTGTTTCCTAAAGAACTGACACAAGCGTTGTTACTACCATCTAAGGGCTGGCAGGTTAAAAGCTTGCTGCCACTATATGCATATGAGCTTTTAGCATCATTCTAAAAAATCCTCTAAGATAATGCCAGAGGAGGGGATCCCCACAACACACACTCATTGTCTGTTCCCAACCCCCACTCCTGTGTATTCAAGCTTTCAACCACCCCGGGATAATCAGTGCACGGCCAATTGTGCCAAACTGCGTTAGGTCTTTGAAAATATTTTTTTAATTCTTGCCACATGAGTTGAGCAGGACTACCTGACTTTCAGCGTATGCCCAAACATTAGGTAAATATCCAGCTTCAAACCTGTGATCTGGGATGAGAGAAGGGCTTTGGGTAAAGGAGGCTGTCAACCACCTCTGCATCCTTCCAGACCCCTGAATGGAGGGATGCTCTTTCAGGCTTTGCGGTGGGTACAGTTCCCACGCCAAATGCAGGATTTGGTAGGTCACTTCCAGCACTGTGCTCTGAAGATTGCTTCAGTCTGCTACCTGGGGCAGTGTAGTAGAGGTGTTTGTGGCTGCAAAGGCAGAGGTGGGAACCTCCAGACCATCAGCACTGCCAACACAGGTGGATGGAGGAACACTGTAGATGTTTCCTCCAACAGTTAGTCAAGGCTTCTTGCACTTACAGAGGACCACGAATTTCAAAGGGGATGTGGCAGAGCATGGTGCATGTTGCTCTGCTCCCCAGGAAGGCCTGGCTCCCTGGTGGACCTGAAGATTGTCTTACACAAAGGAGTCCCTCAGCAGCTTTGCAAGCACTCTGCTCTCCCAGAGTGGTACAAAACAGCCTTTTCTCAAACCCAGCTATTTAGGAGGCTTATTGATAGGCAAAACACAACAGCTATTTCCTTTCCAAATATCACCTGTACTCCTGTAAAGCCTTGGGAAGGGGGGCAGGGATTGCAGTTTATACAGATCTTTATTTACCAATTATCCATTAAATTAGTGTTGTTGAAGGTGACTGGTAATCTCTTTATAGGTGTAGAATGCATTTCTCACTTCTGCATTTCATCTCTTTCAGGCCAGGCTTTTACTCTCTTGACAACCCATTTTATTTTAAGGAACACCAATGAATTACAAAGCATCATTTTTAAAAATGCTTATTCTGCCTATGGGATGTGATCAGCGTTTTCACAGACTCCTGTGGCCAAATAAAGGAGACAATAGAGATGTTGCTCATGAGGTCCTTTGCCACCAAACTGAATTTTTATTGCTTATGAAATGGCCAAATTCTATTTAAAAGTTTCATTTTACTCCTAAAAATACTCTGTTCTCTGCTGTACTTACACTTTAATCACAGCAACAATGCTGAATAACTGTGCTTCTAATTAAGGGAAGAGCATGTAAGAAAAACAGATAGATAATCCAATTCATAACCAAGACTGATTTATTGATTGATTGATAGAAAGACCAAAGAGACAATCAGTTAAAAGTAATTATCACTTCCTACAATAGGAGTCTAAGAAAATGTCTTGTGATCATGAGGGACAAGAAGTTATTCTGAATTCCTGCAAGAATCAATTGCATGGGATCCTATCCATAAACTATATTCCCTCCTTCACAGCCAACCTTTATAACACAACAGGTTAGAGAGACAGAATTATCCTTACAGCTAGACCCTAGCTTATGTTGTTTGTGCTTTAACATCTGATTTTGCTGACCTTCTTTAACTAGCTTTTCAATATATCTATGTTGTTATGCTTTAGTACTTACTAACCTAATGGCATTTATTTGACATCTACTATAAAAAAGTAAATATAATTTTTAAAAAGCAGCATTTAAGATTATTTCCCTTCAATGAAAATTAGGAATGAGCAAATCAATTAGAAGCAGCTCTTGTTTTTCTGATCATGTTTCACTCACATTCAGAATCAAACTTTCTGGACTTCATTTAAAACTGAAGTAGTTAACTTCACTTACTTGCTTTTGGGCCATAACACACTCATTTAAAAACCTCCTGGTAAACTATGCCTTCAGCAAGGTTCACAAACATTGTCACTTGTATCTGCTTTCATATCTTTCCTTACCTCATTTGAAGTTTAACGTAAAAAACTTTCACCCAGTCCCCAACAAGTTTCTGCATGTCAGCTCAAAAAACATGTGAAGACACTTGGTGCCCTTTACCAATCATCTGCCTGCCTCACACCACCACCTCCTGGCCCCACATGTGTGCAATCCAAAACTGGATGCTCTGTGGGGCAGAGACCATCATCTAGACTGCTGTGGGACAACCAACAGCTTTTATTCTGCTGCTGCTACTGCATAATTATCGACAACAATGAGTGGGTTGGCCTGGAAATACAAATCCCAAAATGAAAGTAGACAAGACAGCAGTTTCTTGGATTCTAAGACAAGTTTCATGACTATAGAAGTCTGAACATATTTTCAAAAAAAATACAATATTTCCTACCCTTCAGCTTGTCCAAACTGAACTGATCCTTTGAATCCTGAAGTCTGTCATCCCTAGAGAATGTGATAATCTAATTCTGTGACTGTGCTAACTCTGTTTTGCCTAGACCCTGAATATGGAGCCCTCCATACCAGGGATGGCCCCTCTGATGTGGCGCGATCCCTCACACGACTGGGGAGCTCCTGACTGCAAGGAAGGGCTCAGCATTTCAACCACTCAAAGTCACACTGAAGCTTTTCATTCCCACAAAATGCAAAAGGAATTAGAGAGCATTACTTTAATGTATTTGATAGTGAGTAGAAAGATATTATCTAATATGTATTCTTATATTATAAAACATTAACCAGTTTCACGAAGTCTGTTAACTGATCTCATTATAAAATACTGTAACCTCCAGCATTTTGAAGTTTGCAGGAAAGGATCTTTGGCTGTTCTTCCCATCTAAGGCTGAATAATGCTTGTGATTGGAAATTATTTTTCTTTGACTCTGTAAGAACAATTACTGCAGCTATCACACAATTATTGCAATTATATTCATAAGGACTGCTGTTCAGAGCTGTTCTCTGTAGCACCATTCTGCAACTCCAGGAACATTTGTCTTTTCTAATGATCACCAGCACAAATGTCCTTTTGTAGCTCTTTAAGTGATTTCATTTCTTTCTATTAATATCCTGTTACTTGCTTTGGGAGAAAGCAAAGGAGACAGGCCCCAATTAATATATACTTTTAAAGCAAAGGCTGTTAGTGAAGCCAGAGCTAAGGCATTTTAAAACAGGAATTGACACTTCCCTTTATGACAGCCTAACATTTTCAATGTGCCTTGCTAAATGGATAGAAAGCTCCCAAATACTTAAAATCTGTGTTTCATAAACTGTACTCTAAGAGAAGTAGCAATAAAGTTTATTGCAGACCTAAAGTATCTGCATAAACCCGGTTAATTGAAAAGTGGGTGGAGAAGGCTGCCAAATTAAATGTTTACATTAGCACAGCTGTATTGTAAAAACATTCTGCCCCCTGTGCTTTGTAATTATATGATATTTCTGGACTGTGTATCTCTGCAAAGTTTATCTCTACTGCCAAGAGTGTTTTGGCACAGAATGTCTGAAATTTTTGGCAGCCAGAGAGCTCTCAGCGCAGGCTGTACCTAAAATGGCTGCCAAACAGTTATCCTGAAATGTCGTCGACCTAGTGTCGTCCTGCATGAAGGGCAAAAGCCAAAGCTGGTTTTAAAACTGTCTGATTTGTTTTAAATGAGGCAAAGAGATGGGTTTCCAGACAAGTGCAGGACCCGACACCACAGGTTGGTCACACCAGGCTCACCGGAACACTGTGCACGGCGGTGGGTGGGAAGGCATAAGGACTGCTCCAAGTAATCCATAACTGGGAAAAAATGGGGTAGGAGGGGTTTCCTGAAAGGAAGCTTAATTTTATTGTTTTAAATTATGCATAAATCATCATATGCTTCCCCTGTGCCAGGAGCACATGCACTGGGACCTTTGCAAAGCACAACTATTCTGTGCTCGGCCACAAGGCACCAACGAAGTCCCAGACACCTGATACTTCCTTCACACTGATTTCATTTGCCCACTTTTGAAGAAAATATCTTTTTCCAAGCAACCAGCAAAATGTACAAAACCTTTCCACATATACAAGCCCCTGCTGTGCCAGCCTCTCCGTATTTGATTTGAGAGGGACATCCTCATCAAGCTATCCCACCCTTGGCCAGAACTAGGAAACCTTTGCTGTTCCGTCCTGGGCCTGAATAATAAAGACAGGGAAGTATTCTTTCACTGTGTCCATTGTCAAACTGAATCTAAATGGAGAGGTTCCTTGGGCCTGTTTTCTGTGTTGTAATCATGACTGATGATGACTGAAGCAGAGGCATTTCGAGCCTTCACTGAGACCACTGCTTTCTTACTGCTTACTGTACAGTTTCTCAAGAGTCCCAGGTATATCTGGTGGTTTTGGTAATGACAGGTGACACTTGAGTGTATCATGATGTTTCCTCTGAATTTTCTTTAAAAAATATAACTCTACAGACATTTTATCACTCGGAATTAAAAAAGAACATAGGAAGTGTCCACACCAGAAGAAAATAGTCCATTAGTAGAAGAATTGCAATCTTACAGACACTAAGTGAATACAAAGCTTGTCTTGTGGGTGCTGTCTCTGTCTATTTACCGTCCTAAGCCTCCCTATCAAGTAACCTTATATAATAACATTTGAACAGGAGCTTTTTATGAAAACGCTAGTCAACTGATCCATGAACTACTTATTGTCTATGGCCACACTGCTGCATCAGAAGACTTCAGATCAAACCCAGTCAATTATTTATACAACTTTTATTTCATTTCTAATCTTTTCTACTCTATTGAGCAAATCTTTGTCCCTGTAAATACAGAAGACATTCACTGTGATAGTTCTGTCCACTCAACAGGCTTCTGAATTAAGTGACTTTCACCCTCTGTTTAATTAGTAATCAGGGTCAAAGTCACACAGCTATGTAATGCTGATGTCCTTGTAAAGTACCAGTGAGCTAGGGTTAAGGTTCCAAAGAGCATGGGGACTGCATCAACATGCAATTTCAATTGGTCTCTCTTCTATTAATATTTAATAAGTGCACCTTTAAACTGCTCTCTACCAAAAAAAGGAAACCAAAACAAAATAGAACAAAGCTAGCAAGGAATTATGTTCAAAATATTTTTTCACTCAGATTTACATAGGGACATCTTTGTCACCTCTATTTTCCAAAGAATCTGCCATGGTTAAGCTCCTACACATAAAACATTATCCTCACAAAATTATGTCATTTATCTTATCTGCTGCTTACAGCCTCTACAAAGGGACCTTCATTCTGTGAATATCATGCCACTCTTCTTCCTTTCAAAAGCATGTATGTATTTCAAAAATAAATATCTACTTGTTCCCTATTTCTCTTCCTCGCCGGGTTAACATAGCACTTTCAGTTATAAAACTAAACAAATACATGCCATTTTCCCCTATGGAAGTACCAAGTACTTAGTTTACTGGGAATCCCAAAACTTCACCTTTTTACCTAGCTGGATTGAATGAAATATTAAAAGTGCTCAAGAATACATTTATATTTATTTATTAAAGACAAAAAATAGATGTATATGGGCAGCCTTCTCAAGCTCAAATTAGTGTCTCACTTTATCTGACCATTCTGATATCAGGCCAGCAACCTGGGATAAAGACTAGTACATATTTGCATGTAACTCAGCACTTTCATTCTGTAAACAGCAAGAAAATGAGATCCTATCCCCAGTCCCCGAGTTCTGCATGCTACTACCAACAGATCTGCTAAAATCAAAATGAACAAATTTTAACTCTTCCAGGTTTCAAATGACTGTGAAATTCTATTTACTGTATTAAAAAATGCCATGTTGCTTATGCTGTAGTTTGAATGCTCCAGGAAACATCCTTGTATCTTAGCAATTCCATTTGCATATTTAGAAAGGCCCATATGAATTCATTCACATTTTCAGGGGTACTGGCACTTGGGTTTCTGAAGTATTCAAAGGACAGAAGGATGAAGGTATGATTTTATTTACAGTTACTCTTATATTCTCTTCCTTTTGCTGAGAATTTTCAAGACAGAAAAAATCAAATTATTTCTTCTATCAGGAGCATCACTACAGATGCTTCAGCTTTACAGAAGAGTTGTAAAACCTCCTCTTTGCTCACATTCCTTCAGTAATGGCTAGATCTAAATTCCATAAAAATCTGTTGGAGAGAACACTGAAATGTGTACTTGATTCTGAAAAATGAGGAGGCAAAAGTTATCACAAGTTAACTCTGCTTCTTGCATCAACTTATTTGTTTATTCTACACATCTAGAGATCTTTAATGTATCTTGCCTAAAATATACAAAAGCTGTATGGAAAAAACAAAGTTTTTTGCTTGAAACTCAAGATGTCATAATCAGTGTTGGCAATACAATTTTTTCTTAGATCTCTGGGCCATATGCAATGTAACTTCTTGTAATCCTTTGTTCACATTCTACAACAAATGAGGCTAATGTCTTAAATATTCATGGATTGAAGGTTTTATACACACTTAGAAGCTAAATTCAGGCTGTATTGAAGCCCATTCAGGACCTCTGCATATACCTTTGTGTAAAAAAAAAAAAAAAAAGACAGACCTTTATTTTGCAAATAACATCTCTATTATCATCAGGATGCCTTTATTTTATTTGGAAACTGTATTCCTGAGTCTGAATTTTCAGTTGGAGATGATCTGCTGAATGAAACTTCTCCTTGGGAGCTTGTGACATAGCTGTGTCAGGCCTATCAACACTAGGCACTTCTTCAGTGCTTGTGTCATCAGAGGTTAGAGGGAGAAGGGATCTAGGTGGAACTGCACACAGGATTCTGAAGCACTATTTCTAGGAATATACTGTGCACATCACCACCAAACCTGCATAATCACTGCAGTACTCTTCAGAGTACTTCCCCAGAAAATACTGGGTTTTCTGTCTCCAGGTACTTATCCCAGGAAAATAGTGTAAATGAAAGTCACAAGATCTTTTTATTTTTCTACCAAGAAAGGATGTAGTTTATGAGTATCGTTATACATGCAAACCATTGTCATTTTTTTTGTTCAAATTATCTGCAAAACACAACTGCTTTCTAAGGGAGCAAGCTTTGAAAATTTCAAGTCCAAACAAGAAGTCTGAATGCAGAATGGAAATTTTTATGCAAACTTAATGGTTGTCAACATGTGCTAATATAGTAAACTACTTGAACAGACTGAGGCATTTTTATTTAAATTTTCTGCTTTGCTGCTAACTCTTCATTCCATCACCTACAGAATTTCACTTCCACATTTCTTTATTTCCTATCGTTACCTTCATTAAAGCTATGATTATTTTTTTCTCTGATACTATTTACCAGTTTTAGAGAAAAGCATCCAGGGACTGAAAATTGGGGTGTTTCTTAGTGAATAAGGACTCTAAGAGATCTTTTTTTTTTTTTTGAATGATTGAAGGAAAAGTAAGGAAACTACTTTCTTTCTAGAAAGAGTTCACATGTCATTATGCAATGAAATCCCTCTGTTCTTGTTCCCAAGCATTAGAAATTGTTGATTTTTACCTAGTCTTATCTACTTCATTGTCCGGGTAAATTCTGAATTTTAAAAATGTATAACAGAATCTAATTCCATTGCCTGTTGAGAAGACATGTTTGCAAAATAACACTGAAATCACACCAGACAAGCAGCCTACCAAGCAGCTGACTTCTGGCATTAATTTTGAAGCTAGTTACATTATGTTAGCTCTTCATATATTATGTGCTCTGTACAGGCTGCCTGCATCTCCACAGCAATATAGTCTTCACAGTCTTTCTCATCATCTTTCTTGCAATGGCTCATTTGTAGGGACACAGTAAAGTCCAACCAGAAGCTTTCAATGCTTCTTTTTCTGGATCAGAAAAGAGTATTCTCTGGGTTAAAGGTGGGGCCTCTGCTGAAGGGAACATTCACAATACAAATTTAATATTCTTGCAGTGCAAAGTTTTGCATTATGAAAAGAAAAACCCAAAAATGTGATTAGTGAACATTGAGAATATCTTTGTCAAAGACCTAACATTTACTAGAAGGCAATTGCTTGAAAACATGGTTTTAATTGTACATACATATTTTTATTCATTAAAGTGAATAACCAATAAAATCCTGCACTATGGTGTCCCAGCCTCATAACACATTAATAAAGTTTCTTAAAGGTTTTGGCAGGGGACCAGCACAGTCCATTAACTCCTTGCAAGTTGTAAAAAGAAGTAAAGTCATTTCAGGCTGCTTTGTGGTTATGAATGAAACAGCAGGCAATCTGTATGGAAATGTCACTTTGGATATGGCATTGGTAATAGATGCTTTGCTGCTCAATCAAAGCAGTATGGGAATAAGTTAATGCACTGAATCACAATCTAAATCCTGATGCACTGCAAAACTAATTGAGTTAAAAATGGAGGGAAAATGACAAAAGATTCAAAGTTATGAAGCTCTGCATATTTTCCTAGTAGGCTGTTGCACTGTATCAGGATAAACTTGCCCACTGTGAAACCAAAAATTATACTATCAGCTTTCAGTTATTCCAATGATTCGGTAGGGCTGCTTAATAAGATCAATCACAGTTTGGATATTACTATTAACAAATAACATAAGCAAATAAAGTACTGTTTTGCCTTATCTTACCCTTTTCTCTCTGAAATGTACAAAACATTCTAATTTTCTTGTTTTATTCTTTTACACAAAGGAGCATAAATAACTTAAGCAATTGGTAACTAAGTGGCTGTCTTTAGCTCTGTCAAACAATTTGAATTAAAGTGCTATACTTTCCCCTTAAGCTTTATGATACCATCTGTTCTCCCTTTTCATGACATTACAAGCATTCCATTTTGGAGAGGGGATTCTGCATCTTTTTTGGAGGAAAAGGCAAATTTGAACGGTATTGAATATTCTGAGAGCCATTTCCAAGCAAGGGAGCAAGTAGGCTGTAGGATTAGAGCATTTTCCTTAAGGTGTGGCCAGTCTTTCCTCTTGCCTTATCACTAAGCATCAACATGTACTTTAAGACTGAAAACATATTCTGAAAAAAACAGCATATTAAAGAGGTTTTTTTAAGGAACAGTAAATGGAAAACAACTTGTGGAACAAAAATCTGTGCACTCCTTAGCAAAACAATTAAAATGCCACAGACTGTTCACTGATGCTGTAATAATAGTTTTGGGTATTTTGACGACAATTTCAAACTCAAAACTTAAAAGTTACAAAAAATCTCCTGTGTGCAAACATCCCTGAAGGATTTGGGAGGGACAACCAACTAATCAGCTGGAGTGATGTATTAATCTTTTAGCTCTGACAGCCCCAGCTCAAGTGTGGCTTAAATCACAAATGCAGAAGTTGTTTGTCTAGCACCTGGTGGGAATTTGCCGCATTACAAAACCACAAAATGTGTTAAAATTAACAGTGTCTTCAGAGGACAACAAGTAGTGCAACAGACGGGTTGTTGAGGCCAAGGGTGAAACCCAGCATCACTCGCTACAAAAGCAGCTTACAAAACAAATGACACAACTATGTCAAATTCCTATTGATCTATCTGCCACTGGGCACCAAACATTTCATCCATAAACATCAATGACATATTTCTGTATAAAAGACAGCCTAACATTTTCAATTCCAATACATAGGATAGTTTTCAAAAACTCATTTAGGGACCTGGAAATGTACTGAATTAATTTACATGATATGAAACATGTTTACTCAGGATCACGTCTTTCTAATCCAAATTACATCCACCAACCTGGTTATCTAAAGATTTTCCATTGGCTGGGGGTGGAAAATAAGAGAAGACATAGTGATGTTAAAACAGCTAATAAATCCTGTGACCCCAAAAATGTTTGGGACCATAAATGTGTACTTGAATCTGTGCAGTGAATGGCATCTCTCAATGACTCCAAGGTAAACTAGAAATAATTCTACAGACTTCATTAGAGCTAATGCAGATTTATGTAGCCAAGTGCAGTTTGGCCCAAGAATTTCATTTCACACACAACTGAATGTCAGCCATCTCTGAGATATGCTTTTTTAGCCACATACGACTCACAGACGCCACAGTTTATAAGCCTAACCTAATAAATCCACACTGTTGAATACACATTTAACTTGTGAGTAGTTATATTGAAGCCCAATGGAATAATTCAAGCAGGAAGATATTCCACCCCAGCTTTCAAAAAAATCTAATTTTCTTACAGAAAACAATTGCAAATTGTAACAATAGATCTGTCAACCTTGCGATTGTAAAAAAAAAAATACCATATATGACAGAAAATGTATTGAGAATTTAAACTGGATGTGATACATGTAACTAACTAAGTTGAATTGCTTCAAGTCTTCGGGCTCTTAGGAAAAAACAGCCAAACTGCTTTGATTCTCAATTGAAACCCTCATTTTTCCTGCAGCATTCACCTTGAGTGGGAGTAGAAGCTTGCCTGTGAAAGGTTTTTTTTGAAAATCCCCCTCACATAACTTCTGGAAAAGATTATCGTGATACCATAGGACATGTTCATCTTCCCAAAAAATACTATTTTGCGTTGGGATACCCAGCCCCACAATTCACAAGCATAAAAACATATAACAGAGGATAGAGATCTCAAAACATGACCCTAGGCAGTTTTTGCCTACTCCAAATAAGCAATTTGTTTTCCAAAATAGAACACGCAGGTTGTGCATCCTGAGTAATTTATCCTTCCTAATAACATAACGGACACATATGAACAGGCATGTCTCCCAGCATGACACAGTTCCAAGCTATCATTCACACCACTCTAAAGTATCAGTCCCTTGGGGTTTAGATCAGTCCAGTTTGGGCTCTTTGCTATTCAGCTTTGTTTTGCCTGGGTTTCTTTTTTAGTGTTAGGCAAAAAAGAGTGAAGACTCTTCATCTGTGCTGAAAATAAAGAAGGAGACCTTTCTCAAAAATATTTTTGGAGTCTTTTAAAATTATTTTTATTTATTTAGTGATTGCTAAATTAAGAAGTTTGGAATGCTGGAATAGTTGCACAAAAAAGTGATGAGTGTGTCAAGTGCTCTTAACATGGATAACGACAACCAGCTTATTCAAAACAGTATTAGGAAAAGATCCTGTATTAAATTGTATAGACTTCTTTCCCTAACAAAGGAAAAATTAATTTCTATTTTGTTTCTATAATGCTTGTTATATTATAGAAAGATGATGTAAGTTCTTGCTTTACCACTCTTAGATCAGCTCCATGAAGAGAAAATCTCAGATGACTTGAGAACAGTCTGCACTAGTTGCATATAATCTCTTTTACAGATGAGACTTCTTGAGGTGTGGCCTGAGCACAAACATAGACATGAGTATTTTGCTAAACTTTAATCTATTTAGTCACTTCCAGTTTTGATAGTCATTCCTGGCATGTAGAAGATAACACTGAATGCTCAAGACATGAGTGATGTCAGTCAGGAGAGCAAGCAGAGTCTTCAACACCAGCTGACAGCCTAGTGCACCATTTACCAACACTGGAACAGGTCTGACTTATTCCCAAAGAGCAGCTTGTGTTAGGAGACTCTCTAAAACCACAGGATGGAGCAATGTGAAGTGTTGTTGCATGATTGCCATTAAAGGACTGCAGTTGAGAAGCAAAATGGGAAAGTGTTACACTTTTCCTAGACTGTCAGTCCTGCACACTTGACCAGGGCTTTGCACCATCTCCAATAATAACCACACCAAACCAAAATATTTATGTGAAGACCTGTGCAAACCCATTCTTCTCCAATCAGCTGAAGTAAGCCACCCTTTCACTGACTCTCCCATTCTTCTGTGCCTCTCCTCGGCGGCTGCAGTTGGTGGTTAAGAAGAAGAAAAGCAGAGACTGCTGGAAGCTACCTCCCACCCCTCTCTCATTTTGGAGGGACTTGGTGTTCTCTCTCTTGTGCCTGGGAGAAGAGAATGTAAAAACTGCAAATGACATTTTGTTGACTGGCACAGGAAGAAGATGTAGCAAGACCCGTCCGCTCTGTTGACCAGCTAAGAAAGCTGGAGTCTCCACAAGAGAAAAAAGGCCATGAAGCTGAGGGTCCTGATGAAAAGTTAGAGGTTAAGCAGGTCTGAGGAGGAGGCATGGCAGGGATACAGAGCAGTCAGCAGCCAGCACAGGAGGGAATCTGCTCCCTCCATCTATTCAGTGACAGAATCACCCTAACACCTACTCATAGTTCAACAAGAAATCCAGAGTCTTAGCAGGAGATTAAATAACTATGCTTCCCCAAAACATGGATGAGTGCATCTTCTGGAGATGTGGGCAGGTATTCACTGCAAAACGATAACCACTATGGGGCTATTTCTGTAGTGTCACATATAGGTTTGTTCATTTCCAAAAAGAAATGGAAGTTTTCCTCTTCACTGAGCTTTATAGCTCTAAACACGTGTGCTGATTTGGGATTCATTTCTCTACAGATACAACTATAGTAGGAATGGCATCATCTTGTTAAATGGAATTTCTACCACATAATGTTAATCCCTCAACATTATACTCTTAACTGTCCTTGCATAACTTATACCCAGATATTACAGTATTCCATTGACTTTTCCATTTCACCATGCCTCAGGAATGTCTGATGAGTCACAGTTTGTCTAGATGCCTTCTGAGAGTCACAATCTTCCCTGCAGCATCTCATTGTATCCAGGTGTAAAACAAAATGGTAAACAAATTCACACACTGATCTTCCTTTTCTACAATACTGTGGCACAATGGAGCAATAGATGGAAACAGTAACAGGCAACATTTTCAAATTCACCTCTCTTTTGAGACTTTATCAGATCAATAGAATTACTTCTATTACACATGGCTGAACTCAATTTTCTTTAAATGAGGGCACTTGTTACATGTGAGCACACTGTAATATAAAAAATTAAAAGAGAGAGAAGTAAGTTCTCAAAGTGGCAAACTATTAGCAAGAACTGTGCCCATGCTACCTTTAGTGCTTTTACCCAAGTACACTATTTTTTTTTTAAATAATAGTATTTAGGACTGTTCTAGGGATCACACTGTTGTACTTGCTGTATGATATTTACAGATTTATGATAGATCGTATTTATAACTATTAATAAACATTTCTGCTTAGAAAGGTAAGCTATAAATTATTTTTTCAGCATGAATTGAGTAGTTGCCATCCATAAAGAAAAGGGTATTCCCAATAAATCTACAGGTCATTTTTATTAAGAAGAATTAAAGAGTCATAAGTAAATTGTGGTGATGCTGGTGTAAGCTGGTGTCTTCCCTTCTAGAGATAAAGTTGTCTATGCCAGGTGAAAACATGTATCCCTCATGGGAAAAATGGGGTCTCTCCCAGTAAAACTAACTTTCCTTTATGGTTTCTCTGCCCTTCTCTTCTTCCTTTCTCTTGTGGAAAATGTTCCTTTGCTAAACATTCTTCTTTTTCTTCCCTTTCTTTTCTAAATCCTCACACATCACCCCTTTCAGAATGTTTGGTTAGTTTTCACCCCTACTACACACAGCTTGGGTGTTAGATGTTTATTGCAGGACAGCTCTCTTCTAACAAAAAGTACAGAGGGGGAAAAAAAAAACAAGCTATGTCATACAACTGTGTAGCTATCTACAGTTCAGTGTGTACACAGGTACAAAAGAAATGCATATCAAAAGATGTCAGTAAGTGTGGTTTAAAAAGAAAAATAAACTTAGTAAATGCCTACATGCAGTCTTTCACTTGGGAACACTGCAGAATGCACTGCAGATACAAATGCCTAGCCCACTAGGTCACACCTCTAAATGTTAACTCACGATCGTATTTCAAAGACTGATCAGAACTATGTACTTCTGACGATGACTCAAAACTTCCAATTTGCAAAATTATGAAATATTAGACTTAGGTAGAAAAATTCCTTTTTCTCTCAAACAGCATTTGTCCTAAAGCATAAATGCTGGTTCCCTTCCAACTTTCTTTTTTAATATTTCTGTCACAGCAGCCAAAGCTGCAGAGTTTGCAGGCATTACTTCTACTAGAGCTTGAGGTCATTTAGCAGTCACTGGAAAATTATCCAGCCTGCCTCCTTGGCCCTCAAAGCTGCCATAAGAAAAGATGCAAAAACATACTGCTCTTAGATTGGTCTAGACCACTTTACACACACCAGCTGGCAGCGTCTTGTCATTATTCATAAATATGGTGTAAGAAATAACTGCTTTCCAGATTTTGTATGAATCCCAAATATAAGTGCCCACATTTAGCAGGCAAGTTGATGCTGGTTTATGTAACAGTTGGAGATTTAAACCTCCTGGAAAAGTAGTAAGCCACTTAACTGGTGACCGTGCAATTTGACTATGTGATTTCTGTACAAGCTGTAGTCTAATTGGACCTGAGAACAAAGGTGGCCCGTTATGCAGAAGTGATACTTGCACTTGGTACTGGTTACAGTAATAAGGCTCAAAAAGCCTGGAGAAAAGTCAGTATGGAATGTTGTTCTTTTTATTTGATATTTCTCTCTGTGAAGTCCTTCATGACTCTAGGATGTGTACCACACATATTGGAAGGAACTAACTTTATGTGCACTCTTTTCACTAAGAGTTCTTGTAGAAGCAGCAAGTCACACTACCCTTGAAAGAATAAAACCAGGCAACTTCAGAGAAGATTCCCACTCTGCAACTGGAAGTGGACCCTGCAATGGCAAGTGTATTTTACATCTAAACTGAATTTTAGTTTAAGCACATTTCCCCTCCTATTGTTTTTTCTCAATAGGAAAGTGAAAGCTTCAAAAGTAATTTTGAGTTCTACTTAAGTTTGGTTAACAAGATTACTTTTCCTCTTTTTCCCCTCAAGCACATCCTTGTTTTGGAAAGCATTCCATCTGACATCTAAATCTTCTAAAGAGGCAAAAAAGAGCTTGTGGTTTGGCTTTCACTTCTAGTGGATAGTTTCTGGAAGAACTAATTTATTTAGAATCTTTCAGCATTATTATAATTGATATTATACAATTGCAGGATTCTTAGAAATTAGTTTTGCCATGGCTCAATCTTTTTGGTAACAACATGGAAAAAAAAATATTTAATAGAATTTTCAACTGCTCTGGGGGGAGGCAGGACAGAAATTCAGCATGACTAGTACCCTACTCAAACAACAGAATATTATCTTTCTGATAATTTTGATTTTGAAATGCAACAGTTTTACATGTAACAAGCTGTCTCTGATACTAAAAAGTTTTTTTAACCTGAAACTTCTTTTATTCTGTGCTTCTGTTGTGACCCATGTATGTAAACCCTGAAAGCAGCTGTACAACAATGGGTCTTCTTAATCAGAAAACCTATTTCCTGAATCTTCAGGCATGCCCAGCTTCTGGCACAAGAGCTGGGAGCTGAAAAGTATTCTCTGCTGACCTGGCTGCATTCCCATAGTTTTACTGTTGAGATCAATAACCAGTATTGAAAATCTCACCTGAACCTATTTTTACTCTACTCAAACCTATTTTTACTCTACTCATCACTTTTTTCTCCTGCTGACACTACTGTGCCAGCACACCAACAAGAGATTTAGCTGACCTTCCTCTACTTTGCATACACTGAACACAAATTTTGAGTGAATTCCAATGAGAGGATAAAATATGTTCTGGAGATAAATACAATGATGCTATAAGCAGAATTTGGATGGCACGGTCTTTCTTATATATGATGGTGCACTAGTCATGAACAGAGCTCAGTTCTCACATCTTTCTTTCTTTCAGTGTACTGGACCTGCAACCTCCTTCTCCCTCCCTCCATCTTTCCTTCCCTTCCTTCCTTTTTTACCTTCTTCTCTGCTCTCCCTTTTAAAACTGCAAATTCATTAACTCAATACAGCAGCCCACTAAACACTGGTACCAAACATAGGTGCTAGTGATCCCACAGTAGGCCTTCCACAGGGAAATGCCGCTTAAAATGTTGACATGATGTGGAGGATATCTTAGGTATATTTTAATTTTCTTTGACAGTCACTCTGGAAGACGGTACACTGAAAATTTTTCAGGCTTCCTGTTGACTTAGGAAAGCTTTGAAAACATGAAAAATAAATCTGGTTTGTTAGCTCTTCATGTATTGGCTTAATGGAGCTGGACAGGAAAATAGTATGGTTTTTACATAGGAGTCCAGACTGGAAGCTACACCAGGTCTCTGCCTGGCACAAAATAATCTCACATTGGGCAATACTTCATGCTAAAGCTTTTTAGAGAAAATGTGGTCTGGCCACACTGTTTTCCTTATCCAGAACACAGTCTTTATCCTAGCTGAGGTTGTGAATAGGTGGTGCAGAGCTCCCTGTGATGGCTCTACACCCTTTGTAACACAAGCAGCATCAAAATCTGCCCCATCATTGTACAGCAAGGCTGCAAGGAGGATGTGACCCAGCCTTAAACACTTAAAAAGAAAGTACCTTATTTGAATGCACCACAGAAGGAAGATCAACCCTATCTGAATAAAATCCTGTGTTTATGAAACCCTTGGCACCAGATCTGTTGTCACAAACTATTTTGATTGCATGTAAAAGAAAAGCCCTAGTGAAAATTATTTATTCTTTATCTATTGTGCAATGAAAAGATTAACTCCCTTAACAGTTGGTTCTCTTTTTGAAGGTGTATGTCCTACTTTCATCGTCTTATTTTTACTAATGAGAGGTTTATAGTAGGTTTTAACTTAAGAATGATTGCTGATGGTGAAATGCAGTAATTATATGCCTTATGACAAGACACGAAGGTGCATACTAGAGAACATGCATAAAATGGCAACTTAATCTCCCTCATATAAAAAGGAATACTTTACAAGCTGGCAGATCTTCAACTCTAAGTAACAAAACCCCTTTCTTTTTCTGCCCAAAAAAAGAATGGGTTAACAAAGCAGAAACTAAAATCTCTCTATTTCCTCCTCTTTTTCACAAAATATAGTATTACAGGACTTACAGAATTTGAAATGCCATGATGTGAAAAGCTATGTGAAGCAAAAGAAGTCTCCTCTGATAATAACAAAACAGTCCTATTTGAAAATGAGTTCATAAGCAGTTCTTAATGAAGGCCTTTGAGGTCCATCATATTAATTTAATTTAGAAACAAAACAGAAATCCTAGGTAAAGGGCAGAAGGCATTATGGGCATAGAAGTTAAACTAACATTACATCCTGTTAAAAAAAAAAAAAAAAAAAAAAAAAGAGGAAGAAAGAGAAAAGAAGGAGCAGAAACAAGTAGTAGGCAAGTCAATAGTGTTTGTACTGTTTCTGCATGACTGCATTTTCTCATACAAGAGGTACTTCTGGACTACAATGAGACTGTGGTAAATCATCTGTTTAGGGATTAAGGATCCAGCAACACTGAATGTTCAGTTCAACATAAACTGGTCACTTGTTTAACTCTGCATTCACCATTGCCCCCCCAAACACTCAACAAGTACCAGCTTTTTAATTCTGTGGATAACAAGAAATGAATTTTCTTCTTGGTCTTGAAAAATGTTTTACATAAGAGTGATGTAGCTATAAATTTTAATGTAATTTACAATCAATCAGAAAGTTTTAGGCCCAGGAACTGGACTTCAGCTGTGGGATTGAAAGGCCAGTTGATGATTGTCAACAGAGATTTGAAGTGTTCAAATAGTAAAAACTTGGGAAACATCATACAACATAGTGTAAACAAGATGAGAATCTAAGAAAAAAAAATAATATTTAGTCTAATTTTCAGTAAAATCTTTGCATTCATGAGACATTTAGCACTGCTGCATCTCTTTCAAAAAAGTGATGTAACACTCCCTTTGCCAAACCAGTATGTTTGTGGAAGTAGGCATATTTGAGATGTGCATTTTAGTGAGACACCTGATGAGAAGAGAGTTAGGTATTGAAGGTGTTAGTCTCATTTACTGATTAGTATTACAAACCCAAGGATTAGAATATGTATATAATGTATCTTTTATATCTCTAAAATTTACTCTATAAAAACCATAATATCCCTCAATAAAACACATGATGTGTTACTTTGTAACACACATACATCACTGTATCAATAAAAAGAAGCACATTTTTGCCTGAAGTTATAAAAAGCAGCCCAAAAAAGGGTAGATTATACAGCTTTTACTGTTGATGTCTCACTAAAATACATCTCGCCTTTTTGCTTTGAGCCTTCGCAGCTTGCCCTTTTCCATTTAAACTGTACCTATGAGTGGCAGACAGACCAGCAAAGTGTAAGCTCTGAAAGTAGCAGCACAACACAATTACAAAGTTTACTGCAGCCAAGTGAAAACTCTTATTCAGCAAACTAAACTGCTTGCTCACTAAAGACAAAGTATACAAACTCCTGCTAAAAGGCAAAAGAAAACCACTAATTGCCTGAGCTTAGAAAGCTACTTTGCCTATGGGCAGGTTATTCTGTAACTGTCAATTAATGGGTTTCTTGCACATTCCACCATCTGCTATCAAACACAGGGTGCTGCACCAAGTGCATGGTACACGATGCTGAACCACTGATCCCATCTGATATGATAAAATTTCTGTGGTCATAGCACAACTGTATATTTTACCATTTTACACACTTCCACACAGAAACTGTGGCCTCTGTTTAAGGTCTCTGATTATATGCCATTCCTCCCTGCTCAGGACATTTAAGCAGTTGTTCAATTCAGTTTCCATGAGCTCTGAGAAAGTACTTAAGGATGCCCTGCAGAGAGAATGCCTTCCTGAAACGGTGACTATCTGCTCATGACCTGTCAGCAGAGTCTGCCTTCTTCACCAGACAAACGAGCCAAGGAAAGGGCAGTTAGTGAAAGCAGATAAAGGATGCAGCATCCCATCCTGTACCCACAGAAATGGTTGACTTCTTAGTTGATTCCCAGCAACTGAAGTGTTCACATGTGAGAAGCATTTCTCAGCTTATCAGAAATGCAGGGAAGACGAAAACCCTGAACTACTAAATTTAAACAAAACTATCTTATTTTGGAAATAAATCTTCTAAAGATGCATGTCAGTGTTGCTCCTATGTAGGAGTGTACATATCAACAGCTGGCAGTTAAACAAGGAGTTAATTAAGTCAAGTCGAGGCTCAAATCCTCCTACCCACAAGCTAGTGTAATAAAGTCTGAGAAATAAAGCTGGGAGTAGCTCTATCTCATAAATTCACCAAGCCTGTCACAAGACAGATGACTAGCCAAGATTACCAAATGTACCAGTGTTTTTATTTGCATCTTAACCTCACTGAATGATGCTGACACTGAGCGGTGTTTATCTAGCAAGACAGGATAGTCACAAGTTCCTAGAACTACTACCTCTTCCTTGTTCTCACTGCTTGCTACACCCCCTCCTGGCATCAAGCCTTGAAGTAGACCATAAACTCCTTAGGGCAGATATTATGTCTGTGCTGGTATTGCCCAGTACCCAGTATGATCAAATTTTGATCCCAACTCTCATTTCTACAGATTTTTCAAATATAAAGGAAGTGGGTTGGCTAAGGAGCAGCTTTGGGGAACTGCATTGTTTTTATCTCTTCAATATTTTGTTCACATTTTTCTTGACCTCAGACTTTTAGCTTAGGTAATGGAAAATTGTGATTTAAAGTATGAATAAAACCATTTTTAAATCCTTATTAAATCTTCAAGAAAAATCACAGACACACTGTCCTGATGCTTTTGCTGCCCTCATAGACTTGCAGACATCCCCTATCCACACAGACCCTTCAGCAGAAATGCAAATGGCACATTCCTAATTGTTCAGCTGATTTAAGCATTCGTTGCAGGGGGCGGGGGGGGGGGGGGGGGGGGGGGGGGGGGGGGGAAGCAGGAAACACGCAAGAAAATACTGGTTTTGAATACCTTAAAACTGTCTTGCAAGAGGTGAAAGGTCCTTGACCACTTGACAAAGTCAGTGTTTTCTAGCTGTCAGTATTATATTTCCCTTATTTTCTAAATTATCCAAGCAATCCAAATAGTATTTGGCAAGTTGCATATTGTGTACCAATCTGAGTATTCAAATTTGAAACCTCAGTCCCCCAGAATTCACTTTCCAAGGAATGTATCAGCTAGATGAAGGTAAAGAGGCCCTAAGCACGGCTCAGGCAAGCGTTTCTGCTAACCCTGTCTTTTATGATTAACACTGAACTGTTTAACTCCTAGTCATCCCAAGGGCAATGCTCAACTTTAAAGCCAGTGTCTCCCAGTCACAGGTGACTGCAAGAAGCTCACATCTCTTGCTGGTTTTGTTTCAGCTTGCATGGCTGCAGGCTAACAGGACAGTGGTACACCATGCCTCACTGTAAAGGATGTGCTCCCAACTGTAACAGAAACATTTTTCTTAGCATTCAAGTTCATACACACTAACAAATAAAATTTAAAAAGCAAAGGAAATATCAATGAAGCAGTAATTGCAGCTGCCATAGGCATTAAAAAAAAAAAAAAAAAAAAAAAACAAAAACCAAAAAACTCCAACAAAATACCACAGAGGAAGAATGGGAATGCTGTAGTTATTACAATGCACCATCAGACAGTCCCAGGCCACCACCTCGCATGGCAAGTCTTAAAATTTAAGTGTGGACACTTAAATGTATCATGCTTTGGACGGGGTTCAAAAAATCACATCTACAGAGAACAAGTAGGTGGTTTGCTAGAAGAGACAGTTTTTTGACTTGCTGCCAAGGACAACCAAGGAACACCCCCGGGGCAGAATGGCCTGACATTTCAGGGACTGCTTATCAAGAACAAGAGGCCCTAAAAGCATGAGTCCCCATGAAGTTTTACACACACCATGTACCTTCCCCTGAGGTTCACTGCTGGCTGTATATAGTTCCATCCCATCCCTTGGACAGGGAACCACAGCGGGCAGCAGTATAGATGATTCATAGAGAAACTCACTTTCCTCTAAACCACAAGCATTGAAGGCTGAGGCACTTGAAAGTCTCTTCCTTTGGATGAGATCTAAAATGTATCAAAACCAGTATGCTCTTGAGGAACTAGGATTGTTAATCTTCATATCACAGTCTAGTTTCTGTGTATTTTGCATAGCTCTTTATTTTCCACTAAATGTATGTAACACAGCATGAAGTGAAAAACGTCATCTCCCATCTTCCAGCTCAGCAATAGCCAAAACTGAGGCTTAATGCTACTTTTGACTCCTTTGTGAAACACCTGCTGACATGAGTGTAAGTTCTGCCTCAGACCAAAAATTCTGTAAATTAATTGAATTTGGCAGGTGGGAAGAGATGGGCAGCTGTTTGGTACAGCTTCTTTTCTGTCACATATAAGACTGTTTCTCCCAACATTAGTTGGTCATACAAACAAATACCTAATTTTTCA